>NC_090930.1:369605589-369912001 GCF_040938575.1 Ambystoma mexicanum
TTGTATTTTATGAAGACTTATTACATTGTACAATAGACATTTTAGCTTTTTTTACCCTCACATTTAGTTTACAAACCAGTGTACTGTGCTTTTTGCTCAGTTTCTGGGTTTGTTTTTCAAATCCTGGGGTCTGGGGGAAAAAAAATCCTTGTCGGATCAAAAAAACTCTTTCTTTGCTATGCTACAAACTATTTCTTTGTTTTCTTTGAGTGTTTCCTTGTTCTTTATGATTAATGTTATGTCTGTTGCCTTGTTGCAGATTTTTAAAAACAGTTAGATACCTGTTGGCATATTATAACTGTGCATTTGTTGTTACGGATCTGTGGTATTTATTTATCTGTGTTGTTGTTATACACTCTTGGGCAGTTAGATACTAACTGTTTATAGTCTTTTACTTGAATTTTTGGTAATGTTAAAGTACACATTAGTTATTAAATTTTGGCTTTAAGAAGATTAAATATGCATTTGTAAGAATAGCTGGCAATCTCTGCTTTAGAGTAATGGTGCTATCATTAAATTCGAACCATCATTTCTTTTTAATGTATTCAGTGTAGTGACCTGCATTGGTTGTAGCTCCTGCGTGGTAGATTATACCTATTGTTGTAAAGGTTTTCATTCCAAGTGACACTTGACCGTGTGTGAATCCAGTCAGCTTGCAGTTGTTTTTGGTACCATCTACATTGTAACGTAGAGGCATAAGTATTATGTAGTTACTATGTGCTTGTATCAGTAAGGTGGAGCGATTATCTGAATTGCACATAGTACATACTCTGCCATGGTTTGCATTCTGTACAAGTTGCTGAAATGGAATGGATTCACAATTAGGTATGGATACATACACAAATCGCTCATTTGGGATTTCTTCTTGTATCACATTGTTGCAGAGAGTGCATGTATGTTTCCACATGTATGAAATGTGGAAGATATAATTTATAGGTATGTTTTTTGATTTCCAGTACTTGTAGTAAGTACATTAGAAATTTGTGTGGATCTTCTTGTGAGTTTATAGTGAATCTCACCATTCCAGCACAGTAGTCCAATTCTTGTCTTATTCCGTGAACACAGTATGTGTTGTTAGGATTGTTTGTTGCATTTCTATGAAGTAAATATTGTCTCTGAGTCCTTTTTTCTGAGTTTCTGTTCCTTCTTTGAAGAAGTAACTGATTTACTTTCTCTAATAGGTTCTTCTTTGCTTGTGGTAATTGATGAAGTTTTAGCTTCTTTTGTTTTCTTTGAAGGATTTGCCGTCAAATTCTGTTGCATTTCTGTTTGAATTAGTTTCCTTTTATCACGTTTTACTTTTTCTGGAACAGGATATGGTTTCAGATGGGAGGTGTACAGTGAACGCAGTCTATTGTATTCTAAAATGCAAGGAATATCAGCGTTCAGTTTAGAAGTTGATTAGAAATAGACTGTCAAGTCTACATAAGGGTGATAGTGCTATGTAGCTCATGCCTTCTTTAAAGACTGTGTTTCCTATATCTATCAATGCTTTGTCTAGGATAAGACCTTGGGATGGATTTATGAATGGTGACTGCATATGCAAGAGTTAGAGAAAATTGTTCTCTATGTACATACATGTCTGTGAAGATAAGGAATCGAGCAGTTGAGTGCCCTATCATTTTAACTTCTGAAAGTTTGTCAAAGCGAATATTGTTGTCACGTGGGTATATTTGAAAGCCAATAACTGTACCCAGTGCCCCATTATCTAGCCCTTGCTCCACATCAAGGTTACGCTTAAGCATTACTCTACAATTTAAGGATAATTTTAATATTTTTTCCAACCCAGCTGTGTTGGAGATTGAATTTTCTAAGATATTTAGTCTTGTTGTGGCTTGCTGACACATGGGTAGTGTCATTCCATGTACATCTAGTTTGTCTGTGGCGCAAATTTCCATTATTGGTTGCATTTCTTTTTTTAACATCTTTTCATTGAATTTGAAACAGTTGGCATTAACGCCATAGAATTGACATTTTTGTGCGCTAATTGTTCCATAACATCAGTAGCACAGGCTTTATCACCATAAAGTGCATGAATGTGCCGGTTTTTCAATATTGCTTGTGCTTCTTGAGATAGTACACTAACTGTAATACTTTTTAAAATGTTGCCGCAAGTGAGATCTGCAGATTGTCGTATGTTTTCTGTTAATTCTCTGTATTGGAAATGTTGCCAATGGTTGACATTTCCTATGCTCCCAACAGTTATATGGCAGAGTTTGTGTCCTAAGGTTTTAAAAATAGGTTCACCTTTCACTGGTGTCAATTGTAGAAGATCTCCGAAAACGATAATGTGTTTCCTTGCAAAGAGTTCTTCGTAGTTTGTTTTAAGTACTTCTTGCAATCTGAGGTGAATCAAAGCCAACATTAGGTTGGAGACCATGCTCACTTCATCTATTAGTAGCATTTTCATTTGTTTTAATACTCTGCGTAGTTCCATTGCAGCTTCTGCAGAAAGTTTGTAATAGTCTAATTTTTTTGGTGTTCTACTGGAAGGAGTAGTAATCGGTGTAAATTTACACCGCCTATGTTGTAGGCAGCTAAACATGTGGGGGCAGTTAAAACAGCTGACAGTTTGTTGTTTGTCAATTGTTGAAAGAACTTGCTGATGATTTTGATTAAGAATGTTTTTCCAGAACCAGCTTCACCACTGACGTACAGCAGTATCGGTCTGTAATTTTGGCAGGTATTTCTTTATTTTCATGTTGTACACCATGTGCAATTTGTTTTGTTACTTCTTCAAAAATGGTGCGCTGATCTTTGTTAAGTTTTGTTTGCTGTACAGTTAAGTCTTCTATATCTTCTTGACCGTTACACATGGGGCCTCATTCCGAATTGGGCGGTAAGGGTTAACGATCACCGGTAATGAGACCGGTGCCTTTAAACCCTTACCGCCCTACTACAAGTTCCCTTTGCGGGTCCCATCCTTAACGCCTGCTTTTAGCAGGCGTTAAGGATGGGACCCGCAAAGGGACTTTAGTGCTAATAACGGTACTGTAATTTACGGTACCGTTATTAGCGCCTTCACCATTCCCATTGAGCCCTATGAGGGCTCAAATGGGAATGGGGAAGGGCCCTGGTGAATTGGGAATTACCGGTCCCTCCAAACTTGGAATGGACCGGTAATTACTCCATTCACCAGGGCGGAGTCAGAACGATTTTGGAGGCAGCCATGCCGCAAATAGAGGCGTGGTTACCTCCAAAGTCGGAATGAGGCCCATGGTGTTTTCCACTTCTGTCATAGCTAATTCTGCCTCATTTGCTATTAGTGGCTGTCCTAGTGGTTCTTGGCTTCCTGTTACAGAAGGTTGACTACTGTTGGAAGTGTCCTTATCTAGTTGGGCCTGAAGTTCTTCTTCATGTTGCTGTTCATTGTGCAACATTGTTTTGTATTGCGTACAGTTCACATCGGTGATAGCGCTTTCATTTGCTTTGAAAGTATCTTCATAGTAGTCATAGTTATCTAGTATCTCTTCCTCTTTTCTCCATGGTTTAAAAAGTTGTAGCAGAGACATGTAATATAATTATTTCTGTTGAGGAGTTTTTAATGACAATTTGACATGATTAATTAAGCTTTGTTTGGTAAGTTTCACTAAGCTGCCTTTCACAATCTGTCACTCTATGGCCCTCATTACGACCCTGGCGGTAAGTAGCGGACATTACCAGCATGGAGCAAGTAACGTGTCCGTGCTGGCCAGATACCGCTAGAAGCGGCACATTAAGACCTCTCGGGCACGAGCATTGCGCCATGCCGGTAATGTAATTACCGCCAATGCGGTAACATCCAAAAAACGCCACTTACCGGCATCGTATGCCGTGCAAATAGCACGTCCGCCACCCTAGCCATCGATATCAACGATCACTGCTAATAGCAGTGACCGCAAATAACGGAAACCGCTATTAGCGGTGACCGCAAATAAGCGGATCCGGAAGTTGCGTCACTGCAGAGGAACAGAAAAGAGCATGGTGGCCATCTTCAAAAACACAATCCATTGCCATCCTCCCCAAACAGTGGACACCTTACCCCCACAACCACTACAAACCTTCACCTACATCCATCAATCCTCACAATGCCTAAAGTTGTGAAAAAAGTTGCGATCGACTGCGGCAGGAGCACTTCTCTAAGGAGGAGCTTAACATGTTGGCAGAAACACTACAAGAACATCCCGACGTAGTGTTCTCGTCCAAGATGACCAGACCGGCAATAGCACGTAAGAAGGCCATATGGGCCATGGTCGCACAGAGGGTAAGTGCAGTTGGCACTACACCCGCAATGCAAGACAGTGCAGGAAACGGTGGGATGACCTACGCCTCCGCGTAAGGAGTATACTTTCTGCAAACAGAAACCTGGCCATGGCAACTGGTGGAGGAGCAGAGTCACCAATCAAAATGCAGCCGTGGGAGGAGATATGTGCTGCACTCATTGGCACAGAGTGCATAGAGGGAGTCGGAGACATGGAGAGAGGAGCTCCAACATCATGTGACGCAGGTAGGTGCTTTAAATCCAGCCATGCCAAACTCACTGAAGTCCAGATTCATGGGAAGTGCTATGATACCTGACAGGGTTAACACAACACATCAGCAGAAGACTGCCTACAGGCAGTTCTGACCGCCACCTTGTACACATGCAGTATGCACACCCTTTCTGTAGGCACCCACATGCCTCCATGCTTCTACCACCTAAAAGTGAGACAACCTGTATGTCACTGCCTCCAATGTGCAACATCTAGCAATCAATATGAATGCAGTCATCACAATGCCTGCTCAATGTCCGCAGACCCATCAATAAACCTTTCCCCCCTTTGCTCCACCACAGGCTCTCATTCTGACAGTGATGAGGAAGAGACTGCCACCACACCTTCCAAGAAGGCCAGGCCCGATGTCCCCACACACCAACCCTCCACCTCTGCTGGAAAAAGCAAAATCCCACAAACACGACACAGGCCAGGGCACAGATGTGCACCAAGCCAAGCACCATGTTACCACCAGCAACAAACATCCAGCAAGTGGTGCCCACCGAAGGCACTGGGTCTGCCGGAAGCAGCACAATAGGCGAGACTGCTGCCACCGCAGCTGTCTCGGACGATGATACAGGGGATGCTGATGTTGTTGTGGGTCCCCCCACTGTCCACCTTCATTCCCCATGCAGCCAGCATGATGAAGGCATACAGGGGCAATCCCCTGATGACTCTTGGCCAGCCACTCCATGCCCAGTGGAAGATTTGCAGGAGGGGGGCAGCACATTCGACACGCCACTGGCATTATCCTTAGTCCAGAAAAACCAGGAGTTGATGGAACAAATCATCACGCGCCAACAACAACTGTCCTCACTCATGAATCAGCATGTGGCCAAATGAGGAAGTGCAATGGCGGAAATGCAACAATGCGCAGAAACTGTGAAGGCAGCAATAGTATCCACCTCCAAGGATATCTGTGCAGAATTAGCCGCGGTGCAGCACGTGCTCTCGGACCTTGTTCAGACCTTGAGGGACATGTGTCCTTGCGAGCAGCCAAGTACCTCCTCGGCTGCCAGTTCTGCCCCATCCAGCACCGTCCGCAGATCGACCAGGAACCTGCGGAGTACAGGCAGGGGTGCCCCGGGTGCAGGGAGAGGGGATGCCAATAGAGTCCGCCCAGTGGAACAATTCCACATGATGCACTTGACCACAGGCATCCACACACTTTTGTGGGGAGTTGAGGGGGCAGGGGGGATGGGGTGTGTTGGGGAGTTGAGGGGGGAGGGGGATGGGGTGTGTTGGGGAGTTGAGGGGGGATGGGGTGTGTTGGGGAGTTGAGGGGGAGGGGGCATGGGGTGTGTTCATTCAAATCACAAAGTCAATACACTTTTCGGTTATGCACAAATCACATGTGTGGACATTGCTCATTGTGTACATGTGCTTTATTGTTATGTTATGTTATTTTGCATTTATATAGCGCCTTATATACCATTGGTATGGTCTGAAGGCGCGGGTAGGTTGAACGCCCTTGGGAACCGAAGTTCAGATCAGTAGAGAGAGTAGAGGGAATCAAAAGGTGCATGTGAGCACCGGGTATGTGTGCAGCTCATGCGGTATTCGTGTAGAAGCTGCTTCTTAGTGGTAGGTGTGGTGGTTGAGAGATCAGGAGTATGTGTTGGTTCTGGCAGGATTTATCCAGACCAGATGTTAGGCCTAAGGATAACTCCTGGCTGGGGGGTGTGTAACCAGCAGTGTTTACTTAGAATGATGTGGAGTGAGCGGCGGATGTTGATATGAGAACAGTTATACCGAATGGTGTCATAGTATCCCTGTGTTCTAGCTGAGTGGTGATGTAAAGGAGAGAGTAAGCATGATGGTGTGATATGATGGGTTATATGCTCTTTCAAACGTTATCTGCATTCCAGACCATACTATACACGTCACGCAATTCTATGCGCTCCAGTCCGTTCCATGTACTCCTATCCACTCCATGCACCCCAGTCTGCTCCATACATTCCGGTCCGCTTCATGCACTCAAGCATTCCGGCCCGCCCTGCGCGCTCGGGTCCGCCCTGTGTACTCTAGTCTGCCCCAACATTCACAATTCTGTCTAAGTGTGGAGATGCCAACATTCAAGGTCCTATCTAGATGCAGCACAGGTCATTATTCACAATTCCGTCCAGGTGTGGACATGCCAACACTCAATACTCACAACTCTGTCTAGGTGCGGACATGCTACCATTCAAAGTCCCATCCAGAAGCAACGCAGGCCAATATTCACAACTCCGTCCAGGTGTGGACATGCCAAGATTCAAAGTCCCATCCAGATGCAACGCAGGCCAACATTATTGGTGAACAGTCCACAGTATGCATGTCCCAGAGACACACAGTGCCCCAAGTGCCATCTCCATGTGACACCCACCGTCCATGTGTGCTAGAAGCATTGGTTAATGAGAGACTGACGTATGGCACGTCCCTCCCGTGCATCGCTTCCTCCCTGAGGTGCTGCCCCATCCCCACCCTCCTCATCCTCATCGTCAGGTGGTTGCAGTTCAGCGTCAGGGGGCAGAGGCACATTCTGTCTGATGCACATATTGTGTAGCATTACACATGTCATGACGATCTTTGCCACCTTCTCATGGTGGTACAGGAGTGCCCCACCAAACCCTCTGAGGCAGCAAAACCATGCCTTTAAGAGGCCAAATGTCTCCTCAATCACCACACAGGTTTGTGTATGTGCACGATAAAAGTCCTCTTCGTGCCGGTTTTGTGGGTTCTGGATTGGGGTAAGGAGCCACCTCTTCAAGGGATATCCTGCATCACCTGTATGTGTGCAACAATGTATGTGTCAGTCATGACATCAGATTTCAAATCATGACGTGACACCATGGCATGCATTCATCTCTTAGTTTGAACCCCATTTCCATGCACGAATGGAGTCACACGATGTGACCGCTATACGTGTATTCCTCTTCTGGACTGTTTTGCATGCCATCAACCAGTCTATGCAGGGGGGCCAGTACCTTATGAGTGCCCATCCACTGTCTTAGTACATGGCCGTTGTTAGGTGATCTGGCCGATGTCCATGTGATTTCAATGATCTCATCATGGTACCTTTGCTGTCAGCCTCATGATGACCTCACTGAGCACTACACATGTTGTTATGCAATTTATTTGGGCTTCTGTGTCAGTGTAGTGGTGTATTGATGTTTATGTCCGTCATGTGACTCCTTTGTGCGCAGTTATGGGGGACTGGCATTTCAGTTGATGGTGTTTGGTGTTGTGTATTGGCTGAAGTCATTGCATGTAGGTGCATTTTGTTGAGGTGGATGCGGCCTGATTAGGTACAGTGCACATGCAGATGGTTGTGTCATGGTTGGGACACATCTTCATTCACATGGTAGGGCTGCTTACATCTGGCATTATGTGGTCAGGTGTCAGCTAAAGTCTGGGCTGCTTTAGGGTATGAGCTGGCTCCATTACCTCTGGTACTCGCAGCCAGGTGAAGTATGCATCTCTCCCCCACCCATGTCAGCCAGGTAAAGTATGCATCCCCCCCATGTCAGCCAGGTAAAGTATGCATCTCCCCCCCCCTCATGTCAGCCAGGTAAAGTATGCATTGGTACGTCAATCACCTACCCACTTCACATTTCCATGGCCATGACATGAGACTCCCTGAGTAGCCAGGATCTCGGCCCTGCATGTCGCTCCATGTAGCGTGGTATTGTGGAGTTACGCAGGACCATTGAATCATGGGTTGATCCGGGGAATCGGGCACAACAGTGTGTGATGATCCTGTTCGAGTCACATACCATTTGTACGTTGATTGAGTGGAATAGTTTACGGTTGCGGTAAACTACCTCCATGGCATGTGGGACCACCAATTCCACATGGGTGCAGTCGATGACACCAATGCAACCAGGTATGCCGGCCAGTGCATGGAAACCCACTTTGGTGTTTGCGATCTCCTGGGCAGACCGTGGTAATGAAATGTGGTCGTCTGTGTGCTTGAGGAGGGCATTGAGCACTTGGTTCAGCGTACGTGAGAATAATGGTTGTGAAATGCCATGCAAGTGCCCCACTGTGTGCTGGTAGGTGCCTGTGGCCAGGAAGTGGAGCACGGACACTACCTTCAGTAGGGGGGGTGGCGGTGGGTGTTTCAATCATGCTGACAATGTTGTTGTGTATCATGTCCACGATGGTGGTGATGGTGTCCCGGTCCAAACGGTAAAGGGTGTGGATCTGCTCAGCAGTGAGCTTGAATGGACTGGCTCTGATGCGTGTGATTGGGGACTGCCTGCGTGGTGGCACTGGCTCTGCTGGTGGGGCTTGCTGGCCCTGCCTTGCCCTCCTTCTCTTCCTGCATCTCCTCTGTGCTGCCTGTTGTTGTAGTTGTTGTTGTTGTTGTTGCTGTAGCACTTTCATTGCAATCAGGTCCTCCAGCCCCAACATTGCTAGTCATATTGGAATCATTGTGGAGTGTGACTGTGTGTGGGAAGGGATGGGGTGTGCTCCTTTTGTACTTGGCCAGTCTGTATTGCCTCCACCTCTGCTGATTGTGTGCACCTGTGGCAGCTGGGAACACTGCACATGGCCATTTACGGTTGGTCCGCGATGGCGGCATTAGCACCATGGCGGTAAGGTACTTTACGGCCTTCGCAAGGGCGTTAAGAGCATGCCCGCTTCACTCGTGATATTCCCCACTTTGCGCCATGCCGGTATTTACGACATGGGAGGTAGCATGCCTGCGCGCTTGGTGCTGTTAGCGGCACCATTAACTACGGTGCCACTAATTGCACTTTCTCGGGTCATAATCGGACCTAGTGGTAAGCGATGCCGGTAATCCTTTATCGGCATTGTGTTCCACTTACCGCCAGGGTCGTAATGAGGGCCTATATCTACCTTTGCTTTCATCGGGTTTTATATTATTGTTGTATGCAAAGTTTTGAGCTATGTGGTATAGACACATGCTTTCCAAAGTGCTACTCCTGTTGGGATTGTATGTGTCCAGTAAATTGTTTTTTAAAATGTCTTGGCTATTGGGATCATTTCTGGCAATTGTTTCTATGTCCTTATATGATTTTAGAACTCTTTTTCTAGATTTAGCAGGACCAAGAGTTAGCCATACTATGTTGTCTGATTTTCCATACAAAGCAGTACCGGTTAAATTATCTGCCGGTTCATAGGTGCCAGATTCTCTATGAGAGAGCATTTTTATGCCTAGGCTGTACAATTGCTGAGATAGTGTTTTGTCTGATGATAAGTCATTCCAGAGGTCTTGAAGCTCTGTTTTTTCTGCTTTTGTTAAGTAGGCTGTAACATATTGTGCAACTGCAGTGAATTGTCTGCAATGTACTGCACATCTATGTTTGCATTCCATAAGAGGGCAATGATTTCATTGTAATCATTGATCTATTTTGATTCTTCTGTTCTTCTTATGTAATATGGGTTCTTGGGTGATTTACCTTTAACACTATGTCGAAATGAAAACACGGAGTTGTTCACTTCACCTGTTTCTGTAAATGGTCTAGGGAAACCAAATCGGCATTTGGTGTAGTATTTCCCTTTGCTTTTGTATTTGTGACGACAATATTTGCCACATTTGTGTCTTTGAAATTGTAAAATCTGTCCATGCAGGTCACTATGAGTCCGTTGTGAAGGGATTTCACAAGTGACATATTTTTGGATGAACTGCAAAACAGTGGCATCACTGTCGTGACCAAATTTAGGTGCACCTTTGATCCAGAAAAGCATGTGAAAATGTGGTTGTCCTCTCGCTTGGTATTATTTTCTCCAAAATAAGTGTTGCACTTCTCTGAGGGGAGGAACAGTTTTATTGCAAATAAAGTGTGGCATAGCAATGAAATGATGATGGAAATATCTTGACACATTAACTGGATCTAGAGAGCAAAGTTCTCCAGGTGTTAATATATCTATGTTGGTTTTGTTGTTGTTTGATATGCGCAGGAACTGATGCAAATCTTCCCATGCATATTCTGCACAACATAGTGTAACAAACCAAGTCGGTGGTCCAAGGTTTCTGATCATACAACATACGTCTCTGTGCCGTCGGAACCAGTATTCTTTTGTACCACGCATGTTTGCAAACAGATTTGTTGTACTTGATTGTAAAATCTTTTTCTTGTACTTTTTGTTTTAATTGCGTAGCTGATATATTTTGAAAGTGGGTTCCAGATTTCAAAATGTGTGCAACTCCGTAACATAGGGTTGCTAGTTCACTTTCAAAGAGTCGGTGGAATATGTATTCCACATTTTGTCTAAATCTGGGATCTTGCGAATACATTCGTAATGAGCAGTATTCTGATGCTGTAATCTGAGTGGGTCTATCATCCTATCTTCTGACCTTTGCCAGTAGGAAATAGCAGTGGAAAAGCACGTGCTTCTATACTTTTTTCCCATATGCTCACTGATGACCCTTTGGTTTGTCGCATTTGGTAAGTTTCTAGTGCATCGTCTATGCTTTCATTGGAATGCAATGGATGAATTTTGTAATGGTCCAAAAGAGTGGATACTGCAGCAGGATCCAGAAGTTCAAATTGTTCAGTTTCTGATGACTCTTGAATTATTTTAGTTGTTTCCCTTAAGCTTTCTTCAATATGTATTTCCTTGTAGTATTCGTTATTGTCTTTTAGATACTGCAAGGCTTATCTAACTTTATGTAAGTCCACCAGTTGTTGCCAAATTTCTTTGTCTTTTGTTGGTACACCATTTACCAAGACAATTAAAGAATGCTCTATTGAACGTTGCACTCTTAGAGTGTGCACATTTTCTGTTAGATCTAATGACGAATAAACTACTTTGCCACAAATGCCTTTCACCAATTCAGAGGGAGGTAATATTGCTGATTTAGGTTTTAGGCGTATAATTGCTAGAAATGGGTGAAGTGTTTGCATTATGATGCTCTCCTACAAATTGAGTTGTTGCAGGGGTTTTGGTAGTGGGAACAATTCCAAATTATTTGTGATAGCACGTGAAGGAGTTTGGTTGTTGTCCAGTTTTGTAGTGCAGTAACTGCTACATATTAGGGGTTCACTTATTTGGTATTGTTTTCTGCTAAAAGGTAGAGAGCTAATTCAAACCATTTGGAATCTTCATTGTCTTCTATTTTGTATGTTATGTCTATATTTTTTGTGTTCCTTTTGTAAAACTTTCTGTGGCAACACACACACACATGGTTTGGTACTTCAGCCGATGTACTTTTACATTTTTGTATTTCTTTTTTGTATGTGTGTAATAGAATGTTGCTATGTGCACAATTGTTGCTAGTCTGTTCTAAAACTATTGCATTTTGTAAGTGGCTTTCACTTCCAAAATATTTTCTCTGTATGCAGTTGATTTCTTCTTGTAGGTTTTTGGGTGTAGCATGCAGAAGAGTGTTATTTAAATTGGCTAATTCTAAAGCTGGACTTTTAGCATAGTAAATAGTATACACTAGATTTCTTACATTTGAATGATGTATTGATATCCTTTTGATATCATGGATGGTGCTTTTGCAAATAGGTCCTGAAATGCAGGCTAATGAATGTCCTTGTAGTCCTGTGTATTTGCACACTGGACAGATATCCATATTTTGCAGTACTTTTATTTTAATTTTGTCTTTACCTTTCACATACTGATTGAGGAACTGACAAAGATTTGAAAGATTTTTTAGGAATGTCACGCATTGACGTGCACGGCCATTTGTATACTGGACGGTCTGGTTCAGTTGAATCGAGAGGTAATTCTGAGTTTTCAGGGGATACTTTTCTAAGCAGTGTTTCTTGTTCCATGATGGTATTATTGATTTTTTCATACCCTTGTTGACTGCTATGGATGGCAATTGTGTTTGTTTGATTTTGTTTGTATGCTTCTTCATTAAAATATGGTTCTGTGGTTGTTGTGTGACTCCATTCACCTACACAAATATTTAAGACGTTATTTTTTAGAGACATTCTGTTTATTGATATGTTTCTTTTGTAGTTTAGTACTTAGTTTTGTTAGTGGTTTCATCCTATTTAACACTAATATGAACAACTTCCTTTTGAGAAGGATTGCACTGTCTACGAGAGCTCGTAGGATTACTATTCTACGGTAGGTTTTAAGGGTTGTGGATGGTTTTGGTCCTCTTTTTATTAGATTCGGAAGGACTCTGTGGCGAAACATTGTTGCTAAAATACTTTTTGTACTATTGGTTCTTGTTACTATATCAGGATTAATAGGAGCATTGTTAGCAGTACTGGTAGCCGATTTTTGGTGAAGCGTTTTGTGTTTCGTGCCACATTTTGATAGAGGAGGTGACGTTTTGGTAGTGAAGCTGCCTTTGTTTCGCTAAACGACTGTATTAGCTGTTTTGTTCCAACATGCTCTACAAACATGCTCTATTTCTGCATTCCTTTCTACGGACTTGCTTTTTGGTAGGCGTGCTTTGGGGTCTGTTGAAAAAAAAGAAGGCATTTATTTATTTTATTTATTTATATTTATATAGCGCGCAAGCAGCCCAGGGGCATTGAGGCTCTGTTACTTGCAATAACTTAGTTACAGGGTACAGGCATGATAGTGATTGTTGACACATTATGAATACTACACAACATCATACTGTTGTTACAGATATTGCATTTGGTCATATATTACAACTTATATGATAAGTATTTTTGCTGATGTGTCTGGCCTTATGTGAAGAGGGTAGTTTTCAGAGTTTTGCAGAAGGTGGTGAGGGAACCCTCACCTCGGAGAGTGGGAGGCATGGTTTGGTCTATTGTACAATGTATGTGTGCTCTGTGCATGCATGCAAGAGTTTGAAGGGGAAGCTCTTTGTGGTGGTGTGTGAAAGTGCATTGGGCTGTTACAATGAGTTGGGAAGGCTATTTTTCAGTTTGCATACTACTACACTGTGCTTCAGATGAGAGTACAAAGTGAGCTAGTGGTGAGGAGAAGCATTAATAGTAAACATAATGGTAAAAAATTGAAACAGCTATTTGCTTTCTAGGACTAACATTCTATGGCTTCTGTATGTTATTTGAGTTCCAAAAACACAGGGATTTCTGAGCCATTCTGCCTGTTATTGTTTGTTTAATAAATGGGGATTTGTGGGTGGAATGGTTCAGAAATCAATGTTTGTTTTGGTGTGCAAAGTAAATAAATAACCCACACAGTCTCTTTGAGAACCAGTACGAATATAGTACTGTACTTACTTTTTTTTGCAGAATGACCAGGTTTCTTCGGATATGTCGTTTGCAGTGTAGATGCTGTTGATTTTCAGGAGAGTAGTCTTCACTGCGATTGTAAAACGAAGAAGTTAGTAATTTTGTGTGTTTAAAGCAGTGATGTTACTGTACACGTTAATTTTGCATCTTTCGTCGGAGTATTCTCCTTTGATATCTCAACACAGTGCATGTGTACATTTCACTTCACTATGTGCTGCCTATAGTTTAGTTTAGTTTAGTTTATTATTTGATATGCGCTCCAAACCCAGGGGTAGCCGGGTGCAGCAGTCACAAGAATACTTAAGTTTAGGTTACATCCAGAGGATACCAACAGGGGATGCATTACATGTGTTATTAACATATTTACAATACATATATACAAAAGATACAAGATGTGGGTATCTCACATCACACGGGGCAACTATAGTCTATAGTCCAAGTAACTATATGCAGTGATCCAGGACTAGAGCAGGTGATCAGTTTGTTAGTCGTCCTTGGTCCATATCCAGCTTTTCACATTACATCTAAATCTAGAGTAGGGTAAGTTAGCTCTCAATGCGATAGGGAGTGCATTCCAGGCACAGATAGCTCTAACAGGGAAGCTTGCTCCACCTGCTTTTGTTAGTCTGAATCTGGGAGTTTCAAGTAGGAAGTGGTTAGAGGCTCTAGTGTGGTGACTAGAGGATTTTCTGGTCAGTCCAGCCGAGATGTATGGGGCGCCGTATTGTTCAGTCCTTTATGGGTGAGAGAAAGCGTCTTGAGGAGAACTCTGTCACTAATTTTTAACCAATGATAGTATTTCCTGATGTTGGATATGTGCGCTCTGCGGGTATGTCCAAAGCTGCTCTAAGAGCATTATTCTGCAGTATTTGCATTTTGTTTATGGTATAGTGTGATAGAGTTGGATTTGGAGAGGTAGGGTCTGCAGGCTCTGATTAATTTGCAGGTGTAAACTGTAGAGGAAGCCAAAGAGTTGCCTTGTTTTTTAAGAGATAGTGTGGAGTCGAGGTAGAAACCTAGTGTTTTTACCTCAGTTGCCACTTTAATTATATTGCCATCTATGTTGAAGGCAAGATAATTAGGGCTGAGTTTTTTGAGGTTAGAGTCAGAACCCAGGATCAGTATCTCGTCATTCAGGCAGAGGCCGTGGGAGGCCATCCATGCCTGAATGAGGAGGTAAATCTTGTTTACTAGAGCTGTGTCTTCGACAAAATTGCCAGATAGTGGTCTGAGGATCTGTGTATCATCCGCATATTTAGTATAAGTGAACCCCAGTCTGTCAAGTTTGTCGAAGAGTGGCTTAGTGAAGATATTGAACATTGTGGGGGAGACACATGAACCTTGTGGGATGCCACAGGTGATTTCTATTGGGTCCGCTGAAGCTAAGGGGGAGAACACTCTCATCGTACGGTTGGCTAGGAAGGATTGTAGCCGGGCTATGGCTTTGTTGAGAAATAGGCGGCAGACACTAGGTGGTTGCATAACACTGCATGGTCCACCAGGTCAAAGGCTGCCGACAAGTCAAGGAGGAGGAGCATAGCTGTTTTACCTTTATCCTTCAACTCGTCGATTTGTGTCTTAAGGTCAATTAAGGCCGTTTCAGTACCATGTAATGGTCTGAATCCAGATTGGCGTGATCCTAGTAGTTGATTTGTCTCCACATAGTTTTGGATCTGGAGGTAGGCTACTCTGTCTATGATTTTAAGGAGAAATGGGACCCTAGTAATGGGCCTATAATTGGTAGGGATAGCTGGGTTGAGGGTCTGTTTTGAGAGGCAGTACCCAAGATTCTTTGAGGTTTGTAGGTACAGTGCTGGATCTAAAGGAGGCATTGATTAATTTAGAGATGAAGGGTGCTAAGTCTCTAGCTGCGTCCTTAATAACTTGTGCTGGGCAGCTGTCGCCTTGGCAGTTGGATGGTTTCAGGGACAATATCACCTTTTCAATTTCCAATATGGATATGTTAGTAAATCTGAATGGTTTGCAGTTGCTTTGTGTAACTGTTCTAGGTGTATCTGTCAACTGGGTGGTATGGGCTTCAATGGAACTCAAGGACGCTTTCTTCTTAGCAATGTTGGATTGTAGGGTTGTGATTTTATTAGCTAAGGCTTGTTGGATGCTGGTGCACCGTTGTTTGTCCTTGGGGACATTGTCTGTAGGGGCAATCAGGTTTTCCATTTCCCGGAGGATAGTAAAGAGTTCTTTGGAGTTTGAGTTAGCTTTACTAATTCTCTCATTAAATGTGTCTTTTTTGGTTTGGATTATTTCCTTCTTATATTTTTAAGCAAGGTTGTCAAGTAGAGTTTTATTCTCAGCTGAAGGTGTGTGCCTCCAGATAGCTTGGAGTTTACGCTTTTGGATTTGCAGTTCTTTGAGGTGAGGGGTGAGCCATGAGTTGAGATGAGATTCTCGTTTACTTTTACATAGTTTAATAGGGGCAATTATGTCCAATGCTTTGGACATAGTGTTGTTGAATGTCTCAACTAGCGTATTAGGATCAGAGTTAATAGTGCTAGCAGTGAGAGCTGGTAGGAGGAGTGGGAGTAGTTTTTCAGCTGTAATTTCTTTTTTACTTCTGGTTGGCATAGGTGGTGCTATTTCCGGATTATCTAACTTAGGAGGCTCTATAGAGGCTCTATAGTGGATGAGAAGCAGATGAGGTGGTGGTCAGTCCAGGTTTGTGGTAAAATATTAGAGATGGTAGTAGCACAGTTTCGGTTGGCTATCCAATCTATTGTACGTCCTTTTATATGTGTGGGGGCTAAGACTTTTTGGGTGAGGCCATGATCGACTAAGATTGATTGGATGGAGTGGGCCTGTTTGTCCTCATCGTCATTGAAACTCAGGTTAAAGTCACCTAGTAATAGGAGCTGGGTGGAATCTTTGATGTTATTAGTGAGGAAGCTGGATAGGTCTTCCTCAAAATTACAAAGTGGGCCTGGTGGTCTGTACACCAGAAGGACAGTTAGAGTACTGTTATTAGAAATAGGTATTTTAGCAGAGAGAAGTTCTCAAGATGTAAATGCTGGGTGTGGGGTGCGTCTAACAGCTAACTCAGTTTTGGCAATGATGGCCAGGCCACCTCCCCTAGAGTTGGGGCGATCGACTCTTACTATATTGTAGTTGTCTGGTATGGCAATCATCAGTGCGGGGCCTGCGGCATGTTATTTGCAGTATGTTAGTTGAACGTTATTCGGAAATGAGTACAATTTATAGTTTATGAAAATGTCCTCTTTTTTTTAAGCTGTGTTATCCATAGCAGAGAGTATTGTAAGTGATAAGTCATTTTAGTAGATGGGAACATTTTCACTACTTTCATATTATAAGTACGAATCTGAAAAATCGGGAGACCCTCAGAGGGAGGTGTCACCACAGCAATCAGGAGTGGTTTTTTTTTTCTCATACGATCGCATTGGAAGTAGTATTAATGTAGGCGGTACACAGTAAAAACACATTTTCTAAGGGAAAATCAAGTTTCACGTTAAATAGGGAGGGTTGTTACGTATGTATAGGTTATGTGGGAGACAGTAAGAAGTAGTGCGGTTTGTCAATGAAAAATCGGACGTCTTACACTTAAATGGGGAGCGTTGGTATGTATTGGCTATGCAGATTTAGTGGCATTAATTTGTTTAAATTAAATCATAAAGGTTGCACATGTTCTCTGGATAAAATATGCATACCTGTACTTTATACTCATGCATGTGCGCATGCATGGAGCTGTACGTAGAAATCTGCAACACATGCACAGTAGTTTTTGAAGTAGGTGCTTTGCAATGATATGCGACTTGCATTCAGAGTGATCAATAGTACATTTGAAGTGTGAAATTTTGATGACGGAGTTAGATGTAGAGATGTTGAATGTGATTGGTGGATGGTTGTGTGACTGCTTAGCTGTGTCCAATGAGGGAATGGATTCACGAGTGATGTGGAAAGGATAGACCGCGCTTCTCCGTGGGTAGGGCGCGTTACATACAGGGTTCTACAGCAAATCCAGCATGGAAAGAGGACTGTAGGCATCAGCCAATTAGATATTCACATTGCTCGTTTGTGTCGAAAGACGGTGCGTATACTGAAGATGGCAGAGGTGGAGAGAGTCAGGGTTGTGGTGCTTGGAGATATTTTTGTCCATGGTCTACAGCACTATTCCAAAAGTAGGCATGTGGCACACAATTTCGATGTGAGAGGATTGGAGGTGGTGTGGAGTGCTGAGACTGATCGCAATGTTGCGGCAATTCTCCAAGTTTGCAGAGACATGCGTAGGATGACCAGTCCCCATGTGGTACTTTTGCACTATGGTGCTTGCCATTTGGGCTACGTGAGTTCACGTACTTTGCTGGAAGATTTAGAACAGTTGGTGCAAGCAGTCATTAACAACTTTCCAACTGCCAAAGTCATTTTTTCTGGGTTACTCCCTACAGGAAAATGGGACAACAGTTCTGTTTTCTGTCCTGATCAAAGTATTGGGAGGTGTAACATCAATCGTGGCATGGTGTTTTCATGTTACTGTAATGGTTGTAGGAGTAAAGTAAGAAGAAAAAATATTTAAAAAAAAACAAAATGACAGATGTCTGTAAGGCATCTGCCCAAAAAACAAAAAAATGGCAATTTTCAGAGCCCACCTTAAAGGGGAAAAGGGGAATAATATTTAAATGTACAGTCGTCATGCTCTGATCCTCAACTGTCCGCGGACATGGCGGTAGTTTGCAGGCAGCGCGTATTACCAACAGGGATTCTGGGGTGGAGACGCATGCAAATGAGAATGTGCGAAGGTAGGGATTGGTCAGTAAAGTTCAGTGGGTGTGTTCTGAACGGAGACATTTAGTGAGAAGGTCTTTTCCCTGACAGGAGACCAGACAGCCATGGCTCTGTGTTTTCGAAACAGATTATCTGGATTTTGGGAGACTCATGGATACATTGGTTGAAGGTGCATGCAGAAAGTTGTGGTCTGTCTGCAGATATTGGATTTCCTCATGTGGAATTGCACTGGCATGGCGTGCGTGGAATGAGGTGGCTGGATGAGGTACCTCTGTGTGCTACTTTACAGACATAGTGTCATCCTGATATACTTATCATTAATTGCAGAGGAAACAGTTTAGGCCATGTCTCTGGAATTTCTTTGCAATTTGCAATGAAGAAAGGTCCTGCGAAGGTCATGGACATGTTTCCAAATTGCCAAATAGTGTTTTCCCGTATTGCACAAAGACAAATGTGGCTGCGTTCTTCTGCATTGATCCACAAATGGAGAAAGCGAGGCGCAATGTCAATAAGGCTGTTTGTGCCTTTCTAAGCGATGTTGGCATGTCCTCATTCCACAATGAAAGCATTTTGTTTCGCAGCACTTTTATTTTTCGCATAGACGGATTCCATCTCAGATATGCTGGCAATCAGATTTTTCTTTGCAATGTACAAAATGCATTGCAACCTTTTTTGGATTGATAGTCACCTATTTGGCAATCCCTTTTTTTCGAATCCACACTTTTTGAAACACAAACAACACCACCAAAGGCTCTTTTCAGAGCCACCACTTACTCCCAGCGAAAAGTGCATTGGTTTTGCCCCGCTTGCACCCTCCATTTTTGTGCATCCTACAACTGTCCGCAGACTTTTTGAAAAATGCGCCGGGGCCTAGAATGGTCACTTGATAGTTATATTGTTAAACTGAGAAAGACGGCTCTGAAAAGAGCCTTTTTTGTAATTTTTGTTGTTTTCACGTTTATTGCTTTTCAGCACTCGACACACTAGGAGAGGAGGGCAAAGGAGGGTAAGGAAGGGACACCAGCCACAGGGATACGAAAGGGCAGGTGGAGAGAGAAAGATGTACGGTGGCCTTTACTTAGGTAGGGGGCAGTCCTTCTGGTGCTCCGTGACCGTAGCTTCAAAAGCATTTCGAAGACTCTCCGCAGTACATACACAATATTGTGACCCTCGAAAGGTAAGGACAAAAGCATCGCGAATGGCTTGCGAGGCAGCTGGAGGGATGCGCTCCCACACAGGAGTGTCTCTTGTGGTGAGAGGATCGGACACGGAGGATGCTATGGAGGAACTGAATCTACTATGTTCTTCACATGGCACCACCTTGCGAATTGCCGCAATGTGGAACGAAGTTAGGTGTCGCTTCATGGTTGTCGTACCAAAGCTGTACGCACCAGGTCTCCCACGACTCAGCAGCAACTGGCACTGGTTACACCTAACCAGGTTTGCACATGCTTTTGGTGATGTCATCAATGACATTTGTGATGTCATCTTTGATGTCCTGGGTGTTAGTCTTAGCAATGCATGTAGGTGGCGCGAGTTATGGTTGCTTAGCTAACCATAAGTAGCGAATGTCAAGGGTTTTTCGGTTTTACTTTGAACCATAACGTCCCTTCAAGAAAGTTTTTTTACTGAAAAAAAAAAAAAATATATATATATATATATATATATATATATATATATATATATATATATATATATATATATATTACATGGCCACGGTATTGGCCATGTAGTTATGGTTAAGTTGCTGTTTCCATAGGAAGAGCACTTTTTGGGTGGCTTATAACTTCGCTCTCCCTGGACGGATCTTCACCAAACTTTGCAAAAAAAGTATTTGGTTCACTCTGAATTTTTTTGCAAAGTTTGGTGAGGATTCGTCCAGGGGGGGGCAAAGTTATAGGGGGGATCCCAAAACTTTTTATTTTCCCATAGACTGAATGGGAAAAAACTTTGCGCACGGCTACAGCCTGAACCGCTGGACGGATTTACACCAAATTTGCAGCAGGAGCGGCGGCCTGGTCCCAAAAGCGTGCTAACTCTGTCCAGTAGTTTTTTTAAAAATGACCAAAATGTAAGGCAAAAAAATTAGTGATATCTGCGTTCGCTTCGCGGACGGACTTCCCTGTTCGCTCCGTGGACAGCACCCCGATTGGCCCATGGGCTTGCGTCATGTCCGTGGACATGCGACGTGTTCGCTGATTGGACGGCGAGGGGCGTGGAGCGCGTCAGATTTTCTGTGGCGCCCGCCATATTGTATTCGCAGTCGACCGCGTACAGCGCAGTGAAACGTGGATAAAAAATTGTATTTAGTGCCGTGTGTTGGTGTGTAAGAGTGTTTGGGGAGGGATGGGGAGTATGAGATAGGTTCAATGCTTTGTTTTTTTATGTGCTAGACTTTTTTGTTGCGTTCGATTTGTCTGCGGAGAACACGGCTGTTCTGAAATTTTGTAAATAAACTAAATGGTGGGGTGTTTAGAGGACGGAGTATGTGTCATTTTTGTTCGCAAGGAAGGTAAAAATGGGCTATGAACACTTGCGGTGTACTTAATTGTTCATAAATACACAAACTGGGGGTGTCCTCAGGACACTGTCCGTATTGTAATCTGTCTAGTTGAATGTGTTCTAAGAACACTCGCAGTGTCCCGAAATGGTTGCAATTGCACAAAATGGGGGTGTTCTGAGAACGTTGTTTGTATTGTTCGTTGTCCGGGTGAAAGTGTTTTAAGAGCACTCCTTTTGTTCGCTAATAGTACAATTTCCTAGGGGCGTCAACCGACTTTTTCTCCACTAAAGAAACGATAAATCCGGCTGGTGTGCGTCGACATTATGTGATAATCCTATGACTGGCGCTATTGAGCTGGCTGACTTGCTTTTGCGACACTAAATCATATCTCCCGCCACTAAGCCTGATATTATCAAAGCATTCATATTCCCCGCCTTTCTCCGTGACGTTACAGGGTGCGTGATGAAACGCGCCCAGTCGTCTCCAGTACTACGCGACTTTACACAGAACCCGGAAGACAACACACATTATGTCACAACACAGCGCGCCACAATTCAGAATATGAAACTGTGATTTAAAAGCAAAGAGCAAGATTGTAAATGTTGTAAAGTACATTTATTTGACATCAAATGTTTAGAGAATATTCATCAATTTGCATTTGTCTTTGTTGTCGATCCGCAAAAGTTCATGTTGAGACACGCGATGTTCCTTTGCGGTACAGAGAGTGTTAGATCAGGTTACAACTCAGTGCGCCACAATTCGGAATATGAAACTGTAGTTTAAAAGTAAACAGCAGGATTGTACATTTGGTAAAGTACATTTATTTCACATGAAATGTTTAGTGAATATTCAGTGATTTGCTATTGTCTCTGCTGTCAATCAGCAAAAGTTTATTTGGAGCCACGCGTTGTTCCTTTGCGGTAGATAGGCTGTTGGTTTATGATAAAAGCAGTAAATGGTCTCTCTGATAATCGCAAGGTTGCTCCAACAACGAGCCATTAGACCACCGTATTGGTTGGTATGTTGTTTGTAGCTGTTAGTACTGCGTAAGGGCATATTGGTCCTTGGCGATTGCCCCAAAAAATGGTGAGGGTCATGAAGTTGCAATTTGGACTTGCACCTGGCAGTTGAAGACCCCATCCGCTGGAGTATGTAAATCATGACATAGACAAAACGGGGCCACGTACCTGTTTTAAAAAACATAAATTAGTCTCACCAGCCGATCTTCATTAAAAATCATCATTTTATTTTTTAGGGCTTGAAACTATTTGCTATCGAAGATAGTGCAACAGAGTATGTTAATAATAAAATAATAATATTTTCTCATTCACATAGCGCTAAGAACTGTCAGGTATGTAAGCGGTGCTTATTATTAACCACAGTGTGTGGTGCTCATTTATCGACCACGGAAGGATGAAAGGCTGAGTTTCACCTTGCCGGGATTCGAACTTGCGTTAGCAAGCTGTGCACGGATGTCAAAGCAGGCGCTGTACTCGCTGTGCCACTTGACAGGCTACAGTGAAGTGGCACAGCGAGTAGAGCGCTTGACCGCCTATAGACCGGTTAAATTATTCATATTAACCCACTCTGTGTCATCTGCCTTTTTCAGAGCCCTCTAAACGACAGGGGATCAATTTGGCGGTGATAGTGCGCGGTAGAAAACATTATGCCACTTTCAACGAACAAGTTCAACTTCAGCGGTCTTTAATGCTACGCTATTGTAATTATATTTGGTATAAAGTAATCTAAAGGGTTACTTACAGTACAATTGCAATTTCCATTGTCTACGAGTGGTGCAGTCCCAAAATACGACTCTGCGTGTGCCAACGATCTTTCGCGTAGTGATATAATATGTAAAAGTGGTTTCGTTTCAGAAATTTCATCTTTATCTTCTCTTACGTTTTAGCAACACTCCTTCAAGAGAAGTCTTTCATCACAATCTCTGTCTGTCAAGGTCAAAACACAATACAACCTTATAGTCTGCTTCGTGAGCCTCTCCGGGGCCCGAGAAAAAAATGGAAGCAGCTGACCTTCACTGTGAAAGAGCATAAATTCTTACTTTGCAACATTCTGTGTAAAGCCATCTGTAGAAGTTGGTTTTTGCACGCCATGTTTGTATATTGGTTGCGTGATATTAAAAAAAGTTTGTTTAAAGGACGTTATGGTTCTAAGTACAGCCGAAAGACCCCTAAAAATAGCAAGTTATGGTAAGCTATGAAAAATAATTCGCGCCAACACCATGCACTGTTAAGACTAAAACCCAGGACATCAAAGATAACATCGCAAATGTCATTGATGAAATCACTGATGACATCACATGTGTATGTACTTTTCATGGAATTTGTGTACTAGGGATTTTTATTATAATGTTCCGAAAAAAGTGTCAAGGATATTGCAATAAATATCATACCGTTATTAGTTCTTTGAACGATGCATTTATATCAATAAATAGCATTGTATTATGGGATTCTATGTAGTATACTGAGCTACTAATGGAGAAAGATAGCATTGTGTGCAGAGTACAAGATAAAAGTATAATATTTGTAATGTTAATATGTAGAATAATGAAATGATAATTTTCCTGAAATGTTCGAAAATTCACAAAATCGGGGTGTTCTGAGGACGTTATTCGTATTGTGTGATTGCTTAGCTGTATGCAATGAGGGAATGGTACAGAGAGTAAAGTGGATGCCGTCCGCGGACCCCGCGGCTGTTCGTGGACAGGGCTTGGTAAATCCGGGTTTTTCCAGGAAATCCAACATGGAAAGAAGACTGTACGGGTCAGCCAATCAGATGTCGAGGTTGTGGATTTGTGTTGAAAGAGACTGTGTGTGGTGAAGATGGCAGAAGTGGAGAAAGTCAGGGTGTTGGTGCTCGGAGGTATGTTTGTGCATGGTTTACAGCAGTATGCTGAATGCAGGCATGTTGCAAAGAACTTTGATGTCAAAGGAGTGGAGGTGGTGTGGAGCACTGTGCCTGATTGCAATGTACAGGGAATTGTACAAGTTTGTGCGGATATGGCCACGATGAACAGTCCGCATGTGGTAGTTTTGCACTATGGTGCTTTCCATTTGGGCAACGTCAGTGCCCCTACTTTGTTGGCTGATTTGGAACGCTTGGTTCAAGCCGTAGTGAAGATCCTTTCAAATGCGAAAGTAATTTTTTCTGGATTACTACCTAGGGCAATATGGGACAATAGTTCAGTTTTTTTGTCCTCATCAAAACATTGCTAGGTGTGTTATCAACCGAGGCATGCGTGCATTCATGCTTAGAGCTGGTATGTTCTTCTGTAACAATGAGAATATTGATGCCAGTAATGCTGTTAATTTTAAAGAAGATGGCATTTGTTTATCTTTTACCGGAAATGCCTTTTTATTTTGGAATGTAAGGGTTGCTTTGGAGAAGGTTATGTGAAGATTTTAGGAGTAAAGTAAGAAAAAAAAACAAGAAAAAAAATATAAAATAACAGGTGTCTGTCAAGCATCTGTAAAAAAAAAAAAACAGCTCTTTTCAGAGCCAACTTCAAAGGGGAAATGGGGCACACTATTTAAATTTGCATTCACCACGCTCAGATTTTCGATGTGTCCGCGGACATGGCGGTAGTCCGCTGACATGAAAATCACTACGAGGGGGTTAGTATGTTCTATGTTACATGTCAGGGATATTATGGTTAAGTTGTGCTACTAAAAACCTATGAAATTCAGTGAAAAAACTTTGCTAAAGGGACGTTATGGTTCCAAGTAAAACCGAAAAACCCTTGAAATTCACCAGTTATGGTAACATAAGCAACCATAACTCGCGCCACCGTGCACTTGTAACACCCAGGACATCAAAGATGACATCACAAATGTTATTGATGACATAACTGATGACATCACATGGCTGGCTCTCCCTTTTTATCCTTTACTGACATATCGAAGCCACATAGATTTCTACAGTAACAGTCAGGAAGTAAAAATTGAAAAGGTACTATATTTGTAGACTTGGGGTCCTGTCAAATCATATGTGAAACATGTACATAGCGGAAGATACAGGCTTGAAAGAGAGCAATCCTTTCTGTGCATGAAGATAATCATTATGGTTATCAGCACTTTGTCATAATTTTATTTTTATTACTCTACCTTCCGTCTATATGCTCATATTTGTATACATTATACTCACTCTCCATAGAGTGAATGGGAAAAATGATTTGCTCCCGTCTATAGCCCAAACCGCTGGACGGATTTCCACCAAATTTGGACCAGGAGCAGCGGCTTGGTCCCGAAAGCGTGCTTTTGCAAATTTGGTGAAAATTCGTCCAGTAGTTTTTTTTAAAAATGATCAAAAAGTAGGTAAAAAAAAATTAGTGATATCTGTGTTCGGTTTGCAGATACACTTCCCTGTTCGCTCCGCGGAAAGTGTCCTGATTGGCCAATCATCTTGCGTGATGTTCGCGGACATGCAAAGTGTTCACTGATTGGACGGCGTGGATCGTGAAGCGCGGCAGATTTTTCAGTAGCGCCCGCCATATTGGATTCGCGGACGTCAGCGCGGTGACACTTCGTTCAAAATGTGTATTTTGTAGAGTATGTTGGTGTGTAGGAGTATTTGGGGAGGGTGGGAGTGTGTGAGATAGGATGAAAGTTGTGTTTTTTATGTGTTAGATGTTCTTTTTGTGTTCGATTTGTTTGCGGACATCACGGGTGTTCTGAAATTTTCTAAATAAACTGACTAGGGGGTGTTCTAAGGAGTCAATATGTGTCCGTTTTGTTCGCAAGCAAAATGAAACTGTTCTAAGAACACTCACGGTGTCCGGGGAGTGTTCGTAGGTGGTGTCCTGAGGACGCTGTCCTTATTGTTCTCTGTCAAGTTGAATGTGTTGTAAGAACACGTGTGGTGTCCTGAAATGTTCGCAAATAAACAAAATGGGGTTGTTCTGAAGACACTTCTAAGAACACTCGCGGTGTCCGGGGAGTGTTCGTAGGGGCTGTCATGAGGACGCTGTCCGTATTGTTCTCTGTCAAGTTGAGTCTGTCCTAAGAACACTCGCGGTGTCCTGAAATGTTCGCAAATAAACAAAATGGTGGTGTTCTGAAGACGCTTCTAAGAACACTCGCGGTGTCCGGGGAGTGTTCGTAAGGGGTGTCCTGAGGATGCTGTCCGTATTGTTCTTTGTCAAGTTGAATGTATCCTAAGAACAATCGCGGTGTCCTGAAATGTTCGCAAATAAACAAGATGGTGGTGTTCTCAAGATGCTTCTAAGAACACTCCCGGTGTCCGGGGAGTGTTCGTAGGGGGTGTCCTGAGGACGCTGTCCGTATTGTTCTTTGTCAAGTTGAATGTGTCCTAAGAACACTCGCGGTGTCCTGAAATGTTTGCAAATAAACAAGATGGGGTGTTCTGAAGACGTTTTTGAGAACACTCCCGGTGTCCTGGAATGTTCGTAGGGGGTGTCCTGAGGACGCTTTCCGTATTGTTCTCTGTCAAGTTAAATGTGTCCTAAGAACACTTGCGGTGTCCTGAAATGTTCGCAAATAAACAAGATGGGGGTGTTCTGAAGACGTTTTTGAGAACACTCCCGGTGTCCTGGAATGTTCGTAGGGGGTGTCCTTAGGACGCTGTCCGTATTGTTCGTTGTTAAGTTGAAAGTGTCTTAAGAACTATCGCGTTGTTCTGAAATGTTCGTAGGGGGTGTCCTGAAAACGGTGTCCGTATTGTTCGCTGGCAAGTTCAAAGTGTTCTAAGAACACTCACATTGTTCGCGGACATTAAAAGTTTCCCATAGATCATAGTTGAAATGTTTGACTCTATGGATGTGATATGCTGCGGTGGTTGTTGCCAGGGCATAGAGTCTTGGGTGCATGGCCATTTGGCCATGCACCCAAGACTCTATGCCCTGGCAACAACCACCGCAGCATATCACATTCATATTTGTTTATAACTTTGGGTGAAAAACAAATGTATAAGGAACAAAGGTATTAGATACTATGGATGTGATGTGCTGCTATGGTTGTCCTTATTATTGTATACTTACTGTTTGGTCTAGTAATGGGAGTCCATGTTTTTCTTCTTCATTTCTGTGATAAAAGAAAATAGCATGTTAGTATTAGTATTTTGGAATGACTTATTACATTGTATAAGCAATATACTTTTATTTTTTTTCGACCCTCATATTTAGTAGAGTACAAATCAGAGTACTGTGCAATTTGCTCAGTTTCTGTATTTGTTGCTAAAATCATTGGGTCTGTGGGAGAAAAAAAAATCCATGTTGGATTTAAAAAAAACCCTTTTTCTGTTATGCTACAGTTTATTTGTTTGTTTGTTTTCAGTGTTCACTTGTTGTTTCTGGCTAATACTTTATACTTTGCTTTGTTGTATTTTTTTTGGAACAGTAACAGATTGTTCATTTGTTTTGATATTATAGAATTTTGGAGCAGTTAGATACCAATTGGCGTATTCTAACTGTCTATTTTTTTAATATATTTTAGTGGTTTTCATTTACCTATTTGGATATTGTTAAATTTTGGGACAGTTAGATACCAATTGGCGTATTCTATCTGTGTATTTTTTGGCCTAATTTAGTGGTATTCATTTATCTGATTAGTTGTTGTAGAATCTTTGAGCTGTTAGATAGCTTTTGGAGTATTCTAACAGTTTATATTATTTTAACACACATTTATAATTTTGGGACAGTTAGATACCAATTGGCGTATTCTAACTGTGTATTTTTTGGTCTAATTTAGTGGTATTCATTTATCTGATTAGTTGTTGTAGAATCTTTGAGCAGTTAGATAGCTTTTGGAGTATTCTAACAATTTATATTTTTGTAACACAAATTTACTTAAAGGTTTAAATGCAGTTTATTTATCAAATTTTGGTTTTAAGAACATCAAATAAGCGTTTGTAAGATTTGCTGGTAATCTCTGCTTTAGAGTAATGGTACTATCATTACATTCAAACCATCCACATTTCTTTTTTATGTATGCAGTGTAGTGCCCTGAATTGGTTGTGGCTCCTGCGTGGTAGATTATACCTATTGTTGTGAAGGTTTTCTTACCAAGTGATATTTGACCATGTGTGAATCCAGTCAGCTTGCAGTTGTTTTTGGTACCATCTGCATTGTAACGTAGAAGCATTAGTATTACGTATTTACTATGTGTTTGTATTACTAACGTGGAGCGATTATCTGAATTGCAGGTAGAGCATAATCTACCATGGTTTGCATTTTGTACAAGTTGCTGAAATGGAATGGATTCGCAATTTGGTATTGATATATATATGAAGCGTTCATTGGGGATTTCTTCTTGTGTCACATTGTTGCAGAGAGTGCATGTATGTTTCCACATGTATGAAATCTGAAAGATTTCATTTATAGGTATGTTTTTGTTTTCCAGTACTTGTAGTAAGTACATTAGAAATTCTTGTGGATCTTCCTGTGAGTTTATAGTGAATTTCACCATTCCAGCACAGTAGTCCAATTGTCGTCTTATTCCAAAAACACTATATGTGTTGCCAGGATTGTTTGCTGCATTTCTGTACTAACATTTGCAAACACAATGGGTCTGTACTGTGTCAGTAAATGTTGTCAACAATTGGTGGTAATTGAAATAGAATATTCATTGCTACATTTGCATAGCAACTTACACCAACTATATTTGAGAATTTAAATGGTCCAGGTAGTTCTGTATCTAACTGCTTTCTTTGGAGTTTATCTTCCTTCTTTAAAGAAGTACCTGGTTTACTTTCTCTAATTGTTTATTTTTTGTTTGTGGTACTTGATGAAGTATTAGTTTCTTTTACTCTCTTTGGAGGATTTGCAGTGACGTCCTGTTGCATTTCAGTTTGATTTAGTTTTCTTTTACAACGTTTTAGTTTTTGTGGAACAGAATATGTGTTTAGATGGGGAGTGTATAGTGAGCGAAGTCTATTATATTCTAAAATGCAAGGAATAGCAGCGTTTACTTTACTTGCATCAAAGTTGATTAGAAATAGACCGTCAAGTGTACGTAAGCGTGATAGTGCTACGTAGCTCATGCCTTCTTTAAAGACTGTGTTACCAATATCTAGCATTGCTTTGTCTAGGGTAAGACCTTGTGATTTATGAATTGTGACTGCGTATGCAAGAGTTAGAGAAAATTGTTCTCTGCGTACATACATATCTTTGAAGAGAAGGAATCTAGCTGTTGAGCGTCCTATCCGTTTTACTTCTGAAAGTTTGTCAAAGAGTATATTGACAAACTGAATTTTGTTGTCACGTGGGTATGTTTGAAAGCCAACAACTGTACCCAGTGCTCCATTAACTAGTCCTTGGTCCACGTCAAGGTTACGTTTAAGCATTACTCTGCAATTTAAGGATAATTTTAACATCTTTTCTAAGCCTGCTGTGTTTGAGATTGATTTTTCTAAATTATTTATTCTTGTTGTGGCTTGGTCACACATGGGTAGTGTCATACCATGTACATCTAGTTTGTCTGTGGCGCTAATTTCCATTATTGATTTCATTTCTTTACTTAGCATGATTTCATTGAATTTGAAACAGCTTGCAGGAGTTGGCATTAAAGCCATACAATTGACATTTTTGTGGGCTAATTGTTCCATAACATCTGTAGCACATGCATTATCGCCATAAAGTGCATTAATGTGCCGGGTTTTCAATGTTGCTTCTGCTTCTTTAGAAAGTATACCAACTCTCAAACTTTTTAAAATGTTGGCATAAGTTAGATCTGCAGATTGGCGCATGTTTTCTGTTAATTCTCTGTATTGGAAATGTTGCCAAAGGTTGACATTTCCAATGCTGCCAACAGTTTTACGGCAGAGTTTGTGCCCTAATGTTTTAAAAATAGGTTCACATTTTACTGGTGTTAATTGAAGCAGATCTCCAAAAACAATAATGTGTTTTCCTGCAAAGAGCTCTTCATAGTCTGTTTTGAGTACTTCTTGTAATCTGAGGTGAATGAAAGCTAACATCAGGTTGGAGACCATGCTCACTTCATCTATTAGTAGCATTTTCATTTGTTTCAATACTCTGCGTAATTCCATTGCAGCTTCTGCAGAAAGTTTGTAATAGTCTAATTTGTTCTGGTGTTCTACTG
This sequence comes from Ambystoma mexicanum, assembly GCF_040938575.1. NCBI lineage: Eukaryota > Metazoa > Chordata > Amphibia > Caudata > Ambystomatidae > Ambystoma > Ambystoma mexicanum. The sequence continues at coordinate 369,635,576 of NC_090930.1, forward strand.
GTTATAGTAGTAATCGGTGTAATGTAACACCACCTATGTTGTAGGCAGCTAAACCTGTGGGGGCAGTGACAACATCTGACAGTTTGTTGTTTGTCAATTGTTGAAGGAACTTACTAATGATTTTGATTAGGAATGTTTTGCCACAACCAGCTATACCACTGACGTACAGTAGTATAGGTTTATAATTATGGCAGGAACATTCTTTATTTTCATGTTTTACACCATGTGCAATTTATTTTGTTACTTCTTGAAAAATGCTACTTTGCTCATTGTTTAGTTTTGATTGTAGTATAGTTAAGTCTTCCTTATCTTCATACTGACACATGGTGTTTTCTACTTCTATCATAGCTAATTCTGCCTCATTTGTTATTAGTGGTTCTCCCAGTAGTTCGTGGCTTCCTGTTACAGAAGGTTGACTACTGTCAGGAGTATCCTTATCTAGTTGAGCTTGGAGTTCTTCTTCATGTTGCTGTTCATTGTGCAACATTGTTTTGTACTGTGTAAAGTTTACGTCAGTTATAGTGCTTTCATTTGCTTTGAAAGCATCCTCATATGAGTCATAGTTATCTAGTAATTGTTCTTCTTTTCTCCATGGTTTGAAGAGTTGTAGCAGGGACATGTAATATACTTCTTTATGTTGAGGAGTCTTCAATGACAATTTGATATGATTAATTAAATTTGGTTTAGTGAGTTTAACTAAGCTGCCTTCACAGTCTGTCACTCTATATTTACCTTTTTTTTCATCGGGTTTCATATTATTTTTCTATGTGTAGTTTTGGGCTATTTGGTATAGACACATGTTTTCCAAAGTATTACTTCTGTTTGGGTAGTATGTGTCCAATAAATTGTTTTTTAAAATTTCTTGGCTGTTGGGATTATGTTTGGCTATTGTTTCTATATCTTCATATGATTTTAGAACTCTTTTTCTAGATTTAGCTGGACCAAGACTTAGCCATACTATATTTTCAGATTTACCATACGATGAAGTACCAGTTAAACGATCAGCTGCTTCATAAGATCCACATTCTCTATGGGTGAGCATTTTTATGCCCAAGCTGTATAATTTCTGAGATACTGTTTTATCTGATGACAGGTCATTCCAGAGGTCTTGGAGCTCTGTCTTTTCTGCTTTAGTTAAGTATGCTGTGACATATCGTGCAACTGCAGTAGAATTGTCTGCAATGTACTGCACATCTATGTTTGCATTCCATAAGTGGGCAATGATTGCATTATAATCATTGATATATTTTTCTTCTTCTTTTCTTTTTATGTAATATGTATTTTTAGGTGACTTTCCTTTAACACTATGTCTAACTGAAGACATGAGGTTGTTTACTTGACCTGTATTTGTTACTGGTCTAGGGAAACCAAATCGGCATTTGTATTTGCCTTTGTTTTTGTATTTGCGACGACAATATTTTCCACATTTGTGTCTTTGAAATTGTAAAATTTGTGCACAAAGATCACTAGTTGTGGCTTCTGATGGAATTTGACAAGTGACATATTTTTCAATAAACTGTAAAACAGTGGCATCACTGTCTTGACCAAATTTAGGAGCATCTTTAATCCATAAAAGCATGTGGATATGTGGTGCTCCTCTGGCTTGGTATTCTTTTCTCCAAAAGAAGTGTTGCACTTCTCCAAGGGGAGGAACAGTTTTATTACAAATAAAATGTAGCATAGGAATGAAGCGATGGTGAAATATCTTGAAACATTAACAGGATCCAAAGAACAAAGTTCTCCAGGTGTTAGAATATCTATGTTTGTTTTGTTTTTATTTGATATGCGTAGGAAATCATGTAAATCTTCCCATGCATATTCTGCACAACTTAATGTAACAAACCAAGTGGGTGGGCCAAGGTTTCTGATCATACAACGTACATCTCCATGACGTCGAAACCAGTACTCTTTAGTACCACGCATATTTGCTAATAGATTTGTAATATTTGATTGTAAAACCTCATCCTTTTGATGCACTTTCTCTAATAATTGTGTAGCTGTCATATTTTGAAAGTGTGATCCTGATTTTAATATGTGTGCAACTCCGTAACATAAAGTTGCTAGTTCACTTTCAAAGAGTAGGTGGAATATGTATTCCACATTTTGTCTAAATCTGGGATCTTCAGAATACATCCGTAATGAGCGGTATTCTTAAGCTGATATTTGAATAGGTCTATCATCATATCTTCCTCCTTTGCCAGTTGGAAAGAGTAGAGGAAAAGCAAGTGCTTCTATACTTTTTTCCCATATACTGATTGGTGATCCTTTTGTTTGACGCATTTGGTAAGTTTACAGTACATCTTGTACGGTGTCATTACAGTGCAAAGGATGAATTGTATACTGGTCTAAAGTATTTGATATTGTAGCAGGATCTAGTAGCTCAAATTGACCAGCTTCTTGTGTTTCTTGAATTATTTCAGTTGTATTTTTCAAGTTGTCTTCAATATTAATTTCTTTGTAATATTCATTATTCTCTTTAAGATATTGTAAGGCTTGTCTAACTTTATATAAATCTACTAGCTGTTGCCATATTTTTTTGTCTTTTGTAGGTACTCCATTTACTAATATAATTAAAGATTGCTACATTGGACGTTGAACTCCTAGAGTATGCACATTTTCTTTTAGATTTAATGGTAAATAAACTACTTTTCCACAAATGCCTTTTGCCAATTCAGAGGAAGGTAATTTTGCTGTTTTTGGTTGAAGGCGTATTATTGCTTGAAATGGGTGTACTGTTTGAATTATGATGCTCTCATATAAATTAAGTTGTTGTAGAGGTTTTGGTACTGGGTATAATTCCAAATTATTTGTGATAGAACGTGAAGGAGTTTGGTTGTTGTCAAGTTTTGTAGTGCAATAACTGCAAAGTATTAAGGGCTCAGTTATTTCATATTTGTTTTCTGCTAGAAGGTAGAGAGCTAATTCAAACCATTTAGAATCTTCATTGTCTTCTATTTTGTATGATAGGTCCACAGTTTTTGTGTTACTTTTATAAAAAATTCTACGGCAACATACACATACATGGTTTGGTACTTCAGCTGATGTACTTTTACATTTTAGTATTTCTTTTTTGTATGTGTTTAGCAAACGGTTGCCATGTGTAGAATTGTTGCTTAATTGGTTTAAAGCTATTTCATTCTGTAAATGGCTTTCACTTCCAAAATATTTTTTTCTGGATATAGTGAATTTCTTCAAGTAGGTCTTTTGCTGTACCATGTAGAAGGATGTTATTTAACTTTGCTAGTGCTAAAGCAGGACTTTTAGCATAGTACAGTTTATAGACTAGATTTCTTATAGTTGAATGATGTGTTGATATCTTTTTGATATCATGGAAAGTGGTTTTACAAGTAGGTCCTGTAATGCAGGCCAATGAATGTCCTTGTAGTCCTGTGTACTTGCGCAATGGACAGGTATCTATATTTTGCAGTAATTTAATTTTGATTTTGTCTTTGCTTTTTACATATTGATTGAGGAATTGGCGTAAAGACTTGAAAAATGTTTAGGAATGTTACATATTGACGTGCATGGCCATTTGTACACTAGATGTTCTGATTCAGTTGAATGGAGGGATAATTCTAAGTTTTCAGGGCATATTTTTGTAAGGAGTACTTCTTGTTCTATTATGGTATTATTAACTTTTTCATAACCTCGACCACTGCTATGTATGGCAATTGTATTTGTTTGCTTTTGTTTGTACGCTTCTTCATTAAAGTATGGTTCTGTGCTCGTAGTGTGACTCCATTCACCTCTGCAGATACTTAAGAAGTTCTTTCTGTTGACATTTCGTTTATTGAGAAGTATTTTTTGTAATTTAGTTATTAATTTTGTTAGTGGTTTTATTTTGTTTAACACTAAAATAAATAACTTTCTTTTGAGAAGAATTGCACTATCTATCAACGCTTCTAAAATTAATTTCCTACGATAGGTTTTAAGCATTGAACCTGATTGAACCTGAAGAAGATTTTGAAGGACTTTGTGATGGAACATTTTGGCTAAAATACTTTGCTTGGTATGCATACTTTGTACTATATTAAAATATAAAGAAGTAGTTTTATCTGTAGTGATAGCTGATTTTCTGTTCATTGTTTTTTGGTTTGTTTTACATTTTGATAGAGGAGGCAAAGTTTTTGTACTTGAAACTTTGTGTTTCACAAATGACTGTATTAGCTGCTTTGTTTCAACTTTTTTTTACAAATTCTGAAATTCTGCTAGAGATGGATGCTTATGTTGGACACTTGTATTTTCATTTGCTCTCCTTCTGCGTTGTTTTCTACAGACTTGACTTTTGGTAGGTATTCTTTAGGGTCTGTTGAAATAAATAAAGAAGGTATGGGTTGTGGTGTTCTGCAATGTATGTGTGCTGTGTGCATGAGTGTTTGAGTAAGATGATGTATGTAATGGTGTCTGATTGTGCATTGGGAACTACAACTAGTAGGGATGTGTATTCTTCAATTAATATGTTACTAAACTCAGGTTCAGATGACAGAAACAATAAGCTAGTGGTATGGAGAAGTACAAATAGTAAATCTAATGTATACAATAAAAACAGTTGTTTGTTCTATAATATGAAAATTCTAGTGGTTGAGTTGCGTAATTTGTGTGTCCAAAAGTAGGAATTTGTGCGCCATTCTGGCTGTAAATCGCTGTTTAAAACATGGGAATTTTTGGACAGAATGGTGCACAATCTCTATTTTAGGCACAGAAATAGCATGAATTAACTTTACAGTATGTTTGAGTAATAATACAAATATTATGGTGATATTCTACTTACTTTACTAAAATGAGCAGTTTAATTCTTAGTTCTTCTTTGTTCTTGAAATTCAGCTGCTTCTTTTCAGGTGAATGGTCTTCACTGCAATTCTAAAAGAAACAAATTAGTAATTTTGTTTGTATATGGCATTGTTTTTAATTTAGATATTGATTTTTTTAATTGAAATCCTCAGCGCCTTCCTTAAAACCATTAAAACTATCTTATTCACATAAGATACGTCGCACCAGTTCAATACATATGATATGTTCTTAATGAACAAATTGTATTGCAATGAGTAACTGTAACAAACAAAATATCTTTAGTATGTCTTGTGAAATTCATAATGTACCACTGAATACCACCATTAATAGTGCCTTAATGTCATGCTTAAATTAAAGTAATCAAATAAATAAATAAATAAATACATGTAATTGTATAAGTATTATTTTTTGAGATTGGAACATAGAGTGTGCATGCATGCAATTTTGTTTGAATATATGTAGTCTATAATTTCATTTAAAAAATGTTAGTTTAACATGATTTGATAGTGTGTGTATAAAGAAAGTCAATAGTATAAAGGTTTATAAGTGATAGTTGATTTTAGGAAATTGGAAAAAAGACAGTAGATTCATTTTACAGTCTGAAAATATGTTGATGTACTGTACAGAAAATATGCATACCTGTAGTTTGTGTTCATGCATATGGATATGCATGGAGCTGCAAGTAGAAATCTTGGAGACTTGTACAGTATTTCTTGTAGATGGTGCTTGCCAATGATATGACACTTGTACTCAGAGAGATTCACAGTACACTTGCAGTGCTGATCTATGTTGATGCAGTTAGATGTAGAGGTCTGATTGGTGCATGGTCATGTGATTTCTTAGCTACATCCAATGAGAGAATGGCACAGAGAGTGAAGTGGAAATGGTAGAAGGGCTGTTCATGTTACGATATGTCCGCAAATGAGAATGAGCAGTGAAAGGGATTGGTCAGGAAAGTTTAGTGGGTGTGTTGTGCCAGGAGAGAGTTTCTCCGATACTCTTTTTGCTGAGAGAACAACAGATAGCTATGGCTGTGTGTTTCAGAAAACAGATTGTTTGGACTTTGGGAGATTCATGGATACATTGGTTGAAGGTGCATGCAGAAAGCTGTGGAGTAGCTGTAGATCTTGGATTTCCACATGTGGAAGTGCACTGGCATGGAGTACGTGGAATTAAGTGGTTGGACTTGCTACCTCTCTGTGCTACTTTGGAAAAAAAGCAACATCCAGACATAATTGTAATTCATTGTGGAGGGAACAGTTTAGGACATGTGTCTGGAATTTCTTTGCAATTTGCTATGAAAGAAGGACTTGGGAAAGACATGGACATGTTTCCTAATTCTCAAGTAATATTTTCACAGATTGCGCAGAGACAAATGTGGCTTTGTTCTTCTTCATTTGGTCCACAAATGGAAAATGCAAGGCACAATGTTATTAAGGCTGTTTGTGCATTTCTAAGATTTTTTGGCATGTCCTCTTTTCACAATGAAAATATTATGTTTCGTAGTACATACATTTTTCGCAGAGATGGAGTCCATCTTACTTATGCTGGCAATCAGATTTTTCTGAGAAATGTACAAAATGCATTGCAACATTTTTTAGAAATACAGCATCCATTTTGAAGTAGGTGTTAAGTATTTATAATTTTTGACATACAAACACCTCCCAAAGGCTCTTTTCAGAGCCACCACTTCCTCCCAGAGAAAAATGCAATGGTAACAATAGGGTAGCACCCCAATTTTTATAATGTTCACAAACTGTCCGCAGACTTTTAAGAAATACAAAGGGCCCTGCTTTATTGATCTTCACTTGTATTTTTTAACTGTGAAAGGCGGCTCTGAAAAGAGCATTATTTTTTTTGATTTTTGTAATTTTGTATTTTTTTTTGTTTTTTTAGACACGACACACTAGGAGAGGAGGGGAAAGGAGGGTAAAGGGGGGACACCAACCACAGGGATAAGAAAGGGCGAGCTGAGAGAGGAAGATGTAGAGTGGGTTTTATTTGGGTAGTGAGCAGGTCTTCTCGTGCTCTGAGACGATAGTCTCAAAAGCACTCCGAAGTCACTCCCCCTTGCAGAGTACTGTGTCACAGTACATACATACAACTGTGACCCTCGAAAGGTAAGGGTCATCAGAATTCTGGATGGCCTGAGAGGCAGCTTGAGGAAGACGCTGTCCCACAGAGGTGGTCCTTGTGGTGACAGGATCAGAAACGGAGGATGAAGTAGAGGAAATCAAACTACTACGTGCTTCGCAAGGCACAACCTTGCGAATAGCCCCAGATTGAAATGACCTCAGGTGTCGCTTCATGGTCATGGTCCCAAAGCTGTATAAACCGTGCTTCCCGCGACTGAGTATCATTTTGCACTCATTGCAGATAACACGGTTCGCACAAGCCTCAGGACCATTCTCATAAACGGAAAATAACCGCCACACCCAAGACTCACGTCTAGTGCGGGTAGTAGGGATTTCCTCTACCTCATTCTCGTCATCTTCTTCTTCCACCTCTGCATCCTCACTCCTGTTCCCCTCTTCAGGCCCTTGGGAAGGTGGTGGTGGTGGAGGGGGTGGGGGTGGTGCTGAAGCAGGTGCAGCACCAGGTGGCAGTTCTGCAGCCAGGGATGCCATCTTGATGGTGGAATCAGCAAGTTGCTGGAGAAATAGCTGTGCTCTGAAGAATAGCCAGAAACACAATGAGAATAAGTTCTAGGGCATGGTCTTTTATAGGGGTGCTTGTACGTGGTTTACGGACATGCGCGCTGTCTGCGACAGATCGAACACAAAAAAGGGTTAAAAAAGTTTCAAAAGATATGTAGAAACTCAGGATTACTCTGTGGGACTTGTGCCATGATGAGCTTTCATGGAAAAATATTGTGTATTACTTGAAAATATACTTTTAAATTGTTCGGGGACACGAACAGTGTCCGCATTTAGAACACGCGATCAGCATGAGCGTGGTCACATGATCCCATTGCGAACAGGTCCGCGAAAGAAGCTCCTTTCCGCAGGACACCAAATGCACGGACATTGGTTTGCGCATGCGTGTTGACGTTCTATGGACAGTGTTCGGCTCCTGAATGAATTAAAAGTGCGTCACACATCAAACGAACATTTCTGGACATCGCGTATGTTCTAGAACATTTTAAACTTGCTAGCGAACACTACGGACAGATATAGTGTTCTTTAGGACACTTTCATTTTCGTTTGATTACAAACTTTTCAGGACATCAATTGTGTTCTTAAAACAGTTTAACTTGCTAGCAAACATTACGGACAGGTATAGTGTTCTTTAGGACACCTCCATTTTCGTTTAATTACGAACATTTCAGGATACCAATTGAGTTCTTAGAACAGTTTGAACTTGCTAGCGAACAGTACGGACAGGTATAGTGTTCTTTAGGACACCTCAAATTATCGTTTAATTACGAACATTTCAGGTCACTGCTTGTGTTCTTAGAACAGTTTCAACTTGCTAGTGAACAGTACGGACAGGTATCTTGTTCTTTAGGACACCTCCATTTTCGTTTAATTACAAACATTTCAGGACACCAATTGGGTTCTTAGAACAGTTTGAACTTGCTAGCGAACAGTACGGACAGGTAAAGTGTTCTTTAGGACACCTCCAATTATCGTTTAATTACGAACATTTCAGGACACCAATTGGGTTCTTAGAACAGTTTGAACTTGCTAGCGAACAGTACGGACAGGTATAGTGTTCTTTAGGGCACCTCCATTTTCGTTTAATTACAAACATTTCAGGACACTGCTTGTGTTCTTAGAACAGTTTCAACTTGCTAGCGAACAGTACGGACAGGTATAGTGTTCTTCAGGACACCTCCATTGTCGTTTATTTAAGAACATTTCAAAACACCCGCGCTGTCCGCGGATATCTACATTGATTAAAAAAAAAAATGGGAAGTAACTACAACACAATATTAAAATTTAACTTTATTTCACATATATTAATAATTTATGACAGAGAAGGTGAGGCAGAAACAGAAACAAAAACAGGAGAATTAGGGGTTTTAACATGATTGGTATCAGGTGAAGAAGGGATGGAAGTCTCATCAAAACGTTTTGGATTATGGAGAGGGTTTGGGGATAATTGACTGGGTTTATGGTGAGGGGGGACAAGAACATATGGGACAATGGTATGAGGTTTTTGTTTTAAAATGATCCTCAACAAAAGTTTTCAAATTATTAATATTGCTCAATAATAAATCACTTTTTTCTTTTAAGCTGTCAAGCGTGTTTTCCATAACACTTTCTTCAGACATATTTTCTATTTTGGTATGCTCTGTACAAAAAGAAATATATATGTTAAATATATATATAAAATAATAACAATTAAATGGTTTATATTGTAAAGTGTGTACCATTAGCTTCACTATTTTCTGACATTTCGTCATGTGCGAAGTGCTCCTCTACCCATTCCAGAGTACTAGACATTTCTGTGAGAAAAAAAAAATATATAATATTTTTTTTTTAATCTCATACAGAAAGTTTATAAAGATATGAGTAAAATGATGTACACTTACTATTTCAGGTAAGATATGTTCTGAGTATTCTGTAGGTCTGGTCTTGGTCTTAGTTGTGGAGTGTCTATGAGGTAATTATGTTGGAAGCCTATTTATCTTCTCTTGGTATATTCCATTTTAGAATATATTGTATTTAAATGAATGGTTAGTGCGGTACATATATGGGTTACATTTCTTATGTATTACTACATATAATATGTATGTGTACTACTTTGTGAATTTTTTAAATGTTATCATTTTGTAATTTAACAATTACACATACCCCCCGCCCCCAGACTTTTTAGGGAGTGGTACTGTTGTCCGAATATGTCACCGGACATCAAAAATGTTCGTGGACATTACATTCAGTAGAAGTGGTTCAGTATGTTCCATATTACATGTACATAAAGTCAAAATTACTATTGTTAAGCTTTGGTACAAAAAACCTATGAAATTCAGTGAAAAAACTTTGTTAAAGGGACGTTATGGTGCTGAGAGTGCAAGGGAGTGTTAGTGCTGTAATGGCTGCATCAGGTGGAAGACGGTGCTGGTTGAGGGGTTTCCGGCCTCCTGGTATCACTACTGGTGGGGCAAGTCATGAAGGAGAGGGCCTTGCTCCCCTGCCATGCCCCTGTACATCACTGTCTGGTACATACTGTTTACGTGCTGGTTATAATATGCTATTTTCCATGATGACTGGTTTCATGTGTTTACTTTAATTTGCTATTGAATGACACAATTTTGTTCAATAAATGTGGCCCAGTTATTTTTAAAGTTAGATGTGTGTGTGTGTGTGTCCGAATGCCTGTCCTGCCCATCTATTAAAAGATGAGTCAGGGTTTTTGGAATAGCTTATAATTCAAACTGAATCACTTCTAGCGGCACCCAATTGTACCAGGTAAGACATAGCAAAATTAAAAAGATACTTGACCACACATCTTCTGAGCTCAAGTTGGTACATATATGTTGAAGTTTGGCTTTGAATACCTAAAATAAGCCTCAATTTTATACAGATTACTTTAAAAATGCACAACTCACATGATAAACTAACCTGACAATGTATTCATCATTGTAGAAACATTTTGATGGAAAGAATAGAGGGACATTTTGTTTTGGATCCTAAATTGCACAGAGCAGAATGCTCCCATTTGCACGTATTTGCAAAATGTGCCATTCATTAATTTTAATTGTTCCCACCAAGTACTGGAAAAGTAAAGAGTAAAACATAGACGAAAAATGCCTTTGCTATTCACTTTACCACTACATGTCTGTAAAAGCGTAAATCACTTCCACAATTAATGATTGTGGGAGCCATCCACAATGGATCCCTGTTAGGCAGAATTGCAGGCAGTACCCTCTGGGACCACTACACACAATTAGGACTACAGGTGTTAGCCAAACCAACCTTTGGTGTAAGTCTGTACCACACAGTTTTTGGTAATGAGCTGAGCAGCCAGGCTTATCTCAAGAGTGAATGTGAGCAGTACAAGTAGTTACACAGAGCACTTTCAATCACAGTAGTTCAGGTAAACACATATACTAAAGGTTTCTTGGTAAAAACACTTAGTAATTTACTACACAATAATTTATAAAAATATTTCAATAGCAGAAGGCAACTTAATATTATAACCCAATATACTTCAATACAAAATTCTTAGATTTTGAGACAGTTCGATCTCCCCTGAAATAGGAGCCACATTGCAATTCAGTTACTTAGATAAGAGCAAAAGGCACAAGGTAAGTAGAATAGATCATAAACACCTTTTAGACAGTGCAAATAATTTCAGTTCACGATAAGAGTTAAATTCAAGTCAATAGGCTAGGCCAAAGTCAATGGGCTAGTGTTCTGGTCAGGAAAGAGCAGTTCTGGTATCAAACGGTAAAGTCTTTGCGAAAGTTCTTACAAGTAGTTGAGGCAAAAAGAATCATATGTCGGGTCACAAGATGATTAGGCCTGCACGTTGGGAAAGTTTCACAAACTTGCACCGCAAGAGTGGCGTTCTCTCAATCGGGTTGGCACAGTACCTTTTGCATGAAGAAACAAATGCTGCTGAAGTTATAGTTCCTGGCAGGTCCTGCAGATCTCGCTGTTCCTTAGCCTCAGTTGTGGGGACAAGAGGGAGGACTCCCGCACTGCACAGGATTGTTGAAGAAAGCAAACAAGATGGAGTTACTTCAGTTCCAGTAGCTGTAGATTCAAGAACACAAACTGGTGTTGTTCTCCCTGGTTAATCTTAAACAGACTTGGGAATGGTATCCAGGTCTCTTATGAGTTGATTGGTCCCACCAACTCAAAGGATGAAGCCGTCCTTGAAGGAGCTTGTCTGTCGAATGGATTTTTGCAATTCGGACATGCAGCAGGGCTTAACCGGGAAAACCAACGGTCCAGGAGTTGCAGCAGCCGTCCTCTTCCAGCTCGTCTTTGGTTCTTTCGTTCCAGTGGACGACTCTGCCTTCCAGTCCTGGAGACTCACCTTTTAAACAGTTTTCTCCCTTTAATTCCAGCCTAGATGTCACTCACCCAGCAGGGTGGCTGCCCTTTCCGGACAGTCAGCCAGCCATTCACACCACCGTGCATTTGGGTCTCCTAGGAGAATAAGCACAGGTAGTTTCGGGCACCTCCCTCACTTCTTGCCCCCCAGACACTCAGACACCAGAGGCAGTCTTCAGTCATGAAGCGCGCCAAAGGCATACGAACAAAGGGACCAAACATTGTTTGGCACGCAGAGAGAAACACTAGAAGGACCTTTCCAAAAAAAACAGCAAAAAACGAAGACCGGGACCTGTTTAAACAAAGGGGTTTAAGGCATCATCTTGAAAAACATGGCTCCCGTGATACAGAGTCCCAAAGTTCAGAAAAAGAGCTGGAGGTCTCTAACGTATAGAGGAATTGGCACATTTAGAGAATTCTCCCTAACAATCCCTTTGGACTCTGCCTGCTTTTTCTAGGTGTAAAAAGTCAGGCAGATCCCAGAGGAATCAATTGGTTTTCAGCCAACATATAAATACATGCTGGTGGAATACCAATACCAACGGATTTGGCAGGGGGACCTTTTTAAGTCCGATCAGCTCTCCATCTTCACCTGTCAAATCATGCAACATCCTACAGCTCATAAAAACTGGAGCTAAATGAATTCGGCAGCACTTCTTCCATGAAAATGATTCCCTATGACTATAGCTTTATTTTTCCAATCCTGAATGAAAGCCTAAAAGCTCCAGAATAGCAATTAATGAGAACTTACAACAACTCTCGTAAATACACAAAGTGAAATGAAATGCATGACAAGGTTATTGTTTCACACAGCTTGTTCTGTATCCCCTTAATTACTAATCACCCAACAATCACACTTAAATCGCTTCTTAAAAGCCTATACAATTATTTAACTGACATGGGCAATAGTCACTGCCTTTTTGCCTTTTCTCATAAATAATCACTTCCTCTTGTAAATAATCTGCCTCTGAGACACGTTAAAAATATAAGATCTCACTGGTAGGGCCTGTTCAGCCCTGGTGTTTGTATTTGAGGGGAGAGAGTAGAGCAGGGGGAGCATTGACATTTGTCCCTTGCTCAAGTGTTAAATCCACCTCCGATTGCACTCTTTAGAAAATATTTAAATACTGCTTTTTAGTTATAAAATATCTTTTATAGTTTGCCCGCAACATTATAGAAAACACTCTTCTTTTTTGTTTTTTTAAGGGTGTTCATGTTTCATTTCCGGCACTGGCATACACCCAGAACCCAGGATTTACATCATACTTTCCAAACAAATCACACAACACACATGACATTTTCTGTTTGCATGCAAACTTAGTAAAGTTACTCAAACAGAATGAGGATATCAAGTCAGTACTTATCAGTTTGAATAATGAAACGTCCAGGGAGATTATACTAGGCTTCCAAACAGAGATACATTCTATTTAGGTTGGAGCCCCACTGGTAATTATGGATGAGAAGATCCTGAAACAGGTCAATACTTGGCAACCTAGCCTTATCATGTTCAGGTAGAGCCTTGTTGGATCAGCTCAGTGAGGTGCAGCTTCATGCCTTAGGTGTAGCAAGCAAGACACCCACATCTGGGCATATACACATTCACTTAGCGAGACAAACGGAAGTCAACATGCATTGGCAAAGCCAACAGCTTGGGCTTTTGATTAGGCATGGATTGGCATTTGCCAGGCACTGCCATAAAGGTACTACCTGGCCAAAAGATGGGAACAGCTGGAAAATGGTGCCAGTAACTGGGCATATGATGGCATTGCCTGGCAAATGTCTTCTAATACCTATATGCAAGCCAAAATGGTTGGCTTTGTGATTGCTTGTTTAAAACAGGACTTTAGTGCAAGTCACAGAGGCATTGACAAATATATTGCTTATACAATCAACTGGATGAAGACATACATTAAGAGAATTATATTACACCAGGAGCTCATTTACAGAGGCAACTAAGTAATTAAACACTTAAAAGAATGCCTAGATATAACATTGGCAGGCCCTATACAGCAACACGTTTAGTGTTATTTTGTGACAGAGCTTGCTCAGAGAGTTCTAGGAAGGTTAGGTTTTGGAGTCGAGGCATTAAAGTAGCCAATGCTAGTCATTAGGTTGGTAAATGGCCAGACACAGCCATAGGATGTGTGTTTATCCTCCCATTTTATAGCCATCCAATCTGTGTCCCACAGCATGCGTTCTGGTTGTACCTAATAGATAAAAAGTCTCAGAAACAATTAGAACCACTGTCATTGCTCTGGACAGCCTTCCATACCATTGTTTGCATATCAGCCTTGGACCTGTGACTAATGTCAGAAGCCCTTCCAAAACTGATAGACCACAGGGCCAAAAAAATATTTTGGTTGCTTGAGTTCCAGTGCAGATGGAACACAGCGTAGCAACTAAGATTGAACTGCACCTGTTGGTGGCAGCACCAAACATCATTTGTAAAGAATAGTCCCACGCAGTTTCCAGTGAGAATAAATGACCTTAATTATAGGTCATGAAGCATAAACCCCCAGCACAACCTCATATCAGACTGGGCAACTTAAACTGTAACAGAACCAATATCAAGAGTAAACATTCTCTGAAATCAGACAGGTTGTGACACCCTGCACAGAACTATATTACACTGTAGTGTTCCACATGGAACTATATTACAACATACACCAGAGTCACACTGCTCTCTTTGAATGGCAGTCATGACCATAACTATTTACATATCTAAACAGATAACATAGCCTCCCTTTCTTATCACTCACCAGCTCTTCTCACCACAACCATCCTATTTTTGTTCCACACTTGACCTCTGCACACTTTCACAGCACCCTTCAATTCTGCTACCACACGTACAGGATTCAAATACAATGAATCTCCCTTTCGCTTGATTACAGCCTTTCTGATCCTTACATAATCTCCACTTTCCACCATGAGCTCCTTGTTACCTCTTCTCACATTTTCCTCATTAAATGCTCCTCCTTCTTCACTTTGAGATTCCTTCTCAATTTTACAATTTCACAATCTGATTCACAAGCTCTCTACAACCATGGGGGACACCCCGCTGAATATCCTTTCTGCCCTCTCATTAAATCAAATGGTGAAAGTCCAGTAACAGAATGCAGAGCCATTCTTAACGCTCCAATTCTTTCTTCCACTGCAAAACTCCTACTCACTCCACATGCCTTTGCCAAACTAACATCCTCTATAACACATCTGTTCATTCATTGAACCAAACCATTCCCTTCAGGATGGAACAATGCCGTCCTCTTATGTATTATACCACAATCTCTTACAAATTCTTTAAAACACCCTCCTGTAAACTGAAGAGCATTATCTGTTAATACATATTTTGGAAACCCTTATCTCCCAAATACTTCACACAAAAACTTAACAATATTCCCTCCATCTATGTCTCAGACTATTTTATACTCACACCACCGAGAGAATACGTCAGCCATCACCAATATAAACTTTCCTTGTACAAATCCAATTTCCATGGGACACCGAAATTTTAAAAGCCACCTACTCCCATACTCTTCCAGGAACATTTATACATATCATGGGCTGTTTCTTTGCTACTAACCCTTTACCACTCTCAGCACATTCCACACGCTCTTTCAATCGCTCCTTCTTCGCCTTATGAAATCTGGGCCACCATCAATCAGCCTCAAAACAGCCTTCGTCTTGCTAATTCCTATGTGCCCTTTATGAGCTATGTCAATCATCCTGTTGTGGATCGCCACAGGAACTACTGCTCTACCCCACCTAAATACAATCCCATCTTCAACACTCTAACTTCCCAAAATGGCCTCGCCTTCACCACCAATTCACTTTTCCTAGGCCAGAAACTGCAAATGTACATCTTCACCTTTGACAACAACTCATCGTTTTCCACCGCTCTCACAAATTCCTCCTTACATATCACATTTTCATTTTTGGCACAAACCATTTCTCTTCCTCATCTTTAATTCTTTAATCTCTTTATTTTCCTACATCGCTAATCTGGATAAACAATCCACAGACACATTTTCTTTTCCCGATACAACCACCACCTCAATACTCTGACACTGTAACATAGTAACCAATCCTGCTACTCTTCTGGATACTTTATCCAATCCTTTGCTTTCAGAAATCAGCTTTCATGGTTTGTGATCAGTTCTAACCATAAAATGTGTGCCCCCGACAAAACATTTGAATTTTTCAATAGCCCACAAACAACCTAATGCTTCCTTCTGCAGGACAGAATAGCTAAATTCTGCACCTCTCAATGCTCTAGAAGTATGCACAACAATCTCTTCACCTCCCTCAGCATTAACTTGGGACAAAACCGCTCCTAGACCCACTTCACTGGCATCAAAGGTAAGTATACACGTCCTCCTCATGACAAATTTCTTTGAAAGCTCTACCAGATTTATTTACTCCTTAATCTTTTTTAATTCTCTCTGGCACGCACCACTCCAAACTATTCACTGTTTCTTAATAGCTTTATAATTTCTGCAACTTTTTCTGCATAATTTCTTTTAAACTTGTGATAAAATTCAAGCGTTCTAAGAAACAATAGTAATTCCCCTTCATTCTTGGGATCTGCAACATCTTTGATTGCAGTCACCATCGATTCCTTTGGCCTTATACCCTGGGCTGATAATAAATGCCCCAGATACTCTACCTTGTCACCACGAAAAACACATTTTTCTTTCCTTAGTGTTATGCCATTTTCACTTAAAATCCTCAATACCTCACTTAACCTCTGATCAGGCTTTTCCACATTCTCTCCAGATACTAATATGTCATCTTGAAAGCAAAACACACCAGTTATTTTGCCAAATAACCTGTCCATAATCTCCTGAAGAATAGAAGATGCCGACACAAGACCAAATGGCATGCACTTGTACTGGAATACACCTTCATGCGTAATGAATGCAGTTAACTTTCTGCTCTTCTCTTCAAGTTCAACTTGATGGTACGCAGATGCCATATCAAGTTTAGAAAACACTTTTCCCTGCCCAACCATCGATAATATTTCGCTCATATTCGGTAATGTATGTCTAGCCACCATAACTGCTTTATTCACTTCCCTTAGATACACACATAGTTGTAGGTCTCCAGATGGCGTCTTTACAATCACAAGCAGAGAAATCCATTCCACACCGCCAGCTCTCTCAATCAAACCCATTGTTGACAATTTCTCTAGTTCCTTCTTTACACCCTCACTAAAAGCAAAGGGAACAGATCTCAATTTTGCTCTCACAGGAATATATCCCTTCTTCACTACAATTTGACACTGAATACCTTTCACTTTACCAATTTCTTTTGTAAACACTTTTTCATACTTATCTTCCATACACTGAGAGCTATTTATATGCATCAACTGTTCATTGAGATTGGGACACAATCTTACTGATAACCTTTCCTGGTCCCTCCAACCAAACAAATTCTTGACCTTTTTGGTGATGTAAACTTTCCTTTGGCAAACCTTCTCTTAAATTCAAAATCTACAATGAAATATCCTAGAAGTTCAATCCAACCCTCATTATACCCACCTCCTGGATTAATATCTGGCTTGAGTACATTTCTGACATCCCCCCTCATTTCCTCTTCAAATACTTTTTTGGGCATCAATGAAATTATAGATCCAGAATCTGCCATCATCCTAACATCACACCCATTGAGTTTCACAATAGCATAAGGATGCTCACACTCCATCTCATCATCATCATTTACCACAATAACAGTGATCTTTTCCACATTCACTACTATAACACTTCTCTGGAAAGATTGGTCATTTTTCAACAGTTTGCAAAATGCCCATGTCTTTTGCATTTTTCATATATCTCCCTCCATCCAGGACATGCTAACGACGCCGCAAAATGCAAATTACTTGCACATCTGAAGCACAGACGCTCCTTTTCTTCCCTCCTTTCACCTTTCAAGGTTTCCTTTTTGAATTCAGTCTTCTCCTTCTCCCTTTTATATGTTTTCTCCTTTTACCTTTCTCTTCTGTTTGACTCTTGTACATTGAGTACTTCATCTTTTGGGCAATGCCGCAGGTACCAGGCGAGGCCAGGTAACCTGTACCCCATGGCAACCAGGCACGGGAGGGGGACGAAGAACAGCCCAACAAAAGGGAGGGTGGTGCTCCTCCCTCTCCCCCAGTACACACAGTCGCCACCGGCCAGGGAAGAGATGAAGGAAGGGTGAGTTGTTAAGCAACACCTCTCCCTTCCTTCCCAAGGGGTGCTAAGCACCAGTGTCAGGAAGGGGGGCAGGAAACAGAATAGTCTCAGGCACCACATGGTGCATTAGTGTCGTCGGCAGCAGCCGGCCAAGGGGAGGAACCCATCCCCCCACTCAGGCACAACAAAGACCCAGGGGCAGCCCTGGGTCTAATATAAGGAGCTTCTTTTGCAGCAAAAACCAGAACCAGCTTGTGGTCCCTACACGGGGACCCATGCAATCCAGTTTGGGTCCCTGCACATGGACCCAAAAAATAGAGTTCTCTGCAAATGCAGAGTCTCTTCTTTTTTGTGAACATTGCTCTGTTCAAAGTATTTGCCTTTGCAGATGGGAGCTTTCACTTACTCCATCTTGCTAATAAGGCCTCCAGAATCCATTAGGAGAAAAAGGGGCCTAGAAACGCCACCATGTGAAGTATTAAACCCGGGAAGGGCTTACCAATGTAATCCAGGGCAAAAACTGAAGTAACCCCTTTTTAGTCCCTACCTTTTTAATCGCTGCCGCCAGCGACTGGAGCTGCAAGACAGCAACCGTGGCAACCGCAATCCCTTGGAGCGGCTGGTGTGTATAGCCGATTGGATTATAAAGGTCTGCCTTGTAATATAGTGCCTGGAGCCCGCTGCTGGTTGGTATGTAAATACACGCCTCCAATTCTAGCGCCTGGAGTGATTGGGATAATTGTTGTGTGGTACATACATGCACTCCCCCAATGGAATGCAGCGACTAGGACTTGCAGCTGGGTATTTAACGCCTTTGTCTGATCGCAGTGCCCCAAGGTGAGAGATGGCTCTGCTCCATCCCCCCATGCGATATCGCGCACATGTAGGGCTTGCTAGGTAACTCTGGTGTGTGGTCATCCATGGGGTCTGCAAGACAGATGATTTCAGAGCTAAGACATTTCTGAAGACGCTTGAGTTAAAAACAAAAAGACTTGCCTCCATCTTGCCTATCGTGGAGGGATAGCAAGAGCCATCAGAGCAGAGAACACTCAGCACTTGGGGGGCAGGACGGGGCTTTTGTCTCCACTCGAAGAATCAATGCCAATGTTGTCTCAGCAGGTCGCAAGGAGAGAAAAAAAAATAACAGAACAGGCTGACATCGGCCCAACCCCTCTAGCCTTGCCACAGATCCTGACAATAAGTAATGGGGCAACGGGCAGAGGACAAAGGCATACGGCTTGCAGCCCACAGCAACCACCGGAGACAAAGACAGCCAAGGGGCAGCTACACAACTCAATCCCTCCAGCTTCACAGAGACAGCAGCTGGCAAGGAAAAAGCAAAGGTGTTTGAACATGGGCAAATACATTCTGCATGTTTGGAAGAAGGATGACACAGAGCATAACAAGATCGTCAGGTGCAGGTTGGCGCATAAACTTCACTTTAAAAGGGGGGCACCACCATCTACAGTGCACCCACTTAACCAATCTGGAAGCATAACCAGTGTTATCAAACAATCAAGCTCCCTAACTTCAGTTAAAAGTTATAGAGGGTTCCCAATAACTCATCAGGTAGAGCATGGATCTACCAGTAACAACATGCAGGTTTCAAGCCACCTCTCAGACATGTGAAAGCAGAAATGGCAGATTGAGTACAAATCAATATTTATTTAAACCAAGACAAATCACACGAGTCAAGTTTTCCTTTCACAAGCACAACAAAGTTGTTTAACCTTGCCCATGAGACAGGTTTTCATATATAAACCAGTTCCCCAAAACGGGACACAGCAAGACATAGAACATGCCACCCAACAAACAGGGTAGACCCTGGACAGCGCCCACCAAGCCAAATTACCACAAACTTTGCAGTTTTTCTCAAATTCCCAAATTTCTTTTGCATAACAAGCAGCGCTCAAATACCAGTATAAACGTCACAAACTGCAAATCAATTCTAAACAACGCAAGGTGATACATTTTGCTGCACCGAAAAAGCAGTACCCATTGGAAGATGGATCAGACTAGGCACAAGCCTCATCTCAGGCATGGAAAGTTTAATGGCAGAATGAGGTACAAGACAATATTTTGGACCTCATGAGCAAATTGGTAAACCATCCATACAAAGACAAACGAACAAAGGAGAACCCAGGAACAAAGGAGAATGTCCCAGAGGTCATGCAGTACTTTATAAAAACACTAAACAGTCAGCTCAGTTGAAATAAGCACTCATTTTTGTACATCCCGACAATACCTGCTGGCACAGTTTTTAGGCCCAGCATAGCCGACACGCAAGCCAATGCGAATCAGCACCAGCCAGAAACAGAAGGCTAATAAAGGAAGAACCCGGAAAAAGGGATCTCCAACTCCAAGCAGCTATCCTAACGGAGTTTACCAAATATTTCTGTGTATGCAGAATAAACAACAGAACCCTGAAAATGGGGTTTGAAGCAGTATCTCAC
Organism: Ambystoma mexicanum; assembly: GCF_040938575.1. Lineage (NCBI taxonomy): Eukaryota > Metazoa > Chordata > Amphibia > Caudata > Ambystomatidae > Ambystoma > Ambystoma mexicanum. Next base: position 369,655,997 of record NC_090930.1, read on the forward strand.
AACTAAGGAGAACACGTACTCAGGGGACCCATTTGCAACAACACTACTGAAGGAGTACAACAGAATCAGACCCTGGGCACGGAATGGGGCGATGCCAATACGGCAAAGGAGCACAGACGCAGTCATGACATTGGGTGCTAGTCGTAAGGAGCCATGTGAAGAAGGGGAGACAGCGCCAAAGAACACCAAAGACAAGGTAGGTAAGAGAGCACCTATGGGGGGACACCAGAAGACACACAATTTCCTAAATTACCGACTGTCCCACAACCAGCCAGGGGCCCAAAGAAGCACACACTCAGGCAGACAGAAACCAAAGCTAGTCCCAAAAAAAAAGAAAAAAAAATTCCGGAGAGCTGAAACAAACAGCTAAGAAAGGACAGACAACCAAACAGTCAGGAAGCACAGCAAGCAGAGCGTTTTGTTTTTACATTCGCTCTGAGACTGCAGAGCCAGGTTCCAGTCCGGGCAGTACCAAACACAGCCCACCAGCAGTACAAGATTGCATATTTTAAACCTGCACAGAAATACAGAACAGGTCCTTTAGCACAGCGAGCAGAGCACGCTTTTTGACATCGGCACAGAGCCTGCTGGCGCAGTTTCGAATCGTGGCAGGGCCAAACTCAGCCTTTCATCTTTCCAAGGTTGATAAATCAGCGCCTCACAACATGCGTGATAATAAGCAGCGCTCATATACCTGAGGGTTCACAGCGCATATAAATGCAAAAAAAAAATCAATATCAAACATAGAGCACGCATGGATGGGTCACCCCTGGACATAAGGTAAATTCAAGTTTAGCAGGAACAGTACCCAGTATTTTCTCAAGGTGCTCGCACCAACAGCACACATACAAAACTGAGAGCGCAAAGAGTAGAACAACCCCTAAACAAGGGTGTCACCAAATGAGAAGCGTTCCAGACAGTGGGTGTTCCCGCAGCATGCAGCCGGTAGTACAGGGGATGGTGACCATTTTTTTCAGTTTTCAGAGCGCGACAGAACAGAGCAAGGGCAGAACAGGTTTCAGCTACTCAAGGAAGACACAGAAACATGGTTTCCTGGCAGCTGATTAAAACAGAGTCCCAGATATGAGTGTATCCAATCGAGACGGGGTAAGAAGCAGCATCAACACAAGAAAGCAGGACTAACAAGCATAGACTGGGGCCAGAATAAAAGCCTAGGCTTGCCTAATGGGCAGCCAAAGTAACAAAAAGGGCAAGATATCTCTAAACATTGACACCATCCTGCCAAACTGTACAGAACAGAAAAGAGGGGGGAAACAAAAGGGGTGAAGGAACACTAAAAAGAATAAGGTGTAAGTTTTAAGCACAAAGAAAGGCCATAGCATATGAGCACCCTTTCAACTGCCGCACTCAACAAGCCATGCAGATTTAAAACACACACTCGTGAAGGAGAAAAATCACAAGTCATGCAGATAGTACATAGGATGCTAGAGAATAGGGCGACAGATCCCACAAGGCAGCAAAAGTACACCAGGAAAATACGAGTAAGAAATAAAGCAAACTACAGTCCAACCTCGAGGGCCGGGGCCAGAAAGCTGCAAGTAGCACTGAACCTGAAAACGGGTTCTACAAAATAATAAGCAGTGGGAAAAAAACACCACATAGCACAATATAACCGACCAATGCCCGAGGGCCGCGGCCAAAGAGCTGTAAGTAGCACTGAACCTAAATACAAGTTCTAAAAAATAATAAGCAGTGGAAAACAGGGGTAGACTGTCCCATAGGAAACCCAGGAGATTTCCCAACAGGTTTCCGCACCCTGAGTCTCTTGGGAGAGGCAACTCAATTTTCATTGGAAAAAGGATGGACTTGCTGAAAATATGTACCATGGGCCATTTTGAACTATTAGTTCCAGGGCACCTTTTTTGGTTCCAAAACATCACGCAGCGCAAGATAAAAGGCCAGAAAGCAGCTAATAGCAGGACAACTGAAAACGGGTTGAAATATGAGTAATACTGGAAAACAGGGGTAGCACGGCGGGGGCTCCCTATGAACTGTTGCAAACACTAGCACAATGCAGGAAGAGAATTAAGAGCAAGCAAATGAAATAGAAAGGTGCTCAGAACCAGTAAGACCAGGAGCGGTCAGAGCAGGAGCTACCCTACCCAAGGGGTAGGCAAGGTTTAATTTTCTTAAACAAACTGGATTTATTGGTGTACTAAAACAAACAAGCTTAGGCAGCCCTGCAAGAGGAAATAAGAGGCCAAAATATGAAGTAGGGCCCAACATAACTACAAGCCACCAAAGAGCGGGAAAATAGCGGGGGATGCTTACAGCTTTAACGCACCCCGTTTAAGGATAAGATCAGGTAATGACAAAACACTCACAGGGTCCAGTACCAGGTATGGTCAAGGGGCGAGCCCCAACTAGTAGGAGCAGACAATTCAGCTAGGGGAAGAGACGATCAACAACTTTTGGGGGAACCTGGACAGCCGGTAACCCATCCAGGTCGTGGCGGCACGTCCCAGAGGGGGTACCCTCGGGACCCTATGCCCAAAAGTTTAGCATATTATGGTTACTGTATTTATGATTATGTTTTGTTATGACCATAAGTGTGCAATAAAATCCCACAGCTTTTTATTGCCAACACTCACCCAATACTCTCGAGTATTACCTGGGGTGGGGTCTTGTCACACACAGGTTATGTTACCACTCTTCCTGCATATGGGTCCACTGATTATGGGTAATGCCGCAGGCACCAGGTGAGGCCAGGTAACCTGTACCCCATAGCAGCCAGGCAAGCGAGGGGGGCAAGCAACAGCCTAACAAAAGGGTTGGTGGTGCTTCTCCCTCTCCCAGCACAATACACAGCGACACACAGTCCCCACCGGCCGGGGAAGAGAAGAAGGAAAGGCGAGGTGTCAGGAAGGGGGGCAGAAAACAGAATAGTCTCAGGCACAACATGGTGCATTAGTGCCGTTGGCAGCAGCTGGCCGGTGGGCGGCACCGAGCCCCCCACACAGGCACAACAACGACCCTGGGGCAGTCCTGGGTCTAATATAAGGAGCTGCTTTTGCAGCGAAAACCAGAATCAGCATGTGGTCCCTGCACGGGGACCCAAACAATAGAGTTCTCTGCAAATGCAGAGTCTCTTCTTTTTCCCAGAACCCTCGCACCCTAGAAAAAGGGCGAGAAGAAAGAGAAAGAAAACAGGTCACCGAACGGTGACCACACGTGTGTTCGTGGGACAAGAAAGGCATCACGGACCAGAGGGGGTAACTTCGGGACCCGATGCACAAAAGTTCTGCATATTATGGTTACTGTAATTATGATTATCTTTTGTTATGACCATAAGTGTGCAATAAAATCCCACTGCCTTTTATTGCTAACACTCACCCGATGCTCTTGTATATTGCCTGCGGGGGAAAAGGTATGGGGTCTTGTCACACCCAGGTTATGTTACTACTCTGCCTGAATATGGGTCCACTGCTTATCCATTATTGCTGTCCTTTTTTGACAGCTTTGCAATGCATACCATGGAGTGTTCTACTCTTTTTTCTATACTGATTACCTAATCCAATGAAGGTTCATCTCGCAACCATAGTTCTTCACAAATTGTGTTACTACGACAGTTAATCATAAATTGATCCCTTATTCGTTCATCAAATGAGTCCCTGATTTTACATGACAAAGCTAGGTGCCTTAACACTGTTACATATTCCTTTATGCTTTCACCAGGTTCATGAGCCCTCACCTCAAAATTGTATCGTTCAAGAATAGTACTTGTCTTGAGTTCAAAATGAATATCTAATATCTTCAATGCAATATCTAATTCTGTCATGCCATCACCTTCTCCCACTTCTGATACTTCTGGCAATGTGTCGTAAATTCTCTGACTCTCATAGCCCAAAAAATGCATGAGGAGGGCTACCTTTCTTTTCCATGGAGTACGAATTTCCACAGGCCGCCCTAATGTAGTGCTGAAATCCCTTCTTTCATTGGGGCCACTTTACTCTTGGATTTCCTGGAGCTGCCATAAATAGAGAAAGACCTGGAACACATGTCATAGCCATGTCTTCTTTTATTTTGTTCAGGTATTATGCTTATCCAAATGTAATTTCTATTTAGTATTGCTTGCTAATGTTCTTGCTAATGTTCCTTACTCTTTGTCCCTTTCTTTTCTCAAGTGAATTTCTACTTATTTTGCACTTATGTCCACAGCACAGTTTGGTTGCACTGGTAAATGTCTCTTGTGTGCACTTCTATTAATATGATAAATATTTTGAATGTTGTTGATTCTCACACTTGTTTCGGGCGTTAATTTTCTATTTTCTCCACTGCTAATGTCTTAATCATAGTAAGGCATCTCCTTCACGCCCGCGTGTCATTTCGTTTAATTTAACAGGCGCATGCGCATCATGCTACAATGACACGCGCAGATCACTGTTGTCCTTTAGCATTCAGGCAGTTGAGATCGTGCATGCACATCTTCTGCAGAAATCTGTGTTCAAGGAACTTTACCTGTCATTTATTGTTTGATATATTTAACCATTTTATTAAGCATGATGTGAAAAACCACTATATTCCCACACAAAATAAAAATACTTTAAATTACAGAAACCAAAATTGAGATTTTAGGTTTCAGAACATAGTTGTAGGCAGCCTGCTGGAATAAGTGTGCTACTTGACTTAGATGTGTGAATGGCCCTCCATCTCCCTGGTCATTTGTACTTTAATGGTTGTGGGGCATAAATCATCGTCTAGGGCAAGTAAACAAATCCTGGCCGGGCCACCTGCAGATTAGCCTCTCAGAATGATGTCTCTGAGGTTGCTGCTGAATGTTTAGAGTTACATCCACCCCCCACCCCCTTGGTTACCAGTGGTGTATAACAGCACTGACATGACCTCCTTTCTAGGGGGGGCAGGGGCTGGTTCTGGGGGGCCTGGCCCCCCCTATCCCTTCTGCTGGAGCCGGGACTACTTCCAGCAAACCTCATCATATCAGTTTTCTTTTATACATCCATTCAGGCATCCAATATGTCTGATTCTGATGACAAAGTTTGATGTGATACGCCCTTCTAGTCTAAAGATGAAATTCATACATTGCAGCAACATCTCATCCAGCTTTCTCAATGTCTCATTTTCCCTTGAATGTCATGCACCCCAAACAGCAATTTCCATGTCCTTCTTGTTTGCTGCTTCCAGATATTTCTACAGTGCAGCTGCCTTGTGGGCATTAACCATATATGCATCCACATGAAACTAGGCTTCCTTTTGGTGGTGACAAGCAAGACACAATGCCAATACTATCTAGTTTCTTCTCATTTCCAGTATTCAGCATACAAGCAATCTTTAACTTTAGTTCTTTAACTTTTTGAATAGAGCTCAGATACCAATTGTGCCAAAATATACTATTCTCTCGAACTTTGAACCTGTGATTGAGCCAGATCGATGCCTCCAGGAAAATATACGAGTCCTCCCCACGTGCATGAGATATGTATACTAAGCTCACTCGTAGAAACTCTCAGATATTTCTTTTCTCAAATTTGATCTTGAACTGTAGCAAAAAAGCACTGGGCTCCAATAGAGATGATTGATTGATGCAATCTGCGACCACACATCACCATTTGATTTCCACAATATATCACAAGGTCTGTGGTGTAGTGGCCCTGTAGTTATGGTTAAGTTGCTTATAACTTCACCTCCCCCGCGGACGAATCATCACAAAAACAAAAGAATATGACCCTGTCAGATCGATCATGTGAAGTTTGTTGAGGTTTCGTTAATGCGGGGAAGTTATAGAGCGGGTTCCGAAATGTGTGTTTTTCCCATACACCCAATGGGAAAGACATCTTGCTCACACCCACAGCCCAAACTGCTGGACAGATTTTCACCAAATGCACGGCAGGAGCAGCGACTTAGGCCCAAATGGTGCTTTTGTACATCTGGTGTAAATTTGGTATAAATCCATCCAGTATTTTTTTTTTTAAATGACCAAACAAAAGGCACAAAAAACAGTGATATCTGGGTTCGGTCTGTGGACTCACTTCCCTATCTGGTCTGTGGACGGGCCTCAGAATGGCCTGGAGGCCGACATGATATCCGTGGACATGGCATGCACTCGCTGATTGGATGGTGAAGAGTGTGAGGTGCGTCAGATTTTTGGGAGACGCCCGCCATGTTGGATCCTTGGCCAGTTGCAGCAGACCGCAGATAGCTCAGTGGGGAAAAAGTTTGGAAAATACATCTTTGGTCGTATGGTGGTGGAAAGAAGGGCTTAGAAGGATGGGGGAGTGGAAAAAAGATGATATGGGGCTGTTTTTGTAGGTTGGAAAAGGCCGGGAAGGTGCTGCAGTTGTCTGCAGATGCGATGAACGGACACCTTGGAAAAGACATTTTGAGTTATTTGATGGCTGGAAGAGAGCATAGACATGTTAGGAAAGTGGAATGAAGGCAATGTAGAGTTGTTTTATAGGTGAAATAAGGGTTTGGAAATGCAGCTGGGTCCGCGGTCAATTTCGATATCCACAGACATAATTTCGATTGCAGGGGGTTGGGGATGAGTTTTATTGGTTACCCTTGTCTGATACATACTTTTTGTACAGTTAATTGTGTTATGGTCAGTGGCCAGATTCTGTGCAGCATGGCCATAGACCATGCCCCCCAGAATATGTGCACTAGGTAAAATCACCACAGTAGTAATATGTGTATTGTAATCATATGTAATGTTATAGGAGTTTGGCCATAATCAACTTAGAACTAATATGTGTACAGCAATTGTAAGTAATGTAGTGGGAGCACAAAGTGTTTGTAATATGGAGGAATTATGTAATTCTATTGTATAAGGTACTTATAATTGCAGTGCATTGAGCATAGAACTCACAGAATATGCAGTTTATTAAGATTGCTTTAGCTACTTAGTGTTGTAGCGTCATGCAGCTGCCTTCTGTGGTCTCTTTTCTGTGGAAAAAAGTACAATTGGTTAAGTATGATAGTTCAAAAGCTGCAGTGGTATACAGTTTTCAATATACTTTTTCTTTTTTAGACCCTCATAAACAGTACATTTTTAAGCACTATGCATACTACAACATTAGTGAATGGCACACCTCTGTTGCTTTTACTTTATATAATCATTGGGCATTGGGAAAAAATATCTGTACTGGATAAAAAAAAAACTGATGACAGTTACGTGAGTGTAAGGGTGATAGCATGTCTGTTTGAAGTATGTTGTAAATGAGGGATTCATGAAATAGTTAGATACCTGTTCCCGTATTCTAACTAGATAATGGTTAGAAGATGTTTTGTCATATAACAATTCAGATAGCGTATTTAAAGTGCTTTGTAATAAAGGGTGTTTTTGAAGTAGTTAGATGCCTGTTGGCGTATTCTAACTAGATTGACTTCGAAAAGTGTTCTTGCAGTATCATGGATGTAGTTAGATACTTATTGGCATATTCTAACTGTTAATTGTGCTATAGTTTAGTGACTACATTTGGGTTGAAGAAATATTATGTAGGTATTTGTTAAATTTGCTGGTAACCTAATGTAGGTATCGTTAAATCCAAACCAATGACTTTTATTTTCACATATGCAGTGTAGTGCCCTCAAGTAGTTGTGGCACCAGCGTGTTATGTTATACCTACTGGTCTGAAGATTTTCTTTCCAAGAGATACTTGGCTGTGTGTGTAGCCTGTAAGCTTGCAGTTATTTTTGGTACCATCTGCATTGTACCTTAGAAGCATTAGTATGTCATATTTGCTATTAATCTTCAATCTTGAATCTTCTAGTTTCTTTGACTCTTTTCAATCTGGTTTTCACCATGGGAGGGGCACCAAATCAATTCCTGTCTTCTTGATTGACGACCTTGCTCGCCTGGTTGATGAGGGTGGTGTCGGGTTGCTGATTTTAATAGACTTGTCAGCTGCTTTTCGATAGTGTTGACCATCTCACCCTGATCTCCAAGCTGTTGTCTGCGGGTCTGTCTGGCCAGGTCTGGCTTGGTTCTCTGCCTTTTTGTCTGACCATTCCGAGTCTGTTTTTCTTGCTCCCTTCTGCTCTAGGTCTGTCTCTGTCCTGCTGAGTCCTGCAGGGCTCTGCCCTATCTCCCACTCTGTTCAGCATTTATATTCAGCCACTTCTCTGCCTTATCCATTCCCACAGATCCTTGTGCTACTGCTACGCCGATGACATGCAGATCATGCTTCATCTGGATGTTGCCATACCTGATACTGCTACATGGCTTAGGGGGTGCCTTGAGGTCCTAGGCTTATGGATGGCCGAGAACTGTCTGAAGCTGAATGGTGAAAAGACAGAGGTTCTGGTTGTTGGCACTCCCAGCCCTCTGTCTTTCTGGATCCCTGAGTTCTGGTCTGCTATTCTTGGCCTGTTCCCTTCCCCTGCTTCCTCTGTGAAGGATCTGGGGGTTAAAATCTCCTCCTATCTCTGTGAGATCAGGTTGCCTCTGTCTTTAAATCTGGCCATTTCAAACTTAAAATCTTATGAGAAGTCTTGCCTTCGATTACACTGCAATTTCAGGCACCTGTGGTAGCCACCTTCGTGCTTAGCAATATTGATTATTGCAAATCGCTCTAACTGTCTCAGCCTGCTTATCTTGTGCGCCATCTGCAGTCTGCAGCTTCTTCAGAATGCAGCGGCTAGGTCAGTAACTCGCCCTCCTTTCAGCAGTCATATGTTCGCCCCTTCTCCACCAGCTTCACTGGCTTCCAGTCGAGAAACATGTCCTTTTTAAGTCAATCTGTATTGTGCACAGAGCTTTTTATAAATATGCCGCTGAATATTTGCAAACCAAATCCCATTCTTATGTACCCCGAGATTCCTTTGCCTGCAGTGAGCCTTCCTGATTCAAATCAATTGGGTTAGACTCTCGCGTATGGGTGGTCGTGCCTTTTTCGTAGCAGTGGCCAAGGCTTGGAATTCACTCCCCCTGTCCCTTCGTGCCTCCTCTGACCATCTTTCTTTCTTCATGGCTTTGAAGACTTTTCTATTCTGAATCTTGCCTGCTGTATCCTGCTATATCCTTTTGTCTGGTGAGCGCCATGATGCCATCGGGTGAACATGCATTAATGAATATACTTAACATAACATGTGAAATTATTTGTATGGTGGAACAATTGTCTGAATTGCAAAAAGGGGATCATATGCCATGATTTGTATTCTGAAGAAGCTGGTGAAATGGAATGGATTCACAATTTGGTATGGATACATATAGAAATCATTCATTAGGGATGTTGTCTTGTAAAAAATGGTTGCAGAGAGTGCATGTATGTTTCCATGTGCATTCAATATGGAATATTTCATTTATAGGGATCTTTTTGGTTTCCAGGATTTATAGTAAGTGCATTAGGAATTCTTGTGCATCCTCTTGTGTGTTTATGGTAAATCTTACCATTCCTGCACAGTAGTCCAATTCTTGCCTTATGCCCGAGACACTGTAAGTGTTGGCAGGATTATTTGTGGCATTTCTGTGAAGGATGAGCATTTCCAAACTCAACTGGTCTGAGCCCTTTAAGTAAATGTTGTGAACAAATGGTGGCAATTGAAAGAGAAGATTCATTGTCACACTAGCATAACAACTTTTACATTTGTGTTTGTGAATTTAAATGGACCAGAGAGTTCTGTTTGTGGATTGTTAGATGGGCCTACAGATCTTTGGGGAGAAGAGACATGTGTGGCTTTCTTTTCTGATGGATGTGACCTTGACTTTGTACTTGATAGTTTTGTGGTTGTATTTTTTGATGCATGAGTCATTGTTTGTCTAGTGGTATTGTTGTAAAATCTGCTATAGCTTCTGTTTCTATTATTTTTCTTTTAAAACATTTATTTTTTGAGGTACAGGGTACATATTTAGATGGGGGTGTATATTTCCAGTAGCCTGTTGTATTCCAGGATGCAAGGAATGTCAGCATCAAAGATAACTAGGAATAGACCGTTGAGTGCACGCAGACGTGAAAGTATTACGTAACTCATACCTTCTTTAAAGACTGTGCTGCCAATTTCAATCAATGCTTGATCTAGGGTTAGACTTTGTGATTTGTGAATAGTGACAGCGTATGCGAGTGACAGAGAAAATTGTTCTCTTTGTACATACATGTCTTTGAAAAGAAGGATGCGTCCTATTGTTCGGCCAATTTGTTTAACCTCTGCAAGTTTGTCAAAGTGGATATTGACAAACTGAATGATATGATATGGCATTTATAACATGCCTATAGACTTGTGTTTCAAGGCGCAATGAGGCAAGGGAGAGGGAACAGAGGGACGACAAAGACAATTAACATACTAGGCCAAGTGACATTGAGATGCGCAAGTGCAGGGGAGGGGGAAGGTAAGGTGCGGCTAAGGGGATACATAAATAGCCCCCAAGTGCAGGGGTTGCCCGGGAGGCAGTGCAGGTATGCAGCTGGCAGGGGGCGGACCTGGGCCTGAGATCATAGGTTAGCCAGGTGACCAGTGCAGTTTCAGTCAATAGTTCAACAGGGGAGAGGAGGAGAGAGACAGTCTTGAGGTGCTTCCAGCACTGGAGGTGGTTCTCTAAAAGTTTCAAGGAGGCAATGAGGCTGTTCCAGAAGGAGGACCCAGCCGAAGAAAGAAATCTACAACCAACTTGTTGCTTGGAGAAGGAACTGACCCTGAGGGAGTTGGAGGCAGATGAGCAAAGAGCTCGATAAGGGAGATATTTGGGAAGAGAGAGTTTGAGGTATTGAGGCCCCAGGCCCCAGAAGGCCTTGTGGACAATGCAGAGGGTTTTGAACTTAATCCTCACAGACATTGGGAGCCAGTGCAGAGATTTCAGTCCTAGAGAGATACGATCCCTGGGCTTGAGGCCAAAAAAAGGTCTTGCAGTCCTGTTCTGGATGAGTTGCAGAGGGCGGAGAGTGAATGTTGTTGTCATGCAGATATGTCTTGAAGCCAACAACTGTACCAATTGCTCCATTGACTAAGCCTTGTTCTATGTCAAGGTTACATTTTAGAATTACTCTGCAGTTTAGACACAAAGTTAATATTTTCTCCAATTCGGCTGTGTTGGAGATACATTTTTCTAAACTATTTGGTCGTGCTGTTGCTTCCTGAACCAGAGGAAGTGTCATGCATGCACTTCTAGTTTGTCTGTGGAGCTGATATGCAGTATAGGTTGCATTTCTTTTTCAACATTGTTTCATTGAATGGACTATAGCTTGCAATCATTGGCATTAAGGACATACATTTTAGATTTTGTTGTCTTAATTGTTCCATGACATCAGCAGCAAATGTGTTTCACCCATACAGCTCATGAATTAGTCTACTATTTAAGATGGATTTTCCATCTTTAGTAAGCAACCCAGTTGTAATGATTTTTAAAACATATGTTAGCATATGTGAGGTCTGCAGATTGGTGCATGTTTTGAATTAGTTCTTTGTAGTGAAAATGTTGCCAGTGATTTACATTTCCAGTGCTGCCAAGAGCATTACTGCATTCTTTGAGTCCTAATGTTTTGAAAATAGGTTGCCTTTAACTGGTGCCAACTGTAGGAGGTCTCTGAAAACAATAACATGTTTTCTTCCAAACTGTTCCTCGTCATTGATTTTTAGGACTTCTAGCATTCTGAGATGAATTAAAGCCAACATGAGGTTGGACAGAATGCTTAATTCATCTATCAGGAGCATTTCCATTTGTTTTAGAATTCTGTTGCTGCCTCTGCTGACAATTTGTAGCATTCTAATTTGTTTTGGTGATCTACAGGGAGGAGTGGTAGTTGGTGTAAAGTGACAGCACCTATGTTGTATGAAGCTAAATCTGTTGGGGCTGTAACTACAGACGAAAAGTTGTTTTTAGTTAAGTTTTGTAGAAATGTGATGATAATTTTAATTAGGAATGTTTTGCCTGAACCAGCTTCACCACTTACATACGTATTTATTTATTTATTTATTTATTTATTTATTTATTTATTTATTCATTGCATTTGGTTACACGCCCAAACCCTTGGGTATCACGGCGTAGGTTACATACATCTTGGTGAGTGATGAGCTTATACGGTTACATATATCTTGGGTATCTTGAGCAGTCATAGAATTCTTGGTTGGTTGCATTTTAGGTACATTATTGGCAAAATACATATTTCATTGACAATTATGTACAGTTACATGGGTTGAGAGGGAGGGTGGGTTCACATAGAAGAGCGGAGTGAAGGCAGGATGGGGTCATTTTGGGTAGGACTAGGGCTGTTAGTATTTGTTAAACAGCCAACTTTTTAATAACTTCTTAAACTTCGGGAAGGGTGTTTTGATGCTAAAATGGGCTGGAGGAGAGTTCCAGATGCGGGTAGCTGCTATAGGGAAGCTGCTGTTACCTGCTCGGGAGGTTGTGAAGGGTGGCCGGTGGAGGTGTGTGTTGGCACTGGATCTGAGTGTTCTGGCTCTGGTTTTGCAGGAGATGCTTTGGCTGAGGTAGATGGGGGCCTTGTCTGTGATGCATTTATGAGTGATGGTAAGAGTTGTGTGGAGAATTCTGGCTTTTACTGGAAGCCAGTGGGCATCTCTTCTGTGCTGGGATACATGTTCTCTTCAGTTAAAGCCTCAAGCTGCTCTGAGCACTTTGTTTTGAAGGAGTTGCAATTTGTTTATATTCTTTTTAGAGGTGCCTAATAGTAGGACGTTACAATAGTCTATTTTTGTTAGGATGAGGGCTCTGGCAAGTGTGAGGCAGTTACCGCTGTAGAGGAGAGGCCTGCTTAAAGTGCACTGATATGATTATTCATGGTGAGGCTGGAGTCAATGTGAACTCCTATGGTTTTGACTTTACGGGAGATGAGGATAGGGGTGCCATCTATCACTATGGATGAATAGTCAGGATGGCGTTTGCTGAGTCTGGCTGGGGAACCAACTATGACAATCTCTGTTTTTTCTCAGTTGAGACAAATACTATTGTTAGCCATCCAGTTTTGGATGAGAGAGTACATTTTGTTAATGGTGGCTGTGTCCTGATCGAGGTTGCCTGTGATGGTTATGAGTATTTGTTTGTCGTCGGCAAAGTTTGTGTAGATGACGCCCATGGTGTCTAGTACCATGAAGAGTAATTTTGTGTAGGAGTCGTAAAGGGTGGGGTAGAGGCAGGATTCTTGTGGTACTCCTAACGGTACTGGGATGGGGCCAGCTGCTTCTTCTCCTAGTGAGACTCTTGAGGTGTGGTCAGAGAGGAAGTGTGGCTCTCCAAGAGAAGTGGAAATTGGTGGTTAGGGTTTGGCAAAGTTTGTCGTGGTCAACTAAATCGAAGGCTGCAGAGAGGTCTAGTAGTAGTAATATGAATAGTTTACCTGAGTCTATGATGGAATCCATCTGGTTTGTGAGGTCTAGGAGGGCAGTCTCAGTAATGTGTCTAGGAGGGAAGCCTGACTGTCTATCCCCTAACAGGTGGTTTTGTTCTAGATGGGTTTGTGCTGGGGAATATGCAATTTTGTTTGATGATTTTAAGGAGAGAGGACACCATTGTAATGGGCCTGTAGTTTGTTGGGATTTTTGGATCTAGAGTTGTTTTTTTGAGCAGGGGTGTGACCCATGCAGCTTTGATGGAGGCTGGTATTTCACTGGCCTTGAAATACATGTTCATGAATTCAGTAATGATTGCTGCTAGTGTGGTTGTGCAGTCATTGACTATTTTAGCAGGGAAGCTGTTACCTTTGCAATTTGATGGCTTTAGTGATGCTATTGTTTTGAGTACCTGGTCGTGGGTGACTTGGACGAAATGGAATTTGAGTTCATCAAGTCTATTAGTTGTAATACCGGGGGGGGTGCAACGGGTTGGCTGTGAGCTCTAAGAGCTTTTTTTGTGAGGCAATTTTGCATTGGAGTGTATTTACTTTAGCGGACAGTGCATCCTGGATGGTGGTGCACAAGGCTTTACTCGTGTTAATGGGGCTGGAGGGTAATATGGGGGATTCTAGTTCTCTGATTATCGTGAATAGTTCTTTAGTATTGGTGGCGGTTTGGACATGTGATTGTTAAATGATTCAGCTTTGTGGGTGAGTATGCTACTTTTATAGTCTTTGGATAGTTGTTAGAGTTTGGTTTGTAATTCGGGGGAGTGGTTTTTACTGTATACTTGTTCTAGGGCTCTTTTTTCTTTTCTTCTGAGTTCTATGAGTTCATTGTTGAACCAGGGGGAACTACGTTTGGGTTGTTTGGTTTTAAGTGGGGCCACTTCGTCTATAGTGTTGGTGCTTTGAGGTGGTTTGGCATTTATTAGATTGTGTAGAAGAGGACTGAGGTTCTCCGGGGTGAGTTTGCGTGAGTTCCTGACTTGTATAGGTGTTGGGTTGAAAGTTTTAGCTATTGGATCAGAGTGCAGGTTTATGTTGAATCTAATAAGTCAGTGGTCTGTCCATTGCATGTTAAAGATGTCTACTATTGTTACAGTGGCATTTAGCGTGAGTATCCAATTGAGAAAATTGCATCTCTTGGAAGGCATTGTGGCAGGGCGTTGCTTTGCTGTTCGTAGGGTCGTTGTAGCCTAAATTGAGGTCTCCTGAAAGGTTATACTTGGTTTTGGATTTACGCAGTGGTGTAGATAGGAGAGGTATGTCTATGTCTGGGCTACTCAGGGTTTTTGGCACTCTGTAAGTTATTAGGAAATGTATTGTAGCTTTACGGTTGATGGCTTACTTGAGTGAGAGGAATTTGTAGCCTGTAAGCGGTTCCATTTTACATTCCCTGAATTGTGAAGTGGTTTTGTGGATGATTGCTACTCCAACACCTATGTCTTATAGGCGGTCTGCTCTTAGGAGGGTATACTCAGGAGGGATGGCTAGAGTGATTTGGGGCCGGAGGCTGTGTGTAGTCATGTTTCAGTGACTACTAAGAAATCTAGTTTGAATTCTAGTATGCTATCATGTATTTTGGTGGCATGGGCCCCAAGGGACCTGCCATTGAGTAGGGCTCCCAGGAAGTGTTGCATGGTTGTGGGAGAGCTCAGAGAAGGGGTCAATTTGGTCTTGGTATGCGTTGCTGTGATGTCGGGTGAATTTTGAAGGGTCTCACTTGAGGTAGTGGTCCACTGGGGGTTGGGGTTCTCCTTTGTCTAGTGAACTTTGGGCATAGTAGAAGCGATGGGACAAGGAGTGGCAAGCCGGTTTTTGGAATGCGCATGTTGGTGGTGTATGCGTGCTGAGAGTCTATCATTTTCCTTGGCTACAGTGATGGGTCTAGTTAGGACAAATTTGTGTGCAGTTCTATTGGAGAGACGTATGCGGCGTGTTCTGCCTAGTAATGGGAGGGTTTGGGTTTGGGGGTGTAGTGAGGCAGGGAAGACTGGGGTGCTGGGAAGGAATGGTGTGGGGCAGGGCAGAGGGTGGTGTCTGGGGCAGTGTAGCCGGGCCAGGCCTGTAAGGTGGACCATAAAAGGGCCTTTGGAGTAGGCAGTGTTTTTGATGGGCATGATAGTATAGTGAACAGAAATAATGATGCAAGGAATGATGTTGTTGTCAGTAGCATTGTGAGTTTGGTGAGATGAGGAGCAAGGTGGTAAGATGAGGTGACTGATGATGGTGAATGTTAGTAGCTTATGGTGAGGGCCCTAGGATGTGGGGGCCTAAGCCTGAAGGTAGGTGTTTCTAGAGTCTGAGATTGGCATACATCGGCGCGCGATGATGCGTGAGTTTGCATTAGGGTGGGTGCTATGGTGAGGTGCATGCAGGATGGGTGCTCTGATGAGGTGCATGGGGTGCTGCAGGGTGCAATTTAAGCACATGGGGTTGTGAGAATATGCTGTAGATAAGGTGCACTTGACAGTTAGGCAGTTAGATAGCAGTCGAGTGAGCAATGAAGGAGTATATAAGTGGTAATGCAGGGAATATTCATACACCCGGGCGTAAGGGTAGCAATCAAATATGGGCAAAGTTGGTGGTAAATTGTTTTACAGTTTGGTGTTAGGTAACAAGCAAGAGATCACAACTAGGGATACATGAGGTAATGCTGGTATTAGAGTAAATCAGTCTGGCGTTAAGGTAACAAGCAATGCTGGCAGTAGTATAAATCACAGTTTGGTGTTAAGGTTACAAGCAGTGCTGGCAGTAAAGTGAATCACAGTTTGGTGTTAAATAACAAGCAATGTTGGCAGTAAAGTAAATCACAGTTTGGCGTTAAGGTAACACGCAATGTTGGCAGTAGTGTAAATCACAGTTTGGCCTTAAGGTAACACACAATGCTGTCAGTAGTGTAAATCACAGTTTGGCATTAAGGTAACACGCAATGCTGGCAGTAGTTTAAATCACAGTTTGGCGTTAAGGTAACAAGCAATGCTGCAGTAAAGTGAATCGCAGTTTGGCCTTATGGTAACAAGCAATACTGGCAGTAGTGAAAATTACAGTTTGGCATTAAGGTAACAAGCAATGCTGGCAGTAAAATAAATCACAGTTTGGCATATAGGGAGGCGATCAAGTGGGCACAGGTATAAGGCCCAGGTATGAGGATACTTGTGGCAGAGGTGGTAGTGGATCACTTGGTGGAGGGTTGCTGTTGTTAATTTAGGAGTGCAGAGTGGGTATTATAAGGGCTCCTATGATCACAGTGATAGTGCTCAACCAGTGTCGTTAATGGGTATAGGTGGCGAGAGGGTAGGAGTATGGCACTCAGATATGTGGGATGCTTTAACCCACTAGTCCATGCCCTGCAAAAGCACAGTGCACTGCCTGCATCAGAAACAACAGGATGGCTGCCAAAAAGAACTTTGCGTTAAAAATCTCTGAAACTGCGCAGGAAAACCTGAAAAATAGGCCGCCAATCCATTTTGCCTCCGTCAGTGGTAACACAGGAGACCACTGCCAAAACCTATCATGTGGCTGCCCACAGAGGAAAATGAAACTACTTGAAAAAGCAGTGCTGCATTGCAAAGGAAAACCCAGAACTGCTTTAAAAATCAGTTTTTCCTTGGCTGTGGAAAGTGCCAAAAATCATGGTTTCAAACCTCACAAAAGATCCAACATCTTGTTGGGTGTTAAACATCACTTTATCAAAGAATTCACCTAAGCACAATGTCAGCAGAAACAAATTTTATTAGAAGTAAATCCACATTCAAAGATGCTTGCTCGGAAAAATTTGTTAAAAATGGATGTAGTACCGCCGCTCGCCTGTGTCAGAAACTGCTATTTACTCATACTGTCATTTAAACTTGTGCCTTAAAACCAAAGTATGGAAAAGAAGAGACTTCCTATCAAAAGCAATAGAGGTGAATACAATTCAAAACTATATTTTAAAAAGACTGTAAATAAGAAATGTGTGGATATATTTGTTAAAAATGTAATATTTATTTTAGGAAAAGACTATTTTAAACATGGTTTTAAAAAGTAAGTTAAAGCCAGCCACACTGAGCTTCAAAGACATTCCACAGTTTCTCCCAAAACAAAGGAATCTTCTCCCGTGCTCTCTGCTGAGGAGCTGGCATGGAGGTGGGAAAGGAAATGGGAGGGGGCTTTGGCCTGTTGCTCTGACAAAGAAACAAAAGGCTACCTTGACTGAAAAGAAAATGTTCATTTGGGCGTCAATAGAAACCAGCTGCTGGCAGGAACAAGCTCAGGTTGCATCTCTGCCTCAGCCAAGCATTGGAGGGGGAGATAGACTGAAATGTGTATTTGGAACTGAAGAAAATATATTTTTGAGGAAAAGACTTATAGAAAACTGTGCTATACTTGTAAAAATCTGGAATTTATAGATTGTTAAAATGAAAATGTTGCTCACAAGTAGAAACTACTCTGGAATTTGTGCTACGTTCAGAGACTGAACCACGAAAATGTTAAGATTGTAGCAATTGTGATAATGGTAGGAATATGAAAATGTACAGGAATATGCCCAGTTGATATGCGCATTTATGTGGAAAAAGTTGTACAGATCTGACACTGGGTAACCGACTAAAAGCGCAAAAAACTGTCATTTGTGAACCGAAACTCTTAAGAAGATGGGACTTGAACAGATACATGCTTTATATAATTTGGGATGTAAATATGTAGTATTAGTAAGTTGGTGATATTATAAATATGCTTTTTGTGAATAATAAGATATACTGTACAGAAACAAAGGGGAAGGTTTTCTCCCTGGAGCATAAACATGACACATCATGACACATCATGACACACTGTTCCTTCTCAAATCAAGAGAGAGGGAATACTTGGACCAATCAGTTTCCTAGAGGGTGGGCATAGTATAATCAGCCTATCCACCCCCTTGGGAAATATATAAATAGGGACTGTTGAGGACCTAGAGACACATTCACCCATCAACTGATTTTACTGGTGGAGCGCTCTGCAGGAAGAACCCAGACCAAGACTCCAGAACCCAGATCAAGACTCCAGAACCCTGAAAGCAGAAGGCCCAAAATCCAAAGCTGAACCCTTCTCAGCTGGCCTTTAAAATATAGCAACCTGATTTTAACCCCAAACTTCCAAGGAGCACAACCAATTCAACAGCCGGGCTGTGCTGTTTTTCTGCTTCTTGTCAAGAACTCTTGCTAGACCCCAGAGATCCAAACAAGTAGAGCAGAGCTGTAACCCAGAAACAACCCGTCAGATCCAGAACCAGAGGGTGTGCAGTGACCAGAGGCCGTGCTGAGTGCAGAACCAGGTGCCTGAATCCTGTCCGGTGGGCGAGCAGATCCTAGTCCAAACCTTTGACCAGATACTGACGGGCCTATTCCTATTCCAAAAAATAGTTGTGAGTATTTAGCATAAAATTGTGCATAGTCAATCTCTTAGTCTTAAATAATCCAATCCAACCCATTCTATCCTATCCAGAACTGCATTGTAGAATCTCTTTTGTCTGTCCTGAATCCTTCTTTCATCCATATAATCCTGTGATAATTGTAGTGATAATCATCTTTGCGCTAATATATATTTTCTGAAGAAAGACAAGTGTCACAGCGGACAAAAATCAGACAGAGGCGCCTGTGGACTGGTGGCTGTACCGTTGGTATCTCGCATCTTCATAGCCTCCCTTAGTGTTAAGAAATCCCTGTTTGTAATCTTCAAAAAGCGCATCTCTCATTTGAAATCTTAACTCTTCTAGTTTTGCCGCAATCGCATTTCTTGCATGCTGAAAAGTTTGCTGCGATTCTGCATTTGACTCAATTTCATCCCATATAAAACAGCTATTCTTTGCATTTAACCTCTGAATTCAGTTTCCTATCTACTAGTCATTCAACCATCATTGCTAGTGTTTACCTGAACCTATCCAAAGCAGCTCTCACTAGTTCTGAATCCATTTAGTGAATTAAAATCATTTTTCAGTATCTTTCCATTCAATACAAAACCACATTCGAAGCAATTGACCTGTTTTATAATCATTCATGTTTCTCTCTAAGCTTGCTGGGGGAACTGTGATTGAAACTGCATTTGTTGATTGTATATTCCTGAAACCTGTGTTCCCCCATTCCATCTCTTCATACTGCATATTAGGGGGGATTGAGTAGTATCAGGGGGAAAGAGTGATTACATTGCATTTGATTGAGCACATGACCATATTATTTCTGTGTTGCCTTCTTTCCTATTATTGCATTTTATTGAACCCACACAAAGTTTTATTCTATGCTACATTATTCTTCTCACCCAGACTCCTATTGATTAAAGAGATTGTTGATTACTGTAATATTACCCAACACTGATCAAGGTATAAATATTAATAGTGTGATATCCAGATATTGTTCATAATTCATAAAAGTGTGATATATATATATTGTTCAAACCTTCAAATAAATCTTTAAAATTTGCAAAACAACCTTCTTCTTGGTTCAGTGAGACCGGGGGGATTCAAAGAGAGGGGCGTGATATAAGGGTACATCGTTCAGAAATAAAAGAACTTTTGACATAAAAATATATAATGAAGGGTTCCAGCTGGGAATCTCACGCTACGCATTGACTTGGTTGGAGTGCTGGGTTGAAACCGCTTACAGATTGGGGGCTCATAGCAGGATTTCTGGATTAGATATACCACTTGTGACAGCTTACTTTAGTGTGCTAACTGACAGGATACATAAATCTTGTTGGTCTACCACGTTATGTTACACTGTAAAAGCACCCCTCAAAAGGGAACGCTCTTAGGAAATGGTCTGTTTTGCAAAAATAAAAGAAAACTTAAGTAAGCCAGGAAGGGAATCAATATTTCCAGAATGGCGACTTTGGTAAGGATCAACATGGCTAGAGAACACCTTTTGCATAAGTTATTTGTGAGAGGTGAATGGACAGAGAAGGATCAGAATTTGTGGTTGCAGGCAATCACACAACAGATCACTGCAACAGGGTTAGATACATGAAACGACCAGGGTCCCTTACATATGGCCCTGAGTGAACTATATATGGCCCCTAAGGCAAAGGATGAGCACAACAAGATTGCCAAAATAGTGGCATATCTATACTTATCTATTGGAGCCACACAGTATAAATATGCTGAAGGCCAAGATCTGGCAAGTGAGCAACTCCAGGCATTAGAAAAGGCCCTAACTGATCTGGACTCTTCTGAGAAGAGGCTTCAGAGGAGCCAGGAGTCAGAAAATTAGAAAAGACAGTACATAATCAAAATAAAGGAGGATATGGGTATCCTGCAGCAGGAAAAGGCAGAACAGGATACCAGAATTCTGGCCTTGCAGAAGGAGTACCAAGAAAGTGTGGACTCTCTACTGCAGAGCCAGAAAAAGCTGGAGCAACACATACATTTCAGTAGGGCATGCACAGAACAGGTAGCCACCCTGCAAAACCAACTATATAGAGAGAAAGAGGAGAGCAATACATTGATTTTGAAAGACCTGGATACCCAGGCAGAGTTTGATGAAGAGCGCGAGAAAGCTGATGCGCTTCAAAGACAGAGGGAGGGCCTGGCGGCACAGAGGCAGGCTCTTACTCAGGAAGGGACCCCTTAGGCCAGGAAGTCTGTAATTTAATAGAGAAACTGGAAGAAAATCACCTGGCCCTCCAGGGACTGGGTGACCTCCAAAAAGACCATCAAAAATTGTTAGAGCACACCAGGAGGGTGGAAGAAGCTCTGACAAGGAAGGACCAGGCCAGTATGGATAGGACTCAGGAGGTAACCCTCCTGCAGCAAAGACTGGCCCAGTACTCAAAAACAACTCAGGAAGCACAGAGAGAAAATGAGGCTCTCTGTGAGAACAATGACAAGCTCCACAGGCAGGAAGCCATGCAAGAGAGACTGATAGAGACTAGTAAAGCCTTGATTGAGGAACAGAAAGCTCAGGTTCTTGCATGGCAACAGCGAGCAGGGGCTCATAGAGATGAGGTTCGCTGGGAAAGGGAAACACCTGAGCATAACCTCAGGAACCTGAGTATCAGAGGCCTTCATCTCTCCCAATCCCTGGACACTTCTATCCCCATGTCCACTGGCGCATATGAGCCCAGGGCCACGGGATGGCAGAATTCAATCCAATCAGAAGTATGGGACTCATAGAACAGCACCTCCCAGGAATGGATGGGCAGGCATCTGGGTATGGGTACCCAAGCAGTGTGTAGTTTAGTGGGGAACTCCATGAGTGTAGGCCCACTAAGGGCATCCTGAAAACTCTGCCCTGCTAGGACAGTGCGGGGGTACTCATCAAATCCTGGGAGCATGGAGGAAGCAGAAGACTCCTCTGAGTGCCCCAGGACACAAGAGACTAGGTCCCCACATTCTGCCAGCCATTCCCAGGCTCGCAGAATCCGGGAGAACCTAGAAGACCAGACGGGCACCTCTGGGAGCAGTGCCTCTGAGTCAGAGGAGGAATGGACCAGGGTTACCCGAACAAAGAAAGCCAATAAGGCAAAAAAGGGCCTTGCTTAAGGACCTCTTAAAGCAAATCAAGGCAATAAGGAGCGTCATCACGCCTTGTCATAAGAACGCTAAGTATTCTGTTTGGGAGCACTTAGAGCTCTTTGAGCAGATGATAGAAACGTTCCATTTGAAGGACAGCATTAGCTGTATTCAAAATGTGAAATGGACCTTCTCACCTGAATACTCCAGATTCTTTGCGGGGCTGGAGGACCAAAATCATTCTAGATGGTCAACCTATAGGGCAACCATCTTGAAGCATTTTTCTGTACATAGAAATCCAGGGGAGGCTCGCAAGGCAGCCTACAACTTGCAATGTGGGGAGGATCAGGCCCCACAAGAATTTGTGCAGGAATTAAAACGTGCCTTTGCGCAGACCACCAGAAGGGTGCGCACGGACAGCAAAGAATTTGTAAATACTTTTTCCATGCTCTACCAAAGTACATCATTACCCAGCTAGTGAGAGATTTTCATGAGAAAAGATTACTAGACTGGGTCATTGAACAGGCCACCCGAATTTATGAGGTGCAAAAGCCCATAGAAAATAAGAATAATCCTAAAAGCCCCAAAACAACCAACATCCCTGCTGCTGCTAAGGTGGCAGAGGTGATGGTTGCCCCCGTTTTAGATTTAGAGATGGGGGGGCCTAAAAGCCCGCCTGCACAAAATCAGAGCAATCCCAAGCCCAGAAGGCCCTCAGGCTAGTCACAGACAAGGAGCCAAGGAGGTAGTCCCACAAATGGGATCCCTCACTCCCCTGACTACATAAATCCCCGCTACAAGGGGAATAGACCCATTCTGGGTTATGTGTGGACAACTGAAGCCCAAGAGGGGGTATCCAACCAAACTGCAGCTAACCCAGGGAACTTCCCTCCTCACTTCCCACAGGAGGGCAGAAATTCCCCAAATTCTGGACAGAACTTTTTCCCCAGGTACCCACAAAACATCCAACCACAGAACAGTCCATCCTTCTTTCCCCATTTTCCTGAGCCCAGACAACATAATCCGTGAGAGGGGAGGCCAAGGGTGGAGGGGTACCCAAATCTTCCAAACCCGGGGTATTATCAGAGAAGGGATAGCTACCCTTCCTGGGATCAGCCCAGGGGAGAAATGAGAACCCCTTATCAGCCTGAGCGGGTGTCACAATTAGAGCGCCAAGTCCAAAACATGGCACAGGATCTGGGTTGCATGCTGAGGGCTCAACAGAACCCTCAGATGAGCATGCTGGCTCAGAATGCCCCAAACTCCAGACCTGGTGCTCCAGAACAATGACAGGGGCAGAACCCCGACAAACCACCGGTTCACAGGGAGAAGGCACAAGGGGAAGGTGGGGTGTAAAGCCTTGGAGGAAGCTTTGCTCCCCACTTGTAAAAAGCCCCTGGAAAACCAGGAACTTGAACTAAAATCTCCTGCCCCTGAAAGTCTGCCACCCAAGGAGCAGAGGGAGGGTAGTAGAAACAAAGAACCCAAACAGACACATTTTGTGGAGGAGGTACACATCTTCCAATTTGAAGGAGAGGGATCTTCAGAGGATCCTGGTAAAAGGATCTTTCCTTCAGAGATGGGGGAACTCCTCCCAAAGAGAAATGGGTCCCAAAGGATTCAAATCCAGACTGGGTAGATGTTGGGACTGAGCTAGCACCGCCCATCATCCAACCCCTGAACCAACAGCATGAAAATCCCCGGGTTCAAACCTATCCTGGTAACTGCCTCCAAAAAGGGGGGGGGCAGCCCAGAACCAGGGAACCCAAAACTTCTCCCATATCTAGTTGCCACCTTTTCTTTGCAGATTCTCAAGACTCCCACACAATTCTGCCCAAATCACCTCCTTATCAGTGTCAAAAACTAGAAAACTAACCCACCAGTTGTCCAAAAATGTACATTATCTGTGCCCCCTTTCAGAGAAGGAGGGAAGATGTTATGCCACGGTACAAATACAAGCGCAGGGTACAATTTTGACACTGGTGGACACTGGATCCCAAGCTACCCTTCTGTCCAAAAAGGCCTTTGATAAACTGAATTCAGGAAGGGGGGAGAATTAGCAAATTCCTCTTACCTTTCTTCCTGGACAACTTCAGAACTTTGACGGGAACGAAATTCCCATTGAGGGGACTGCAGATTTGGACATTAAAATTGGGCGACACAAGGTGAAGCACCCGGTCAAAGTTGTGACTCCAGAGGGCACCCCTTGTTTACTAGGGAATGACCTCCTGCGAAGGTCGTCACCCCTAATAGATTATGTAAACAAGGTCCTCTGGACCCAGACTAGCCGAACCATAAAATTAAAACAGAGTGTCAACCATGTTAGTTTAAACCGCACCTGCCACATGGTTGAACAAAAATCTGACCACGTAGAATTTCACTTCCAGAACAGCCAAATATCTCACGTGACAGTAATAGCAGTAGGACAACAAACTGATGATGGGGGGTCATCTCTATTTCTGAAAATCAACCTTCCTTCCAGTTTAAGGTGGCATTCCACACTGGAAGGAAGCACTCTGAAATTCTTTACCAATCCACAATCAGACATTCCCACTCCTATAGTCCAGAAAAATGAGAAATCAGCTCAGAGCCTGGCTGATATTCGGCAAATTGGAGAGCAGTGGTTCATCCCAATTCAGTTAAATAAAGGGAAGGACTCTGTTCTCGCCCGAGTGTGTGTGAACAACGGTAAGAGCTTCATCAGCGAAGCCATGTTCTGTCAACTCCCAAAAGATCCAGCCATTCCCACATTTAGACTCATAAACAAATGGGAAATGGATCTGGAAATGCCTAACTCCATCAAGCACACAGGGAATTCCTTTGGTACACATTACCTCCAACAATGGGTGTAGTATCCTTTCTGTTATCTACTATAACTGTAACGCACAAAACAGCATGCGGACAGAAGGCTTCACTTGAGCCAATTTCTTTATTGCGCCATCAATTCAAGCCCTAACACTCTCCCTAGATAGGACACGCTATCCTAGCCCTTCCTGATGTTCCTCACCCTAGAAAGCGCTGTTGCACCAACTAAGAGCGGGGGATACACACAGGCAACACTCACCCTATTCCTACATACAATAAAATGATTTGCAAGCAAAATATTTCACAATAATTGCATTAAACCCAGTCTTAATTCTGGCCCAAAATGAGTAAAGGTTTTTGCAGTTACGGGAAACCACGCCTCCCGACTGCACACTTTTGTCAAACAGACAGTTCACGTGGGACTAGACGTCAGGTTTCAGACAATTTATTTGCCCTCCGTGAGGTGTGTCTGGCTGGCCCAAGTGTAATGTTTAAAACATTTAAGAATATAAATATCAATATCGCATTCTCAGCAAGTTGTAGTACCCTCTCCATTTAACTCTTTTTCTGGAGTACATACACAATTAGCTTTTGCGAGAGCACATAGTTCACACATAAAACATTTTAATATCTACAACATGAATTCAAATTTCCAATCTGCACAAGTCCCTTATGAGTCACTCTTAATCAGGTGACATCGACCGGTTGCAGTGATTTTTGCGGATAAAAATGACCCTAGACCAGTTGAGGACACAGGCCTTCGACCTCCATCAAAATGTATCCCACCGCCGCACAGTAACACACCTGAATCAATAACCATTGAACAAGCCTTAATGAAAAAAACTGAAGGAACTAGAAGACAATCTCCCATTTATCAACAATAACTGTACAAAAGAACAATTGATAGCGTTGAACAAATTAGCTAAAAATGATGCCATTGTGATAAAACCAGCCGATAAAGGCGGTGGCACGTGATAATGGACCAGGAAGATTATGCGATCATGGTCAATGACCACCTTAAGGATGTCAGAAGTTATCGCAAGCTGCCAGGAAATCCTACGCAAGCCATCCACAATTTAATCGTGCCATTGGTAGAAGAAGCACTAGTAGAAGAGCTGGTTACTAACAATGAAGCCGCTTTCCTTACATAGCCGAATCCAAGAATCCCGGCGTTTTATGCGCTACCGAAGGTGCATAAGTGGTCTTCCCAATTCCTGGGAGACCCATTGTGTCAGGGATATTATCAATCTTGGAACCCCTATCACAATATGTGGATAGGTTTCTTCGGGATGACATACCCAAGATAACATCGTATGTCAAGGATTCAACGGCGATGCTTGTTCTAATTGACAGTCTTCCCTTCAATAACATCAAGCAGTAGCTTGTAACAATGGATGTGGAGTCACTCTACACGAGTATACCTCAATTGGAAACCACAGAGATGGTAAGACAACATCTTTTATGTAAAGCCGATCTCGGTAGGGGCCATCTTGAATTTAGCATGGCCCTGACGAAATAGCATTGACTAAGAACTTTTTCTTATGCAATGAGCAGTTTTACCAACACATTTCCAGGACGGCAATGGGGGCCACTTTTGCCCCCAGTTTGGCAAACCTCTATGTGGACCATTTTGAGAAAGAACATGTATACTCTGCCACTAACCCATTATTGAATAACATCAAAGTGTTGCGGAGATACATCGATGATATTTTTATCATCTTTGAGAGCAGTGAGGCGATACTACATGAATTTCATCAATGGCTTAGTAATCAAAATCCTTTTTTGAAGTTCACTTTGGATTTCTGTAAAACAAAAACACATTTTCTGGATTTACATGTGGTGGCAGAAGATAGAGGCCTGATATCAAAGATCTACAAGAAATCTACCGATCGTAATGGATTATTAAATTACAGTAGTTACCATCCACGTGCTTTGTGCAATAATTTTCCATTTGGGCAATTTTTACGCTATAGACGCACTTGTACGAAAGTTGCTGATTATCAACGACAATTGGGAGAGCTTAAATCCCAACTACTAAGGAGAGGATATCTAAGACAAATTGTTAAAGATACGCAAAAACTGGCAAGGAACATACCACGTGCAACTACGCTACAACAACATGCCAAAATCACCCAGGGAGCCACTATCATAGCAGTTTTGAGCTATTGTCCAATTTTTAACACTCTGAAAAAAGAGATTAAGAGACTGTGGCCCATTCTAAATACCGGGAAGATGGAATTGGCTCAGCCGACATTTGCCATAAAATGAAGAAGGAACATTCGGGACAGCCTGGTCCACACTTTAGTAGAACCAAAGAATATCGCTAACCAGAATACCATTTGGGATGCACCTAGTACAGCCGGACTTACACCCTGTGGGGCTTGTGTAATGTGCAGGCAGACCATAAGAATTAAGTCCATTGATATAGGATGGAAAACACTGTGGATACAGAGGCATTTGATGAACTGTAACAATCGAGGATTCACATATTTGATCACCTGCCCATGTAACCTGAAGTATATTGGGATGACAATACGCCCAATAAAAACACGACTGATTGAACACAAATCCTGCTTAAGGACAAAGAAAATGACTGCACCACTTGTGGTCCATTTCGAGTCACAACACCACACAGAGGAGGAGTTTAAATGGACTATCCTTGAGAAAGTATGTGCACCCCGGAGGTGAGGCAACTTTCATGATATGCTCCTTAAAAAAGAACAACAATGGATTTTCCAGTTGGATACAGTCAGACATAGGTTAAATGAAGAAATTCAATGGAACTCATTGGCATTAATGAAATAAACTGAGATAGGATTTAGTTTATAAATAAAGCCCTCCTGCCTATTGGGTACGCATTTACTATGGTATATTGGACTTATATTAGTCCTCTGTCCATCTGGGATACATGAAAGACATAAGTGCTGTGTAATAGATATTTGGCATGGGAGACCTGAAAATTGATATTTTGAACCGGCTGCAGAGTATAGATAAAATAAACCCAATTTAATTAGTTAAAAGAATAGGAAAGATCGACTGGACAAATGTGTCCTTTCCTTGATGGCTGCCATATCATATGATATGGCCTTGGTTTTTTAATCAGTATGCAGGATGTCTCGTGGATCGAGCGCCCTCACCTGTATGGGGATGGATGGTAGACAAGTGTGCCCAATCCAAGATGGTCGCCGTGTCACATGACACAATAATTTGTTTCTATTGGCCGCTGGGACGGCCCGCCTCGCATCCTTTGCCCCACGCACTGCTTGGGTGTTCGAGAACAATAGTTGAACACCACGAGGATACTGTTTAACTCGTATGAGACGCTAAGCTGACAGGATTGGGAAAGAAAAGAATCAAGTAAGAAAATTTAGCAAAAACGGAACGTGGGATCCGTAAATTTATGCCGCAATGATTCTAGCCAGAGGAGGCTCATTTGAAGTCGAAATGCTCTGATAGGCATTTTCTGTATTGGTGCTTGACACTCGTACGAATGGGAGCTTGACCTGGGCTATTATCATAGATACTGCGGGAGAGGGATTTAGCAAGAGTATGTGTTAAACGTGCTAATATAGCAAATGCACATAATGAAGGCTATAGACAGAGTGCAAAAATGCCCTATGTAATCGGGAAATTGACACGGACTGGGCTTTTCCTTGTATTACAGGACTATCCTAGGTGTATTAACAACAAGACCTGTATATCAGAAGATGTCAACATTTCTGAAATGAGACAACTATAACAGATGTCAGGAAATTAGAGGGTGCCCCAAAAAAAGTGGGGACAGCGAGCTACATCATGAAGGGCCGTTCATTCATTATGCCAATGGGAAATGAAATATGAGATCCATTTATGTTGCAGATCCAGTATCAACATAGGTGCCCTGATCTGACCAACCAGAATTGCACCCCCTGAAACCAAATGTGCCACTCCATTGCACATGCAACAGATGAACAGGTACAATCATCAGTACCTGAAACCAGAAACAATGTCGCACACTGAATGGTGGCAGAGTGTGTCGAAATAGCCTTTTTTAATGTCACAAAATGAATTATTCTTAAAAAATACATTATTTTATATATGAAAAAATAGTATAAATGCCATATACTCTACCCTACATATGAGAGAAGTCATTCTGACTTTCTCCTATTTTGCCACACAGAACATGATGAGTCTACTTCTCTGAGGGGCGCACAGATTGGGTCTAAGAAAGCAAATAATGGGTCCTGAGGAAGATGATATACGAAGGAAAATCACTGAAACCAGTCGACCAGAAACATAGATGTCACCTGACTAAGAGTGACACATAGGGGACTTGTGCAGATTGGACATTTGAATTAATGTTGTAGATATTAGAATGTTTTATGTGTGAACTAGGGGCTCTCGCAAAAGCTAATTGTGTATGTACTCCAGATAAAGAGTTAAATAGTGGGGGTACTACAACTTGCTGAGAATGCGATTTTGATATTTATATTCTTAAATGTTTTAGACATTACACTTGGGCCAACCAGAAACACCTCACGGAGGGCAAATAAATTGTCTGAAACCTGACGTCTAGTCCCACGTGAACTGTCTGTTTGACAAAAGTGTGCAGTCGGGAGGCATGGTTTCCCGTAACTGCAAAATCTTTTACTCATTTTGGGCCAGAATTAAGACTGGGTTTAATGCAATTATTGTGAAATATTTTGCTTGAAAATCATCTTATTGTATGTAGGAATAGGGTGAGTGTTGCCTGCATGTACCCCCCGCTCCTAGTCGGTGCAACAGTGCTTTCTAGGGTGAGGAACATCAGGAAGGGCTAGGATAGCGTGTCCTATCTAGGAAAACATCTCCTGCCAAGCAGGTGTATGTTCAGAATCTCCATAGGCAACAAGAGCATAGTCCATAATTGTTGGGTCGTGCGAGACGTCACTGCCGCCTTTTACTTAGGCAGTGACATTCTTAATCGCTTTGCCATTAGTTTGGACCTAATAAACTTCAATGCTTGGTCCCAATTAGCAGATAATCCCATGGGCTTTGATACCCAGAGAAAGCATTTAGGTCAGCTCATTTGCTGCCTTATGCAGTTGAAATTCAGATTGGAGAGGAAGTCACCATCCCAGAAAGGACCTGACAATTCTCCCTGGAAGTGAAAGTGAAAAGAGGACAGAAATTGAAAAACCCTGATGCCTATATTCATCTAAATGCTTTTCTCCAACAGCAAGGGTTGGGGGTAAACCCAACACCACTAGTCAACATAAAACATGACACCATTCCAAAAAAGGGGGATAACAGCGACTTAAAGAGTATCACTCTAGCCGCAGGCACCATTATTGGAATGGTGATTGATCACCGACATTTTTCCATAGATTTAGGCAATTAACTGTTAGGACCAATCACCAAGGACTGTTTTGACAGTGATAGTGATGACAACACAACACCAGACAGGAACTTTACCCGGCAGGGGGGAACTTCCTGGTGTACACTTCCTGCCCTTATGGTAAGGAGAATGTGACCTGTGACTTCAGGAGGGATGAGGTGATTTTCCAGGTCCATGAAGGCTGCCTTTCCCACCTGAAGCTACCAGTCCAAATCAGCACTTTGACTAGGGACTTCTCCACCCAGCTGGAGGAGGCTGCTGAGATAGCAAAACCAGAAGTCTTTCCAGGCTTCAGGCAGATGGTTGAAGAGAGAGTCAACCTAGCTGATGCCTGTGAGACTCTGGATCAAAAGCAAAAATTGAAACAAGTTTTCTTGGAATTTCAAGATCTCTTTGCGGTGGACTGATATGACTGTGGTCGCACCGACATCCACACAACAACAATTCCCCCGGATCCTGGCATGACTCCAGTGTTTGTGAAGCAATATCGCTTGCTTCTAGCATCAATGGAGTCCCTTACTGAAATAATTAAGAATCTTGAGTCCCGTGGGATAATCCGTCCAGTCCACAGCACCTTCAATAATCCGGTGCTGGGGATATTGAAGCCAAACGTCCAGTGGAGACTCTGCGCCGACCTTAGGGAGCTCAATAAACGGGTCCATACTTCCCGATGGCCTCTTCCCTTCATTGACTAAGGGCTGGCCCAGATCCAGGGGTCACAGGTATTCACTGCAATAGACCTGACCAATGTTTACTGGACTGTACCTATCAGTAGGGAGAACCAATACAAGCTGGCCTTTACCTTCGGGGGGCAGCAGTACACATGGACCCGGACTCCCTTCGGATACATCAACTCTGGCAATGAATTCAACATTTTTCTCTATAAGGCCATGCCCGACCTGGGTGAAAGGGGTAACCTGGTCTATGTAGATGATGTTCTCATCAAAAGCTCAACTGTGGAGGAACACATAGCGGAGATCCGTTATGTTCTGACACAGTTGAGGGCTGCCGGATCAAAACTTTCCTTTCAAAAGGCACAGTGATGTAGAACCTGTGTGAGATTACTCCTCAGGGTCTCTGTCCCCAGGAATGGAAAGTGGAAGCACTCCAGAAATTGAAAGACCCCACAACTCTGCGGGAAATAAGGAGTCTCCTTGGACTGACTAATTACAGTAGAAAGTTCATTGAGGACTACGCAGAGATCACAAGACCCCTGATTCATCTTTTGAAGGGGGGGTCAAGTGGGAATGGGGTCCAGAACAAGCCGAGGCAGTAAGACAACTCAAAAGAAGCCTCTCACAAGCACCTTGCATAGCTTACCCTGTCAAAAGCAAGGAGTTCTTCTTGGAAACAGGGTTCTCTAATACATGCTTGACTGCAGTATTATATAAAGTAATTTCCTATGCAAGTAAAACTTTATCCTCTGTGGAGGAAAAAATCAACGATTGTGAGAAGGCACTCCTGGCAATGGTATGGGCATTGAAGAATTACCGCCAGTTTATCCAGCGGGAACACATCATAGTGGAGACTCCACACCAGCCTCTGCAATATCTCCAACGTGACAGAATCCAGGCCGGAAATGTGAGTAATTCCCAAATTACTTCCTGGATTCTGTCAATGCAAGGCTTTCCTGTGGGGGTCAGATATGGCCAAAATAAGAAGATTCCCCTCACGCAAGGTCTAGCTGACTTGCATGATAGTGCCAGAGAAAACTGTCTCGAGGACGAGAGTCTAAAAATCAAGGACAACATTGAGGTATACCTCAATTCCCCACACAAAGTCTTTGAAGAAGACAAGTGTGAGAGAATGCCCACTGTCTATTGTGGATGGATGATCTTACCATGTTGACAACAACGGGGAAAAAGAACTTGTGGCCGGCGTAGGGAATGCATGGGTGAATGAGACCCCAGAACCCTCCGCTGGGTACAAGATTGGTCCCCGAAGTAGTGAAGTGGCAGAGTTGATGCTATCCTCACTGCCGTCCAACATCAACTCCACAAACTGGTCATAATAACAGATTTGGATTATGTACGGAACGGGTTCGTGGAGCACCTGGTTAACTGGAAAACCAGAGGCATGTTATGTGCTAATAATAAACCATTGAAACATGGGGCATTTATTCAAAATATTGATGATCTGGTCACCTCGAATGGGATGACCATCTACTGGAAAAAGATCAAGGGTCATTCCAAAGTAGAGGGACCAGACAACACTGGAAATGACTTAGCTGATCAGCTGGCCAAAACCGGAGCCATACAAGGGAATCTACTAGAGATCGAGTCCCTGTTGGGGGAAATCCAGGTCACTGCTTTCACTAAGTCCCAGACAAATGCTCACAATGAACTCTCAACTGCACAATGCAGTAAGGAGACCCCAGATGCTGATTTGATTACGGCTCAAAAAGGGGATCCAATAATTGGTAAGTTTTATCAACACATTGATGACCCTGAGAACTTTCCCCTGACGAGGACCTCAGAGTGTTGATGAAATGTCCAAAAATGTTCCGAATCCAAGACGGTTTGTTGATGAGTCAATCCCTAGCTGGCCATGATAAGTGGTTGGTCCCTACCTCATTCCGAAGCCTGATTTTAAGTCACGCCCATGATGTAGCCACAGCCAGTTATAGGGGGTTTCATACAACACTTGAAATCTTAAGAGAAGTTGCATACTCTCCACACATGGGGCAGGACCTTGACCAATACTTGAAGGGCTGCCTTGTGTGTGCACAATTTCAGACAACATCCCTCACACACTGTGCGCCTCTTCAAAAGAGGGGGATGACACTGCCTTGGTCAGGTTTACAATCCCTGCCCTGATGATCAACCACATCTTTTAGCGTTTTGGACTACCCCAAAGGATCGAGTCAGACCGAGGTAGCCATTTCACCAGCAAAGTAATGACAAAGATGTGGGAGATACTTGCGGTCAAATGGAAGCTACACATTGCTCACCGGATAGCCTCTAGTGGTGCAGTAGAGAGATATAATAAAACAATTGTGAGCATATTAAAAAAGTTTGTGGCAGATTCTGGGTCGAGTTGGGATATCCGATTACCGCTTGTCTTACCTTGTCCTCTTGTCCTGATGGCCTGATGGCCATCAGATCTACCCCTTCATCTGCAACGAAAATGTCACAGTTTGAGCTGATGACCGGACGTAGGATGGTGCTTCCCCAGCATCTGCTCTACAGAACCCAAGAGCAGACATTGATCAATGCCTCCACAACTCATGAGTATGTGGAAAATCTAAAAAAAACACTTTCAACATGCTATTGCCTATGCTCAGCGAAATCTAGAAAGATCTGCAGACAGCATGAAGACCCACTATGACTTAAAGACTACCAGAAAAGAATACAATGTAGGAGACCGGCTCTACTTATACAATTTCCAAAGGAACCAGGCCAAACAGCAAAAACGTTTCCCTTCCTGGAGGGGTCCTTTTGAAATTGTAGACAAAATCTCACCATCGCCTACAAAATCTGCATCCCCAAAGGCAGTTTGGCAGAGAGGGAAGATAAGTGGGTCCATATTACCCAACTAAAGTGCTGCCATCCTAGGCACACTACGCAGCAAATGGAGGAGTCTTCTGGAACCCCAGCGGGGGTCACTCCAGCTCCCTAGAATCCAACTATAAAACATTCCATATATAGTCCATAACTTAAAATAGAAAACTATGTCCTGATTGATCAACATGTATGTGTCCGCCCCACTACATTAATAGTGCTTGGGAAATGTCTACAAATATGCTTTTGCTTTGTCATCCTAGGATTGGAAATCATGGAAACCAAAAACTCAATACTCACGTGAGGACTGGGCGAGGAGAACTGGCCGATCCGCCCCTGATGGAAGAAAAGATGATGAACTTTGCCATTTTGAAACTAAAAGAAATGAGACTGACATCCCAGTCTTGCGACTTCCCATTGATGGACGTTCAAAGCCAAATCGCAAGAGGGGGTTTGGGGATGCTTTAACCCACTAGTCCATGCCCTCCAACAGCACTGTGCGCTGCCTGCATCAGAAACAACAGGATGGCCGCCAAAAAGATCTTTGCGCTAAAAATCTCTGAAAGTGCGCATAAAACCTGAATAATAGGCAACCAATCCATTTTGCCAATGTCAGTGTCAATCTTTTGGCTGCCCACAGAGGAAAATGAAACTACTTGAAAAAGTAGTGCTGCATTGCAAAGGAAACCCCAGAACTGCTTTAAAAATCTGTTTTTCCTTGGCTGTGGAAACTGCCAAAAATCATGGTTTCAAACCTCACGAAAGATCCATCTTGTTGGGTGTTAAACATCACTTTATCAAAGAATTCACCTAAGCACAATGTCAGCAGGAACATATTGTATTAGAAGAAAATCCACATTCAAAGATGCTTGCTTGGAAAAATATGTTAAAAATGGGCGTAGTACCACCGCTCGCCTGTGTCAGAAACTGATATTTACTCATACTCTCATTTAAATTTGTGCCTTAAAACCAAAGTAAGGAAAAGAAGAGACTTCCTATGAAAAGCAATAGAGGTGGATACAATTCAAAACTATATTTTAAAAAGACTGGAAAAGAGATTTGTGGATATATTTGTTAAAAATGTAATTTGTATTTTAGGAAAAGACTATTTTAAACATGGTTTTAAAAAGTAAGTTAAGGCCTGTCACACTGAGCTTCAAAGACATTCCACAGTTTCTACCCAAACAAAGGAATCTTCCCCCCTGCTCTCTGCTGAGGTGCTTTCAGGGAGGTGTGAAAGGAAATGGGAGGGGACTTTGGCCTGTTGCTCTGACAAAGAAACAAAAGGCTCTCTTGACTGAAAAGAAAATGTTCATTTGGGCGTCAATAGAAACCAGCTGCTGGCAGGAACAAGCTCAGGTTTCATCTCTGGCTCAGCCAAGCCTTGGAGGCGGAGCTAGACTGAAATGTGTATTTGGTACTGAAGAAAATATATGTTTGAGAAAAAGACTTATAGAAAACTGTGCTAAACTTGTAAAAATCTGGAATGTATAGATTGTTAAAATGAAAATGTTGCTCACAAGTAGAAACTACTCTGGGATTTGTGCGATGTTCAGAGACTGAACCACAAAAATGTTAATATCGTAGCAATTGTGATAATGGTAGGAATATGAACATTTACAGGAATATGCCCAGATGTTATGCGCATGTATGTGGAAAAAGTTGTACAGATCTGACACTGGGTAACCGACTAAAAGCGTGAAAAACTGTCGTTTGTAAACTGAAACTCTTAAGAAGATGGGACTTGAACAGATACATGCTTTATATCATTTGGGATGTAAATATGTAGTATTAGTAAGTTGATGATATTATAAATATGCTTTTTTTGAAAAATAAAATATACTGTACATAAACAAAGGGGAGGGTTTTCTCCCTGGAGCATAAACGTGACACATCATGACACACTGTTCCTTCTCAAATCAGGAGAGATGGAATACTTGGACCAATCAGTTTCCTAGAGGGTGTGCATAGAATAATCAGCCTATCCACCCCCTTGGGAAATATATAAATAGGGACTGTTGAGGACCTAGAGACACATTCACCAATCAACTAATTTTACTGGCGGAGCGCTCTGCAGGAAGAACCCAGACCAATACTCCAGAACCCAGATCAAAGCTCCAGAACCCTGAAAGCAGAAGGGCCAAATCCAAAGATGAACCCTTCTCAGCTGGCCTTTAAAATCGTGCAACCTGATTTTAACCCCAAACTTCCAAGGGGCACAACCAATTCAACAGCCGGGCTGTGCTGTTTTTCTGAATCTTGTCAAGAACTCTTGCTAGAACCCAGAGATCCAAACCAGTAGAGCAGAGCTGTAACCCAGAACCAACCCATCAGATCCAGAACCAGAGGCGGTGCAGTGACCAGAGGCCATGCTGAGTGCAGAACCAGGTGCCTGAATCCTGTCCGGTGGGCGAGCAGATGCCAGTCCAAACCTTTGACCAGATCCTGACGGGCCTATTCCTATTCCAAACCATAGTTGTGAGTATTTAGCATAAAATTGTCCATAGCCAATCTCTTAGTCTCAAGTAATCCCATCCAACACATTCTATCCTATCCAGAACTGCATTGTAGAATCTCTTTTGTCTGTCCTGAATCCTTCTTTCATCCATATAGTCCTGTGATAATTGTAGTGATAATCATCTTTGCGCTAATATATATTTTCTGAAGAAAGGCAAGTGTTGCAGCGACAAAGATCAGACAGAGGCGCCTCTGGACTGGTGGCTGTACCATTGGTATCTCGCATCTTCACAGCCTCCCTTGGTGTTAAGAAATACCTGTTTGTAATCTTCAACAGAGCATCTCTCATTTGAAATCTTGGCTCTTTTCTAAAAAAATCGACCTTTACTAAAACCTTGAAAGTCATTTTGAAGCTAACAAAGCTTTCAAATGAACCCAAAACCCCCTTCGAACTCCTTCTAGTTTTGCCGCAACTGCATATCTCGCACGCTGAAAATTTTGCCACGATTATGCATTTGGCTCAAGTTCATCCTATATAAAACAGCTATTCTTTGCATTTAACCTCTGAATTCAGTTTCCTATCTATTAGTCATTCAACCATCATTGCTAGTGTTTACCTGAACCTATCAAAGCAGCTCTCACTAGTTCTGAATCCATTTAGCGAATTAAAGTCATTTTTCAGTATTTTTCCATTCATTACAAAAACACACTCAAAGCAATTGACCTGTTTTAAAATCATTCCTGTTTCTCTCTAAGCTTGCTGGGGGAACTGTGATTGAAACTGCATTTGTTGATTGTATATTCCTGAAACCTGTGTTCCTTCATTCCATCTCTTCATACTGCATATTAGGGGGGATTGAGTAGTATCAGGGGGAAAGAGTGATTACATGCATTTGATTGAACACATAACCATATTATTTCTGTGTTGCATTCTTTCCTATCATTGCATTTTATTGAACCCACCCAACGCCGATGAATGTATAAATATGAATAGTGTGATATCCAGATATTGTTCATAATTCATAAAAGTGTGATATATATTGTTCAATCCTTCAAATAAATCTTTAAAATTTGCAAAACAACCTTCTTCTTGGTTCAGTGATACCGGGGGGATTCAAAGAGAGGGGCGTGATATAAGGGTACATCGTTCAGAAATAAAATAACTTTTGCCATAAAAATATATAATTAAGGGTTCCAGCTGGGCATCTCACACTGGACATTGACTTAGTTGGAGTGCTGGTTTGAAACCACTTACAGATATTAGGTGCTGGGACAGGGCGTGTATGCAGGGCAGGGGCAATATATATTTAACAGATAAACAGTGTTGCAAATTGATGCGTGGAGTGTTCGATGGTGCAAATCTGAGTCTGAGTTGCATCTGGTATTAGTGTGTGGATACGGCCAGCGCAAAGAGCTGGATGTGCCAAATGAGGCGGCAGGGTGAGTTGGTGTTAGGCACACAGTTTACCAAATGGTTATGGAAAGCAAAATGTGAATGTCACAATGTTCCTCTTATCTCGTGATGCAAAGAGAAGGAATTTGGCCGCACCCACGACACAGTGCGCAAAACAGGTGCAAAACAGGCCCTTTACTCTTCAGCCCTTAACTCAGAGGCGCCGGCTTTCGCCTGCCGGCAGATATGCCAGGTGATGAATGCTGTTGTTGCTTAGCAGCGTCCAAACAAATGGATGGCAGCCATTTCGGAGTCAGACTGCGGTCACTTTCAATGTGGCGTGGATCATTGAGGCCAGATGAGTCTACAAAATGGAATACTGGGATCCGTTAGGCAGATGGGCAGCAGAGGTTTATAATTTTTACATGTACAGGTTTTACTTTCATGTTTAAATGAAACACTTGTGTATAAGCGTGTTACAAATGCCATATCATATCATATCATATCAAATACATGCCCAATTTCTTGAGTGACTTTCAGATAAATGTTGGGTTGTTCATCATTTAGCTGAGATTCCAACACTGACACATTTTACTCAGATTGTTTACGTTGAAACATGGTATTTTCTAACTCAGCCATGGCTATTTCTGCTTCATTTAGATTGAGAGGTTCTCCAAGTGGGTCTTGGCTTCCTGTAAACGGAAGTTTAACTGCCCTCAGGTGTGTCTTTGTGTAGTTGAGCTTCAATTCTCCCTCTAGTTGGCGTGCATTGTCCAACATGTCTTTGTATTGTTGGAAATTGTCATTTGTTATACTGTTTTCATTTGCTTTAAATGCAGCTTCAAATGAGTCATAGTAACCTAATAATTATTTTTCATTTCTCCAAGGTTTAAAAACTTGCAGTAGGTCCATTTCATGCAGTTCTCTATGTTGTGGAGTTTTAAATTATAACATGTTAGGGAGAATTCTCCAGAATGGCTAATTTCCCTTAGCTACTGAGACCCTCAGCAATTTTGCTGGATTTCTAGGATTTATTGTTTTCATCTGTCAAGAGTGTGAGCCTTTTTCCCACTCTTAGATGTGTTTTGCAGTGTGTGTTTAACA
Source organism: Ambystoma mexicanum (assembly GCF_040938575.1). Lineage (NCBI taxonomy): Eukaryota > Metazoa > Chordata > Amphibia > Caudata > Ambystomatidae > Ambystoma > Ambystoma mexicanum. Next base: position 369,694,338 of record NC_090930.1, read on the forward strand.
TTTTTGTGTTCATAGACTGTGAAGCCTCACCCACTCCATAGGCATCATCATTTTACCGTGTGTTACACACCACCTTCAGTGCAGTGACATAGGGTTGTCTTTTTCAGACGTCCCATTTTAAACTAATTTTCTGGGACTGACTACTGTCGCCCAGAACACGTAAAGATGCCATTGACTTTATTAGTGTTTTTAAATCCACAGACCCAGTACAAACTATCTTACATAGAGTTCTGGAAAGGGTTAATAGTTATCCCCTTTTGTCTGTTTCTCATGGAACATTATTTCATTCCCTTTTCATTAAGATTTGGCTGGTGGCAGTGGTATCTACCCTATTATTCCTACCGCAGTTATTTTAAATAGCCTTGGTATTGTTTTAGGCTATCTTAGTAGCCTCAAACTTAAACCCACTGGACCAAATTTACTTTTATTTGGTTTCCTTTTGTAAAAAGTATTTCTCGTGTTTTACTCTGCACGCCAAACCAGGTGTGGTTCCTATGTTCGCCATCCTTTGGTGGGCTTCTGCACAGAAGCCCTCCTTAGGTGCCTGAATGTCTGAGCGGGACAGGATGTGAGGGAGGGGTTTGAGACTCCCTGAACAGGGTCTCCTGTCTGATTGGCTGTGGTGACTGTCCCACCGGGACAGCCATCCTGCTATTTTATTGACAGCCAGGCTGTGTGAATGGGGGAAAACTGCATGAAAAGCAGGTCTCTCGGACTGAGAAGGCACAGTCGCCACTTGATCGAGAGAACCGAAGAGAAGCTAACAGAAGAGAATCTCTACCACGACTGAACCTATTGGAGAAACCCTGCTGTGGGTTCAAACTTCGATGACAGGGAAGATCTGCAAGCAATCTTCTCCGCTTGAGCTGATGGGAACAACCAGTTCTCCAAACTGCAAGCCAGGCCTTCCTCCTCTGGTTGAATTTGCTGTGCACAGCGACAGTGAACCGGATAGCCAGGAGGACCAGACCCGGCTTGTGTTTTAAGGAGCGTACCTTTTATTTGTTGCTTTGGTCTGCAGCTTGTTTCTTCCCTGGGCACTGCAGGACCATCCAGTCTTCCTACTTTGTGTAAGTCTGACAGTCGCTTCAGGAACCGTGAGCCTGCAGGACCTACCAGGAAGATCTGCCTCAGCTACAGCTTTCTTCTCCTTTTAAGGTACTGTTCAAATCCGGTCGTTCATTCCGTCCAACTGTGGTAAAAGTGCTTGAAATCTTTTGCCAATCCGAGGGCTTGTCCTTCTCTATTCTTGAAAGTAACTTTTCGTCTGACAAACTTCGTTCTGAACTCTTGGCAAAGACTTAACCACAAACTCCTCTGAACTGTGTGATCCTCTGCAAAGACTTTGGTCTGTTGACTTTGGCCCAGGCCTCTTGATTTGATTTCCTCACTGTAGTTACTTTTTCTAGATTGTCCTGCTTACTTATTTGTTGGTGCTGCTCAACTTTTGTCTAACTTTGTCTTTCGCTCCCTTTTTAATTACTGGAGTGCCATTTTGCTCACACTTCATTTTGAGCTTAACTTGTCCAGAATGTATTGGGTGTGGTGTAGTGGATTACGATTTTAATTTTTCAACTGCTTGATAATAGTGAAATGTTTTATAACTGATGTGTAAATAAATGTATATTCATTTTACTCAGAAACCTTGAGTCAGTGTTGGTTTGAACCATAGTAATTACTGTGCTTTGTGTAACTATTGATACTGCTCACTTTACTCTTGAGATAAGTCTGGCTGCTCAGCCATCGCTACCACTTTACTGTGTAGTACAGGCTTGTACCAAAGGTGAATTTGTACTGTCACTTGTAGTCTTAATTGTGTGCTGTTCCCAAAGGGTACTGCATATGATTCTGCCTAACATAACGCTACATGATTAATTAGACTGCCTTAAGTTAGCTTCACTAGGCTTCCTTCACAAGTTGAACCTTAATATTTTGCCAGTTGTCTCATTTGGTGTGACATTGTTTTTGTAGGTGTAGTTTTGGGCAATGTCATGGATACACATGTTTTCCAAAGTAGTACTTCTGTTTGGGTAGTATCTGTCAAGTAAATAGTTTTTTTTTTTTAAATGTTGTGGCTGTTGGGATCATTTGTGGCTATGTTTCTATCTCTTTTGGAAGGATTTTAGTACTCTTTTTCGGGTTGAAGCAGGACCGAGGTTCTGCCAAATAATTTGCTCAGGTTTGCCATATAAGGCTGTACCTGTTAAACGTTCTGCAACTTCATAGGACCCACATTTTCTATGGGAGAGCATTTTTATACTGAAGGTGTACAATGTCTGTGATAGTGCTTTGTCAGATTATATGTCATCCCAGAGGTCCTTTAGCTCTGTTTTCTCAGCTGGAATTGTCTGCAATGTATTGTGTGTCTATGTTTTCATTTCACAAGAGGGCAGTGATTGCATTGTAATCATTGCTGTACTTGGATGCTTCATCCCTTCTAATGTTGTATGCATATTTAGGGGATGTGCCTTTTACGCTGTGTGTAACATAAGATATCAATCTATTTGCTTGTCCTTTTTTGTACACTGGTCTAGGGAAGCCAAACCAACATTTTGTATGGTATTTCCCTTTGTTTTGATATCTACATCGGAAGTGTTGCCACATTTATGTTTTTACAAGCGTAACGCTTGTGTATGTAGGTCACTTTGTGTGGTTTCTGAAGGGATGTAGCAGGTAATGCATTTTTCAATACATTGTAAAACAGTGGCATCAGAATCATGGCCACATTGTGGGGCCTCTTTTATCACAAAAGCATGTGGATATGTGGTGCTCCTCTGGATTGATAGTCTTTTCTCCAAAAGAAGATTTGAGATTCTCGAAGCGGAGGGGTAGTTTTATTGCAGAATAAATGAAGCATTGCTGTGAATCACTGGTTAAAGTACCTTGATACATTTACAGGGTCAAGAAAACAGAATTCTCCTGGTGTTTAAATGTCTATTCCGTATTTATTTTGGTTTGCAGTGCGTAAGACATTGTGTAGGTCATCCCATGCATATTCTGCACAACTTAAAGTAACACAGCATGTGGGTGGGCCTAGGTTCTTTAGCATACAACGTACATCAGCATGATGTCAGAAACAATATGCTTTTGTACCACACATGTTTGCCTGTTACTCTCACCTGGTCTCTGCAGGGACGTTGGGGAATGGTTGGAGCCCTCCCTGGACTTGGCTCCCCTGGATCAGACTCCTTCCCAAGCTGCTGTAGTGTGGGCTGCTCTGGTTGCTGGCACTGCCCCTGAGAGAATACGAGAGGCAGTGAGAATGATGTGGTGATTTACCTCGTACCCTTCATTCCAGAATGAGGCGAGCATGAATTTACCCATATAGTTTCACATGTTTTCTTGTGAGGATGAGCTCTCTGTCCTGTTTCTCATCAGCAGGGGCTCCTTTGATGGACCTAGTTGCTTCACTGGTCCTTGTGCGTGGCGGCCCAGACAGCTGTGACTGCACCACTTTGAAGGTAAGTGTTCTTAACTATGATTATTGTCTGTATCTTTTGCAATTTTTTTACCCGTAAAACTTGTAATGTCTTTTCTCACCCCCATAAGGTGTGAAGATGGCCACGCGGAGTCACAGTGTCAGGAGCAAGTTGAAACGGTGCCAGAGGGGATTGCAAGGTTCCCAATTAGAAGGTAAGTTGGTTTTCAAAGTCGAACACAAGGCTTATGTGTTGCGCAACTAAGCTTAAGATATTTATGCAGTCTCTAACCTTGTGCGTTTTTGTCTCTTGCAGGGATGGCCTGGCAGTGCCAGACAAGAAGCGGCTATCCGAAGACATGCCAGCGATTACTGGATGGATGGATTCGTGAGGATGCTGGATGAGGAGAAGAGCTCCCGTGTAGCTAGATGCCCGGAACAGGTGAGGAAGCGCCCCGACTCCGATGACAATGGGAATCAGGTAAGATGCAATGCGCTCCAGGAGATAGGATTGCAGGAGACAGGTAAGATGCACGTCTGGCAATGGGGTTGCTAGAGTCAGGTAAGCTGCGTGTCGAACAATGGTATTGCTGGAAGCAGGTAAGGTGCGCACTGAAGATGAAGTGTTGGAGTCAGGTAAGCTGCGCTTCAAGAGGTGGTGTAGCTGGAGTCAGGTAATGTGCGCGCTGATGACAATGTACTGGAACCTGGCGAGATGCGCACTGCAATGATGAGCTGGAAACAGGTAAGAGTGATTCATGCAGCGATAAGCGTTACACTTCAGAAAACAGACTAACGCGAAGTGCATGCATGCGTGTGGGGCTAGCTTAAATAGCCTGGTCCCAGCCACTCCCCTTTGGCCCCACCTTGCCACTCCCAGAGACTGCTGCCTTTCATCATATCTTCCTCCTTTCCCTGTAGGAAAGAGTAGAGGAAAAGAATGTTTTTCTACACTTTTTCCCATATGCTAATTGGGGATCCTTTGGCTTGATGCATGTGAAATGTTTCTAATGCATCATCATTAGAGTCTGTGGAGTGCAGTGGGTGAATGGTATACTGGTCTAAATTGTTGGCTGCTGTAACAGGATATACACATTCAAATAGGCCAGTTTCGGGTGACTCTTGAATAATGTGGGTAGTTTCTTTTAAGTTTTACTCTATGTTTTTATCTTTGTACTATTCATTGTTTTCTTTTAGATATTGTAGGGCTTGTCTAATAATTGTAGCCAAAATATGTTGTCTTTTATTGCCACACCATTAACTAGCCTAATCAAAGATTTATCTATAGGCTATTGTAATCCTAGAGTTTGAACATGTTCTTTTAGGTCCCTTTAGTAGCTTGGATGGAGGTAATTTGGGCAATTTTCGTTGAATGTGTATTATAGCTTGAAATGGGTGCACTGTTTGGAATATAATGCTCTCGTAAAAGTTAAGCTGTAGGAGAGATTTTGGAAGTGGGAATATTTCTAAGTTATTATTGATAGCATTTGATGGCTTTTGATTATTTTCAAGCTTTGTGTTGCAGTACGTGCACACTCTTGAGAGGTTAGTTATTTTGTATTTACCTTTTGCTGTTAGATATAAGGCTAACTGGAACCATTGGGATTCTTCATTGTCTTCTATTTTGTAATCTAGATCTACTATTTTTGTGCTCTTATTATAACATGGTCTGCGGCATTAGACACATATTTTGTCTGGCATTTCAGCAGATTTGCTTTGAAACTTAGCTATTTATTGTTTGTATGTGTTTATTAGGAAGTTGGTGTTTACCAGGTTTTCGGTAATGTTTTCTGAAGGTACAGAATTCTCTAAGTCACCTTCAGTTCCAAAATATTTCTTGAAGGAGTTCTTTGGCTGGTTCATATAGGAGAATGTTATTTAAATTTTGCAGTTCTAGAGCAGGACTTTTTACATAGTGTAGTGATTGTACAAGATTCCATATAGTAGAAAGGTCTGTCGCTAACATTTTGATGTGGTGGAAAGTGCGTTTCGATTTTACTTTTGTCTTTTAATTTTACATAGTGATTGAGGAATTGCTGTAAAGTTTTAGTGGCCGATTCATGCAAGAAATGTGTGCCGAAATTTGTTGCGCAAGCGTGAAAAAGCATGCGCACGCGCACGTGTGCGATTCATGGAAGGCCCTGCACGTGTTTTTCCCACGATTTATGCCAAATCCGTGGATGGCGCATATGGGCGCATATGTCACTGTGAAATCCCAAACGCTGTGCGCGGCGCACACAGCAAAAGCGCACAACATGTAGCAAACAACGTGTAGCGCACAGATCAAAAAGGGGGCAGAACACGCAGAATGGGGAACAACGTGTGAAAATGAGGGAGTAACTGGGGAAGCACTGCTGGGAAATACATGGAACGCCCACACGTGCACGAACAACACGTATTCATGGAATAGAATATGGGAAACCTGCACACGCCAAAAGACATGCACAGACGTAAACACGTCCGCCAAACGAAGGCAGCCGGTAGGGTCCCCACGCAGTATAAAAGTGCACGCAAACAACAAACACATATTTACAGCTACGATGAATGTCCCATTTCTCGCAGCACTGATCGTGGGACACCGCAGGAGGAGGAGAATAGCCAGGCCCGCATTTTTTTGCCCAGGACCAGCCTTTTTGGGATGCCTGATGAGAAGGTCTATGGCAGGTATAGGTTTCCACCTGGTATCATCCTAGACCTGGTCATTGAGTGGGAGGATAACCTCACATCACCCACCTTGTGCTCCCAAGCACTAAGCCCTTTGGAAAAGGTGCTCAATGTCCTGCACTTTTTGGCCACTGGGTCATTTCAACGGACAACTGCCATATTTGGGGGTATCTCACAGGCCACACAGTCACGCTGCCTACACCAGGTGTTGGCAATCATGACTGCACGCCCCTCAGTCCGCAGGCACATATACATGCCCAGAACACCCACAGAAAGGCAGGCCATGGTCCAAGACTTTTACTGGGTGGCACACTTGACCAAAGTGCTCGGTGCCATAGATTGCACCCATGTGGCCCGACATCCACCTAGGGCTACTGATAACATCTACCGCAGCGGCAAGCACTGGCATTTCATCAACGTACAGGTTGTATGCGATGCCTATGGAATCATCACCTCTGTCTATGCAAACTATCCTGGGTCTTCCCATCACAGTTTCATATACAGAATGTCCACCCTGAGCTGGCACGTGGAAGCTGGGAAGCATGGCGACACATTGGTGAGTACAAATGTCTGTGCACATGCATGCATGTCACACACAGACAAATACTAAACCCAACTAGACAACCATCCACACCTCCCCAGGGGACAGTGCCTACCCTCTGAGCAACAACATGATGACGCCAATACGGAACCCCACCACACCATCCCAGGTAAGATACAATGTTGCACATATTGCAACCAGGGGCATAGTGGAGCGCACATTCAGAGTGGTCAAGTCACGCTTCCACTCCCTTGAATGCTCTGGCGGGCAGATACTATATGCACCCCAAGTAGTGTGCAGTATCATTGTGGCAGCATGTGTCCTGCATAATGTTGCAACACGGCGGTGCGTACTGGTGGACATGGTGGTGCCCCCATATCTCCAACCACAGGCACAGGCACTGCTCATGGGAGGGTAAAGGGCATGTGGCGAGGCAGCCCGGACCCAGCTTGTGTCCACATTTTTCACCTAAACTCCCACCCCTGCGGAGTGCACACAGGCCTGGCACATACCAGGTGACAATTGATGATGACAAAGAGACAGTCAACTGTCACAACCTTTACACCATGAGAATGTTGCCACGGAAGTGCTACGTTGTGTGCATCCCTAGCTACTTAAACATAACCAATCCTGTGTGACCAAAAGGAACACATGCAAGGTGCATATCACACCACCCCCTGCAAAACAGGCCATGACAATCACTGGTATGTCACCCAAACCCTCCCAACCCACATCACCCTTGTCGGCCACACCATGACATTGCAGGCAACAGCAAAAGAGCGAACCAAAAGCACAACACATGACCAATTAGATACGAAGTGTCATGTGATAAATGGAAAGAGGCCTGAGACAATCACACCTGAGATGCAATCAGATGAAATGACTGAGCAGCAACCTCCCACACATACAAAGTCATACACAAATGCATGCCACTAGCGGTACCATCAACAAAAGACAGAATGCCTATTGGTATGCACATTGGCCAATCCAAATCTGCAAATCCCAAACCCGTGTGTTGTGTGTGTCTCCTGCAACACACCGCTCAGCAAACAGCACATTGAGCAGCCATTGTGTTGGGGATACACCTTGAGCATCATATAAAAAGGACAAGCAACAAAAATAACCCAGTGACACATGTACACGATCCCCAAATGGTAAGTGATCATGCGCTGGAGGGACACAGCATGCCAGAGAAGGAAATCTGTGTGCACGTTTGGGCATATACGTGTGGTTGTATGTGTGGTGGAGCATTCTGTAAGTGTGTGTGTCAGTAGGGACATGCACTGAATACATGCACATGAAATCAACTGACCCTCAATGTCCTGTACACATAACATGTGAACATTACCCATGTGTACACCCCAGTATGTCAAACCACAACAACCCCCTGGCACCTGAAAAGTAAACCCAACACAGGAACAGCCATTGACCAGCAGAACACATCATGTACATAGTACCCCACAATGAGAGTGTCAGAGAGCGCCCAAACACTGTAGCCTAAGCGTACTGTCCGACAACAAAAGCCCCTCCCTCATTTACTCATCACCATGACCTTCAGAAGAACTGGGTCTGGGGTCTGTTGGCTTCTTCCTTCTAGACTACCTGGCTTCAGGATCCCCCTTCCCCTTGGTGTCCTTGTTCCTCCTTTCGTGTAAATAGGGTCCAGCCCCCTCAGAGGCCACCTTGACTGGTAAAAATAGCAAATCACAGAGAACTCCAAGAAGCCAAACCCCCAAACCAGGGAAAAAGCTGTATCCACCAGAAAACCCCGGAAGAGTCTCCAGTAGATGACTTGAAGTTGCTGAATATGGCCAAGCATATCTCCAAGCAGAATGATAGAATAACTACCAAGGTAGCACAGTTGAACAATGGTTCAATAAGATGGGTAGCAATTTCAGTACACAATAATCAATGAGGATGCCACAACTGATGGGTAGTGTCACAGCTACGGTCTCCAGGCGCAGGAGTGGCATGAACCAACCACCCCCTCCGAGGTCTGTGCGCCTGCAAGGTAAAACTTTCACAGGCCTCCCAGACTCCGGGAGGGGAAAGAGGGTTAGGGATCCATTGGTTGGATAGGTATCGGTATTTAGGATAACTGGAAAAAGGGTCAGGAGAGGGGAGGTGGATGGGCAAGGGAAAGTAGGGAAAATACAAAATACAACAATTGACAATTATACATACTCAATCAGAGAAACCATGTTCTTCATGCACATTGTACAAAATGGCTCAAAGTCAAGCCAAAGAGAGTCTTATCTCTGGGGTGAGTGCTGGCCTCCTGCCTGTGCACTCTCAGGTCCGGTAACAGGAGCAGTTCAATTCTGCAAAGAGAGCGTGAGTTACTATTCTGTGTGTGTTTTCCCCACACACACATAACACCATTCATGCCTCGAACTTAGTGACTCCTCCCCAAAAAAGTACTCTTGTCTGCTGCTTCATTCGTATAGTTTTGCTTGCCCTTGTGATGGTTTATAAGCTGTTAATTTTGTAAGGTAGCCGCACATGGCCCTGCGGTAAACGGAAGACCATGTGTTAAGAATCACACATGATAGAATGGCCCTTGGATGTGCTGCTAGCCACGTGTGGCGATGGTGCGACTTCAGTACATGTCACGTTCTGGCAGCTGTGGCTTTCTATAGGCAGCACGCGTGGCTAATTGCATATGCTAATGATATGCACTGCACTCGAGTTTGTGCATCGCTGGGTGCCCCCCTTGTGCTGTATTAGATTGTGGCTAGGAGCGCTACTGCGCTAATAACCTAGCTTCTCTGGAGCAGGGGGGCTTGAGTATATGGGCGACGCCCCCTGCGTGTGCCCCTGACAACTTGGACAGCGTCTTGGCATTTGCTCCTCAGCGCGGCTTTGCTGCACTGTGCACGTCTTCCCCAATGCCTGGCTAAGCCCCCTGGCACTGGCGCTACTTAGCTTGCATGTGCGAGGGGCCTGGAGGAAGGTTGGCTGGGGCGTGGCCCCTCGTGCTGCTCCCCTTGCTCGGAGCTCATGCAAACACATCTGCTTCTGTCGGACGTCTGAGCACAAGCCCCGTGCTTCTCTTCGCGCACGCATGCGCATGTGTGCCACACCCAACGTGGTCAGGGTTTTGTAGTTCTTGGCCCGGTGTCTGCTGAGAAAGGTAGTCTGGAGTCTCCTTTTCCTGCAGAAAGGGCATACAAGCCTTTAATAAGGCTAAAATCTTTTCTGTGTGTGTGTGTCTTAATGCTGCTTGTTACTGGCCATGTCTGAGACCTACATCTGACCTCCTCCCACACAACCCCAGGGTCTGTACCCTGACAGGTAAAGCTGAAACTTGAATAGAAAATAACCAAGGAGGCTGGCACAACTGAATGGTTTAGCTGAAATTCAATCAATCCTTGCCACAGTGAACAAAGAAAGGCAGAGACAGCACAAGTCTGGAAAGGCACAGTGAATGCGAGATAGCAGGAAACAGCTGAGAGCAAGTTAAGAGCCACAACAGTTGAATGGCATTGGGAAAAGACAAAAGTCAACATAAAGGCATGGATGTAATAGATGAAAGACAGGAGGAGCAACAGAGAGATGCTGTTGAACAGAAATGTACTGAGGCAATCCGAGGCAGTGTAAGAGTACGTGGAAATAACTGCCCGAGAGACGGGCAGACAGATCTGCAACAAGGATAGTAGCAGGAAGAAAAACAGGGACTAAAGGCACCATAGTGTGAAAAACAAGTAAAAGAGCAGTAGGGTTACCAGACATTTCGTCGAAAAAAAATGGTTGACAGGACATTTGGTCGAAACCATTTGGTCGAAAACCAAATTGTCGAATTTTTGTTTTTTTTATTTTCCCCTTGTCCTTATTTCCTTGTCCATGGCCCCTACTGTCCTCCTCAGTGGCTTCACAGGGCACTCTTTAAGGAAATGACCTGACATTCCACAGTACAGACATAACTGCTGCTGTCTCCTTTTATCCCTTTCCGCTTTAGTCAAGGGGGATCTGACCCCCCAATTTGCATTAGTTCTCCTGAATCTTCCGTTGTGCGGGCAATATTGTCCTTTGAACGCACATACATAGGGTGAGGTTCCAGTCTGGTTCGATCTACTCTTCGGTTCTGCAACCTATGATCTAGTTGAACAACAAGGTCAATGAACTCTGAGCAGTCTTTCCGGGGGTTCACTACTTGTGCGAGAACATCCTTGAGCCCCCCCCCAATCCCTGATGAAATAACGTGGTTCTCTTCTCCACTGGCCATTCTGCTTCAACTACGAGTCTATTGAACGTGGCTATGTATGTTAATAGGTCTTGATTCCCTTGGCGTAGGGACAGACGTTCGTTGTCTAATGCCTGCCCATGAGTACGACGGGCGAACAGCTTTTCCATCTCCTGCAGAAAGCCCCTGAAGTCATGCAGCAAAGGATCGTCTTGGGCCACAAAGGGTACAGACCAGTCTGCAGCGCTACCACTCAGGTAGGATAGCACAAAAGCGACTCATGATTGGTCATTTGGAAAGGCCCCTGGTCTACAAAGGAAGTGCAGGCGGCACTGGTTCATGAACGTTGCAAACCTCTTGGGATCCCCCGTAATTCGTTCGGGCGGGGCCAAGGAAAATGCCCCAGGAAGGGTTATCTGAACGGGATTGGCTGATGGTGCTGGCATCGAGGGCATGCCTTCCGGCAATGGTGCATGCCCTGCTTGTGACTGGAGAAGTTGCCGGCTTAAATCATCAGTGCATTCTTTGGCTACTATCAGCTCTCTCCTCAGGGTGTTGGTCTCTTGCCTGGCTGCATGTACTTCGGAACGTAGCTGCCCCAACATGTGGGCTAACTGGTCGGTTTCTGACGTTTCCATGACGCCCAGGTGGATTTTGATGTGAGGCTTTGCGTTCTGTAACGCTCACCTGGTATCCACAGGGACGTCACTCAGCCTGTTCTGACCTCTTACGACCTCGAACACTTCCCTGGAGTCTACTCGACTGGAGACTGGGCCTGAAACACAGGATTGGTAAAGTTTAACTCCCTATTGTCTCTATGTGCTTGAACCATTTCTTCCCCGGGGTCCAACCCTTCCCTTTGATCCACAGCTCACATTGTTTTCTTGAAAAGTGTGCTCTCCATCCTGCTTTTAGCGCAGGGGCACGTTGATTGATGCAGGCTCGTTGCTTCCTAGTTACTTCACTGGCAAGAGTTTGGCAGGTAAGTATAATGAGTCTTTAAAACAGTTCTCTAACTTCGTTCTTTCCTTACTTAGATGATGGCTGGCGTCCGGGGATGGCGACGTGCTGCTGAGTTGAGTAGCGCTGAAGGTGAGTGAGACCGCGATGCGCGATGCGACCCTTTCATATTTGTATTGAACTGAGTTCTTTTCCTGTGCCTTTTAGGTGCCGCAACATTTTCAGCGTGGATGCCGGTTATGAAGAAGAAATGCGGTGAGTAAGCGCGGTATGCAGCGCCTCTAGATGTGTCCACGCTAACCTGGAGTGTCTTTTCCCTCTTGCAGATAGATGAGAAGTTCCGGAGACAGAGTTCCCCCAGAGCAGCTGGGATTCAGGTAAGCATTTGAAGCTCGTACAGTCTTTAAAAATAAGTGAAGATTTGCTGAATGCTTACTAATGCCTTTTTTCTGTTCTTTTCCCTTTTCCTTAGGAAGTGGCGTGCCGGGATGGGAATGACACCGCCGAAGATGCCCGCAGAACAGAAGGAGCGATGAATGATGGGCAGAAGTGCCGCAAGGTAAGGCTGTTCCTAAGAGTGTTCTTGTTCTTGCAGGAGCTGAGCGCATAAGAAAGATGCAGGCCTACTGGAGACCGATCCAAACACGGTGAGTGTCACACTGCAGGTGCAGAAAACATAAAGCATGTTTCTCAGCCTGGGCGTGGCTTAAATAGTCTCTGGGTATCCCAGGTGTCTCTGGGCTGAACCACACCCAAAAGACTAGACTGCACATGCAATTCTGGGAACCAAAATATGTGGGGGCATTCATCTTGTCCCCATCAATGCACTACAAGTTCAATCCCCAATGTTATCCTACGGGAGTGAGTGAGTCTGGTGCCACAAGTACCACATCTGACTCCAAGTGGGTCTTTGGAGGGATGGAGAGGCCCTTGGGGGCCTTGTAGGTGATTGTGGCCTGGCTCCAGGCTGACATCTTGGAGGACTCGGGACATGAGGGGCAGGAATCATGACAGTATGTTAGGTAAATGGGAGCCCCAACCAAGCTTCATCATTGTTCCCCTAGTTTTAGAGTCTCTGACTCCCCCCGCTTCTGAGGAAGAGGTCGATAGACCAACTGGGCCCCTCTCTAGGCCTAAGAGAACTGGTAATTCTGGTAATTCTGGTGGAAAACCAGAAAAGAAAAGTCTATGGCCAAAAACCTTCAGACTGTTGGACCTTCTACAGAAGACTCCAACCCAAATCCTAGTATTAGGAGGGAAACTCCTAAAGTAGGTAAGGTTAGATCTAAGAGCAATGGGAAGCAAGTACATTGCCTAACCCCAACCCCTCCACCCAGGAGGCCTGAAACCCAACCTGCACCCAACAGAGAGGTGGTGAGGAACCCTGGAGACCCCTCTAGGTCTAAGGAAATCCTTTATAAGGACCCCTTGAAAAAGCCTATCACAGGTTCAGGAGTTGTACCAACCTATGAGGGACTGGTCAACCAGATCCCCTGTAGATTTAAAAAGAAAGATGTTTCTCAAAGGGTTTGTAGGTCATATGACTTACAAAGGAACACCTTTGGTTTTTCCATCGAGCACAGCTCAGGATGTCACCACCAAAATACTGATGGTCTCTCTAGGATGTTTATAACCAACTAGAGGTAAGAGACTCATCCAGGAGTGGATTAGACCCTCAAACATAGATTCCATACCCTGTGACTGACTACTGTCTCCCAGGGCATGTAAAGTCCCCATTGACTTTACTAGTCAAAACCTATGAACTAAATGAGTACAACCCATCTTACTATGGAGGTACTGGAAGGGGTTAATAGTTTTTTCCCCCATGTTCATTTTCGAGAGGGTACCCTACAGTCCCTCTCTCAAAAGTTTCTGGCTGGTGGCAGTGGTTACTACCATAAATATTGGACCGCAAATATTTCCCTATGGGATTTTCCCATTGTTCGAGGCTACCATATTTTTGGACAGCCTCTAACATACCGCAGGTGCATTTTAATATGAACTTTGCTCTGGTAGGTTTTATTTGCCAGAACTTTAATACTAACTTCTTTCGCGTATCTTTCTCTAAACTCCTAACCCATGTCGTGGATCCTTTGTTCGTCCTTTTGGCGGGCTTCTACTGAGAAGCCCTCCTTTCGGCGCCACTGAGTCTGGGGTGGGTCCATTGTGTGGGAGGGGGAATAGGACCCTTGGACAGGGTTGCCTCAGCAACCCATGTCACACTCTATCCTGATGGGCTGGAGGGTCTCCCGCCAAGATGACCACTCCACTGTGTGAGGGCCAGCTAGGCTGTATGAATGGGGATCTTTTTGCATAAAAGCAGGGTCCTGAGGACTGGAAGAGCAAGACGTCGCCACTGGAACTAAGAACCTGAAGAGGAGAGAAGCCAAAGATATCTGCAACGACTGAACCACCGGTGAAGCCCTGCTATAGCGTCTCACCACTTTTTCTTCACACGATGAGAGAAGATCTTCACCTGAAAGAGCCTTCTTCCCTTGAGCTGGTGGGGCCAACCAGTTTGCCAATCTCCTTTCCGGACCTGCCTTGGTTGAATCTCCCATACCCTGTACTCGGAGGCCAGATAGCCAGGCACCAGTCAATCCGGCGATTTAGAGGAGCGTACCTTTTATTTGTCGGGCAGCACCGCGGCTGGTTTCATCCCTGGGTAGTGCAGTAACTCAAACCTTCCTCCATGACGAGAGCCTCGCTTCCTCTGCTGGATCACCCGAACTGCAGGAACTACCAGGAACAACCGCCACCGCAGGAGCCACTTCTTCATTTTAAGGTACATTGTTCCACCAGGCCGCCCTTTCTTCGAGGTAGTGCTAAAGGTGTTTTAAATCCTTTACCTACCTGTTGGGTTGGCCGCCCCTCTCATTTAACATCATCTTTTCAACTTCTGCAACTACCTTTTCAAACTTTGTTAACCAAAGACTTGACTGCAGCTACAAGAACATTTTTGCTCCTGGGCCCTTTCCCTGTTCCACTGACTCTGGCACAGACCTACTGACTCTGGTCACATTTGTTAGATCTGCTTTCTTTAGATTGGTTCTCACTGAGAACAGTGTGGTGCACCTATTTCTTTTAACTAGCCTTCCCATTCTTAAACATTGTGAAATGTCATTTTGCTCAGTTTTCATTTTAAGTTTTGCCTATACTGATACACTGTCTTGCTGAACTGGTTCACAAACTAATGGGAAGTGTTGCTAGGGTGTATAAGAAACTATTTCTAGATAAATTGTGCTTTCCCTCCCTTGTGAGGAATTGTTAGAGGATTCCTTGTGTGTAGATTTCAATGTGCCGTTTTGCTCAGTTTTCACTTTGGTGCACTTGGTCTACAATTCAACTTGGGAGTGTGTATATTTTTCCTTTGACTTAATTTAACTTGCTTGATAACTGTGATACATGTGTTTTATTAGGAGTGTCTAAAATAAATATATGACTACTTTTTAAATACAAAGATTTGGTCAGTGTTTCCTTATGCCATAGTACAGTAGACCTATTGTGTAACCCTGTATACTGCTCATCTCCCTTTTGAGATAAGTCTGACTGCTCAGCCACAGCTACCAACTAAATCTTTGTGGTACAGACTGATACCAAAGGGGATTTTTGCTCTCACCTGTAGTCCTAATCTGGTGTAGTGCTCCCTAAGGGAACTGCACTGGATTCTGCCTAACAAATGTCCCGAGCAAAGGGAGGGCCTGCAACCAGGCATGAGGGAGCATAACGCCCAGTATGGTCCGAGCTGCCGGCCACAAAGCCTCCAGAACACCCCTCATGGCCTGATTGAGCACATTGTGCATTGATTGTGCCCTAAACCATTATTCAGTGTGTCAAATCATCATGACCAGGCCCCACCAGAATAACTTAGTGGGCCTGGGCGTACACATACTGCACGACAGTGCTCCTTCAGGATTGTGCCAGTTGAACATAATGGGCTCAATGCTGAAATCTCAGCAGCATTAATGGTAATCAACTACTTATAAGCCGGTCAAGTGGCACAGCGAGTAGAGCGCTCGCTTTGACATCCGTGCAGAGCTTGCTAACGCAGGTTCGAATCCCGGCGGGGCCAATCTCAGCCTTTCATCCTTCCGAGGTCGATAAATGAGCACCACACACCGTGGGTAATAATAAGCAGCGCTCAGATACCTGAGGGTTTGTAGCGCTATATAAAAGCCTAATTTTTATTATTATTATTATTATTATTATTATTATTATTATTATTATTATTATTATATTAGTCATTCAACAAAAAAGCTGCAGAGGACACATGTGTAAATGAACACTATTACACACACATAAGTGAGTAGCTGCAATGTTGCACTACACATATGTACATGTGAAAGTGTTGAACAACACCTGTGTCCTTATACAGCCGTATGGTGATAATGAACAGCATCCTATACAGCTACAACGCTGCTTGCTTAGATGTATTTGAAAGTGTACACATACACACATGCAGGCAGCTCCACAGTCACTACAACCCGATTGGCATGCTATAGTCAATCTGCAGCCTATACCCGTTAGTATAGGCCGCAGATTGACCAATCAACTTTGCTAAACACCCACTAGGGTGTTCCAATACTGAGTACATGTGTCACAGGATGCACCTGTGCCTTTCATGACAGTGAAGGGATGACAATTTGACCATACATGCCAGGTCACTTTGACATTGCAGCAGTGACCACGCATGTGGAACGGTGTAACATGGCTCAGAAGTGGGTTGGTGGAGTGCAGAACATGTGTTCGTTACCGACTGTCTACATCAACAAGTACATTATGATGTCAATCAATAAACATGAAGGCAGTGTAAGGGCAAGGTCATGCATCATGTGCTATGTGCATGCAATGGGTTGCATGGCTGCAGGCTACCCGCCCCTTAGTGAAAATGCAGATATGCAGGGAGGCATAGTATGGCAGTGAAAGGTTAACCGGAGAACTGTGTATTGGCAGACAGTGTTGAGTAGCGTCAATTGCATCATCTGAGTCAACACAGCAGATGAGAATGGGACAGTAAGCAAGACACATGATGAACCCTCTGTAGTGCACTCATTTGTGCAGAAGTCAATACACCAGTGGAACAGAGTCAGGGGGCCTGAAACCCGGGGAAGCCTGTGCCCCACACAGACCATGACACCCTAAACATGTGCGTGATGCAGGACTGAGCCAGAGTGGGCATGGAATGGATGATCAAAAGCGATTAAATATATGTCATCATTGACACGTACGACTATGATCATCCTGCCAAGGACACATAGGGGCATGCATGGAATGCACATGGAGCATGAATGGGCGCTCAGGTCCCTGCGGAGCATCTGCCATCTGCACAGTACGAGTGAGACACCCTGCATCAAGGACAAAGGATGTACCCCAGAGTATGTGTTTGGCAGGTTGGCAGCGGGAAGTGTGCATGTACACAGGATCGTTGAACAGGCCATTGCAGTAGTCCAACATGTTACCCACCGGTGCCATGGTGAAATTGGGGTGAGGGGGGTTTAAGGGCTAAGGGAGCATGCCTATGTGGAGTACCTGCATGCAGGCAGAACACACATGCACGTCAGTCATGCGATGACATAGTCCGAGTGCTGAGTGGAAAGACACCCCAGGCTACATGCAGAAGGGCCAGTGAGCTGGAACATGGACCGGAGAGGCAGCCGGGTGACTAGCATGTGAGTAGGGTGCAAGTGTGGTGATGAGGACAGTCCCTGTCTGCACTACATGTCCAGCATGCTGCACAGCAGGCACGCATTAGTGAAGCATTGCATGACTCACACATGAGAACCATGCACACATAGCATGTATTGGCAATCAAGCACAACACATCACACAAGCAAACCACACATGGCCTGGACAAACACGCAACAACACTCACTGGACATGGCATCAAAATCCAGCATCTCTCCCACTCCTTCAACCAGTTCTGCCGGGATGAACTCCGCAGCAATCACCTTGTGCAGAGTGAGTTCTTCCTCCTCAGGTGGAGGCCCACTGCCAGTCACCCGAGTCATGGCATAATTGGAGGCAGGCTTTAGTTTAGCACAGCTTCGGAGAGCATCCCAATACTCTTTGTACACCTGAGCCGTGCGCACCTCATGTCCGAATGCACTAACAGCCTCCGCAACATGCTTCCAGTGGTCCCAACGCTGGGCAGGCTTAGTGTGACAATTTGGGCCCACTAGCATATCACAGTCATGTTCCGATACGTAGCGCACAAGCAAGTCCAGTTCCTGCTTGCAGAAAGGCTTCAACCTCAACGTACCGGAGGCCGGAGCTGTGTCTGGGGTCCCAGTCTCTTGTGCAGGTGCAACCTTACTCCTCTTTTGGCAGTGATCCGGACCCTGACTGATAAAATTCCGCCCTGATCAGTAGGGGCAGTGGAGCTAGTGGACTGAACCAAAGGAGTGGAAGCTGGAACTAGGACAGAAGCCCTGACTTGCATCAGTGGCTGCTGGGTGCTCTTGACTGGACCCAGT
Source organism: Ambystoma mexicanum (assembly GCF_040938575.1). Taxonomy (NCBI): domain Eukaryota; kingdom Metazoa; phylum Chordata; class Amphibia; order Caudata; family Ambystomatidae; genus Ambystoma; species Ambystoma mexicanum. The sequence continues at coordinate 369,712,577 of NC_090930.1, forward strand.
GCAGCAACAGCTGCTGTACCAAGGTCATTGACCAAGACTGTCCTGGCTGGCAGACTCACAGCCGGGTTCGTGTCAGCTGCATCTGCCCATTTAGTTGCCAACACCCGTCTGCTCGGGGCAGCAGATGACAACACTGCCCCAGGGACATGTGCCTCGGTCAGAGCAGCCCTGCGTGTACTTACCATGTGCCTCCTGACCACCTGGACATCATCCTGGGACTCTTCAGGTGCCAACGCAGCATGCACTTGCCGACCCTGAGCCAGGGTGGTGGGGGCCACAACTGCACCTGCAGCGACCACTACCCTCGGGCCTATGGCCGTTGATGAAACTGACTGCTGGGTCACATGGGTGCCAGTGTCAGATGCAAGAGCTGCATCTACCGGAACCGCAGGGGGTGGTGGCATGACTGCACCAACACAAGGCAGAACATCCTGCCGAAGTGGCGCACCTCTGCCTCTTCCCCCTCTTCCCCCTCTGCAGCCACCCTGGACACACTGGAGTCCCCCTACTCCCTGGGCACCCCGGCCGCATCCCTGACCATGCCCACCACATGAAGGACACCCAGCTGAGGTGCCCCTCACCTTTCGTGGCCTCCCAACCATGACACAGATGCAGTAGTGCCAATGGGAGGTGTACACGACAACTGTCCTGGGCAATTGGGGTGAAGAGGGTGGGGCACTAGATGTAAACAGCAACCCTATGCACCTGCAAGGCTGTATGTGACCCCGGTGATAAAGTGGTGGGTCACACAATGCTCAGGCACCCCAAAACTGCAGTAAAACCGTGCATGCAACCCCCGGTAGCCCACGTGTGTGAAATTAACCTCCCACAGTACGCGGTGGCACCCAGGGACATGGAAAACATGTACATGGGGGACACGCGGGCTACTATGACCTCGAAAATGGGTACGCGATACACAGGGGGACCCATAGTGGGAAAAATAGCGTGCGCGACTCACCGTCTGACTAGCGTGGTAATGAAAAACAGACATAGCCAATACCCCCACCAAAAGGAGAGATGCGTCCTTCATCCACTGGGAAGTAGTGATGGGGCGTGAAACAACTAGACGTAGAAACACACGTGTCAGTCTCCATGAAAAACACGTACAGCGAACTGCTGGCCCCGCTAACCTTTAACCTGTGCCAGGAAATGCCCACGCATGTCACGTCACTTACTCACCTAGGCCCTTTCCTCAAATTACACGCATTAACACCAGACGTGCTGTTTTTGCACGTGCAGATTCACTATGCACCCATGCCGAGGGAAACGCCCACCCACATCACATCACTTACACGCTTACGCGTTAAGCGCCATTCCTCGAATTACACGCTGAAGTGCTGTTTTTTCATGTGCCAAATCACTCCGTAGCAAGCTGGCCACGTGACAACACACGGAAGACCATGTTCCTTCCCAGAAGGCCATTTTCCTGCCCCCCAGAGCCCTGAGCTGACTCCCACCAGCAATCTGCTGCTGCCTGCCTGCCTGCTGGCCACATGCCCTGCTTTTTGGTGCCTGCACGTCAGCCATCTGCAAGGGTCCAGTTGCTGTGACCACCCCTGCTGAAACAGAAGACCTCCAACTGCAGTTCCATTGCTCCACAGCCCAGCACCAGGACCCAGTTGCCCTCCTACACCTGCCTCGGGGGTTGCCATGTTGGGGGAAACACCATCTGAGACCACTGGCATCCCCCAGCCAGAGAGGCAGAGGGCTGCCAGCTTCCTGCAGGAGAAGTTGGCATCCTGGTGGAGCAAGTCCTGGTGCATTATGATACCCTCTTCAGAAGAGCACAAGCTAACAAGGATGGACGGAGGAGGATCTGGATGGACATCCTGATTGCCATCAACGCGGAGGGGGTGGCAACCCACAACCTACCACACGTCCATAAGCGCTGGGAAGGCCTGGCGCCACTGGGACGCATCGGATGCAGTGGGGTGCTGTGCCCGCCTTACCAATGAACAGATGACGGTCCTGAAACACATACGCCCAGTGCCTCACCTCCAGGTCCTCGAGAAGCAGACTCATCCGGAGTTGAGTGGTAAGTGTCCATGCGCGCTGATTGCCCTTTGTTTAGTTTTGATTGTAGTACAGTTAAGTCTTCTGTATCTTCTTCATAGTGACACATGGTGTTTTCTACTTCGGTCATAGCTAATTCTGTGATAGTGTTTTCATTTGCTTTGCTTTGAAAGCGTCTTCATATGAGTCATAGTTATCTAGTATTTCTTCTCCTTTTCGCCATGGTTTAAAAAGTTGTAGCAGGGACATGTAATATAGTTCTTTCTGTTGAGGAGTTTTTAATGACAATTTGATATAAGCCAAGTTTCACTATGCTGCCTTCACAATCTGTCATTTTATATCTACCTTTTTGTTCATCAGGTTTTATATTATTTTTGTATACAGAGTTTTGGGCTATGTGGTATAGACACATGGTTTCCAAAGTGGTACTCCTGTTCGGATAGTATGTGTTTAGTACATTGTTTTTCAAAATGTCTTGGCTGTTGGGATCATTTTTGGCTATTATGTCTATGTCCTCATATGATTTGAGAACTCTTTTTTCTAGATTTAGCAGGGCCAAGACTAAGCCATACTATATTTTCAGATTTTCCATACAAAGCAGTACCGGTTAAATGATCTGCAGCTTCATAGGAGCCACATTCTCTATGAGAGAGCATATTTATGCCTAAACTGTACAATATCTGAGATAGTGTTTTGTCTGATGATTGGTCATTCCAGAGGTCTTGAAGCTCTGTTTTTTCTGCTTTTGTTAAGTAGGCTGTAACATATCGTGCAACTGCAATGGAATTGTCTGCAATGTACGGCACATCTGTGTTGGCATTCCATAAGAGGGCAATGATTGCATTGTAATCATTGATATATTTTGATTCTTCTGTTCTTTTTATGTAATACATGTTCTTAGGTGATTTACCTTTAACACTATGACTAACTGAAGACATGAAGTTGTTCACTTCACCTGTTTCTGTAACTGGTCTAGCGAAACTAAAGTAGCATTTGGTGTAGTATTTCCCTTTGTTTTTGTATTTGCAACGACAATAATTGCCGCATTGTGTTTTTGAAATTGTACAATTTGTGCATGAAAGTCACTATGTCTCGTTTGTGAAGGGATTTCACAAGTGACATATTTTTGGATGAACTGCAAAACAGTAGCATCACTGTCCTGACCAAACTTAGGAGTATTTTTAATCCATAAAAGCATGTGGATATGTGGTGCTCCTCTGGCTTGGTATTCTTTTCTCCAAAAGAAGTGTTGCACTTCTCCGAGGGGAGGAACAGTGTTATTACAAATAAAGTGGTGCATAGCAATGAATTGAAACAATGGTGGAAATATCTTGAAACATTAACAGGATCTAGAGAGCAAAGTTCTCCAGGTGTTAGTATATCTTAGAACCAGTACTCTTTTGTACCACGCATGTTTGCAAACAGATTTGTAATGCTTGATTGTAAAACCTCATCTTTTTCTTGCACTTCTTGTATTAATTGTGTAGTTGACATATTTTGAAAGTGGGTTCCTGATTTCAATATGTGTGCAACTCCATAACATAGAGTTGCTAGTTCACTTTCAAAGAGTAGGTGGAATATGTACTCCACATTTTGTCTAAATCTGGTTTCATTAAGGGGGAGCAAAGTTGTAGGATGGGCTTCAAAAATAGTTTTTTTCTCCATAGACTGAATGGAAAAAAAACCTTTTTCATGCCTACAGCTAGAACCGCTGGACTGATTTTCACCAAATTTGTGGCAGGAGCAGCAGCTGGCTCTCAAAGGCGTGCTTTTGTAAATTTAGTGAAAATCTGTTCAGTAGTTTTTTTTTTTAAACAGGCAAAATGTAGGTCCCTAATGATTAGTGATATCTAGGTCCGCTCAGTGGACATGACTGATTGGGTAGCATGGTGGAGTAAAGTCAACAGACATATGATGTGCCCACCGATTGGCTGGAGTGAAGCGTGATGTGCGTCACATTTTCTTGATACGCCCACCATGTTGGATCTGCGGATATCCACAGATAGCGTGGTGGCGAACAGGGCAGAAAACCAATTTTGGGGAATGTGTGGGGGGGAAGGGAGGCTGGACAGTGTGTGGGAGTGAAAGATGGGTCATATGATGTGTGTGGACACCGCAGTAGTTCACAGACTGAACCTTGGGCAAACAGCTTATGTGGTGACTGCAAGTAGGATTCATTAGGGTGGGGGAGTGGAATGTAGATGATATGAGGAAGGATATAGAAATGGACAGGGATTCAGGTTGCTGGATTATGTGTGTGGGTTCTGGCCAGTGTATATGTTGTTGGGTGCAAGGGTGTGTTATGCTGTGTTCATTGTGACCAGCTATTACAGTCTTGGGTGCATGACCGGAGATGATGCACTGAGTCAAGTGGTGTGGGCACTCGTTACATTACTGTAATGGTATGTGTAGAAAAGTGTGGAGGGCCTCAGTTGGCTGGATTATTGGACTGAAGAGTTTCTGACTAGTTGCATGTACTTGAATGCTATGTATACTGCAGTAGATAGGGTTTCAAGAGGATGCCTTATGTGTTTGTGTTGTGGCCACTGGGCAGATTGTTGGGTATTTTACTATATTAAGTGTATTGCTTTTGGGTAGTTAGTAGAGTATCGGGTGGAGAGGCCATATATTGAAGAGTTTGTCCATTGGTTGCAAGTAATGTAATAGTATGTCAAGTGAAGTGGATAGGGCCTGCAGTGGCTGTGTTGTATTTGTAGGATGTGGTAAGTGGGCAAATGATTTCAGGCCTGGCTGTATTATGCTGCTGTGGTTGTGGCCAGGGCCTAGAGTCTTGTGTGCATGGCCTCTGGCCTACGACCTGCAGCCATGCACCCAAGACTCTAGGTCCTGACCCCAACCACTGCAGCATAATACAGCCATGCATGCAAACATTTTGACACTGGCATGTGGATTGCATAGGGGGCCATGTCCTCAAGAGTGTGTCCACTGGCTGCAAGTACTGTTATAGTATTTGTACAAAAGTGTACAGGGCGTGTGGCCGTTGGTTTGTTGGACTGTCTTCAGATTGTTGGGTGTATGATGTTCTATGCAGTGGGGGGTGATTGTGGCCAGTTACTATAGTGTTTGGTGTATATAACCAAGAGTTGTAGAGTCTAGCCACTGACTGAAGTATTGTAATAGTATGTCTAGAAAAGTGATCAGGGCCTTAGGTGGCTGGTTTATTGGATGTAAGAGTTTGTTAAGCGCTTTACATGTCCTTGAATACTAGGTACAGAAGTGGACAGGGCCAAAGGTGGTTGACTTATGTATGTGGGTTGTGGTAGTGTATAGATTGTCGGGTGCATGTCTGTCTTATGCTGTGGTGATTGCGACCAGCTACAAGACTCGTGGGTGTCTGGGTGGAGGGCATGACCAAAGAATCTGTACAATGGTTGTAAGTATTGTAATAGTATGTGCATACAATTGGACAGAGTGTGTGTCAGGTGGTTTGTTGGATTGTCTGAAGATTCTTGGGTGTATGTTATAGTATACAGTGGGAGGTAATTGTGGCCAGCTACTATAGTCTTGGTTGCATGGCTTGAAGTGATGCACTGTAGAGTTCAAGAGTGTGCCCACTGGCTGAAGTAGTGTAATGTATGTGTTGAAGAGTGGAGAGGACCTTGGGTGGCTTACTTTCTGCACCAAATAGTGTGGTGATTGGTTGCATGTGTTGTAATACTATGTGTATAGAAGTGGATAGGGTCTCAGGCAGTTGCCTTACGTGTGTGGGTTGTGGTGAGTGTACAGATTGTCAGTTGCATGGTTGTATTATGGTGTGATGATTGTGTCAGCTAGTAGAGTCTTTGGCTGCATGGCCGTAGGACATGCACCCAAGAGTCATTTCAGTCTCTGCAAGTAGTATAACAGTATGTATCTAGAAATGGTTAGGTTGTGTGGCAAGTTGTTTATTGGCGTGCCCTGTGTTTATTGGGTGTATCATAGACTGTGCAGTTGGTGGCAGTAATGTTATACTATGTGCAGTGGTGGGATTAATGTTATAGTATTTGAAGTGTAGTGGAAAGATGTTATATTGCGTGGTTGTCTTATGCTTCGTAGGCCATGCACCCAAGAGTCTTTTCAGTGGCTGCAAGTAGTGTAATAGTATGTGTCCAAAAGTGGATAGGTTGTGTGGCAAGTGGTTTGTTGGAGTGGCCTGTGTTTTCTGGGTGTATCATAGACTGTGCAGTTGGTGGGAGTAATGTTATACTATGTGAAGTGAAGTGGACAGTGGTTTAGGTGGATGAGTTATGTGTTTGGGTTGTGGCCGTTGGGCAGATTCTTGGGTATTTCATTGTATTATGCTGTAGTGGTTATGGGCAGTTAGTAGAGTCATGGGTGTGGATCCAACAGTCGGTCCACAGGCTGGAAGGTTTATAACAGTATGTGAACTGAAGTGGATAGGGTCTCAGGTGGCTGTGTTTTGTGTGTGAGTTGTGGCTAGAGGGTATATGTTTGCATGCATGACTGATTTATATTGTGGTGGTTGTGGCCAGGCCCTAGACTATTGGGTGCATGGCTGGAGGCTGTAGGCCTTACACTTAAAAGTGTACGGCCTGGCTACAACTGTCGCAGTATAACACAGTTATGCACTGAACATTGTTAATGGTTTGTACAAATATGTGTACAGAATGAAATGTGTACATTAAAAAGAAGTATGACACCAATCATTGTATACTTACTGTTTGCATTGTTGAGGCTCTATGCAGTTCTTTTCATGGTATGAGGACATGTAGCAGAAATTGTTCTTTCATCCAGTGTGATAATAGAAAGCATAACATGTTAGGGTAGGTATTTTGTAATATGTTATTGCGTTGCATTGCAGACATTTGTGTACTTTATGGACCCTCTTAATTAGTACTTCACAGGTACTATACTTCAAACAAGTGTACGGTGCAATGTGCTCAGTTCATGTGTTTGTTTGCATAATCATTGGGTCTTTGGGAGAAAAATAAATCCATGCAGGATAAAAAAAATCTTTCTAGGTTTATTGTTGTTGTGGCACAGTCTGTTTCGGTGACATGTGCACTAATTATAGCAATGTTTAAGGTGGTCTATTGTAGTAGGAGGAATTGAAAAGGTGTATGATTTCAATTTTGGAAGTGGAGGTACTATGGTTGCAGTTAGATACACATTGGCATATTCTAACTGTTTATTTGTTTCTGCCTTTTAGCAGTATTTCTTTGTGTGTTTGGTTGTTGTTGATGTTTTGTAAGTACTCTGGTATTGTGCAGTAATGTCGCAGAATTATGGGGGCAGTTAGATACCTGTTGGTGTATTCTAACTTGATAGTTTCGAAGTTGTTGAGGGTATGTTTATATCTAATAAGTGTTAAAGTGTTTTCTCAGAAAAACGTCAATGTTTGCTGGGGGATTTCACATTGTGTAGTAATGGGAAATTATATTTCAGTATTATGGTTGCAGTTAGACACCAGTTAGCATATTCTAACTGTATACAGTTTCTCACTTTTGCAGGGTATGTTTTCAAGCACGCTCATTCTTGTTAGTGGTGGTACATTTTCACTCTTGTGAAGTGTTTTTTCAGCAGTATGGGTGTAGTTGCAGTAGATGTCTATTAGTTGCATTGGTTTGGGTATTGTTAAATATCTGTTGCCTTATTCTACCAGTTGGTGGTTTCAAAGGTTATTGAGGACAGTTTGTAGGCGCTCATACTCAGATTAGTGAGTAAATTTTGGTTTCAAAAACATTAACTAGGCGTTTGTAAGATTTGCTGGTAATCTCTGCTTCAGAGTAATGGAAGTATAATTGCATTCAAACCATCCAAATTTCTTTTTAATGTATGTAGTACAGTGACCTGCATTGGTTGTGTCTCCTGTGTGGTAGATTATGCTTACTGTTGTAAAGGTTTTCTTGCCTTGTGATACTTGTCCATGTGTGAAGCCAGTAAGCTTGCAGTTGTTTTTGGTACCATCTGCATTGTATTGGCTACGTGATGGCATCTGTAAGGTGGTACAATTGTCTGAATTGCAAGTACTTACTAATATGTCATGGTTTGCATTTAGTACTAGCTGTTAAAATGGAATGGATTCACAGTTATGTATAGATACATACACAATGCACTCATTAGGGACTTGTTCCTGCCCCCAGATGGCTGCCAGAGAGTGCATGTATGTTCCCACATGCATGAAATCTGAAAGATTTCATGCATAGGTATGTTTTTTTTGTTTTTGTAGTAGGTACACTAGAAGTTCTTGTGGATCTTCTTGTGTGTTTATAGTGAATCTTACCATTCCTGCACAGTAGTCCAAATCCTGCCTTATTCCAGAAACACTGTAAGTGTTGTCAGGATTGTTTGACGCATTTCTGTGAAGGAGTAACATTTGCAAACACAATTGGTCTGCACCATTTAAGTACATGTTTTCAGCAATGCGTGGCAATTGGAATAGAACATTGATTGCTACATTTGCATAACAATTTACACAAGTTGTATTGGAACATTTCAATGGACCAGACAGTTCTGCGTTTAACTTATTTGATGGAAGTGCAAGTAGTTTCTTTGAAGAGATAGTTGTATATGTTTGTGCAGTTGGCTATGCATTTGTGTTTTCAGTACATCCTTGTTTGGTTGTGGTAATTGATGAAGTACCAGATGCTTTCAATTTCTTTGGTGGTATTGTTGTGAGATCATATTTAAGTTCAGTTTGCACTAGTTTTCTTTTACAAAGTTTGCCTTTTTGAGGAACTGGGTAAATTTTGAGATGGTGTGTGTAGAGCGCACATTGTACTCTACAATGCAAGCAATATCAGCAGTGACTTTACTTGCGTCAAAATTGGCTAGAAATAGTCCTTCAAGTGTGCGTAGGCGAGACAGTGCTACATAATTCATGTCTTCTTTAAAGACTGTGCTGCCAATATCAACCAATGCTTTATCTAGCGTTAGACCTTGTGATTTATGGATGGTGACTGTGTATGCTAGAGACAGAGAAAACTGTTCTCTGCAGACATACATGTCTTTGAAAAGAAGGAATCAGGCTGTTGAGCGTCCTATCATTTTAACTTCTGAAAGTTTGTCAAAGTGAATATTGACAAACTGAATGCTGTTGTCACGTGGGTATGTCTGGAATCCAACAACTGTCCAAAGTGTTCCATTAATCAAGCCTCGTCAAGGTTACACTTTTGCATATCTACAGTTTATACACAATGTTAATATTTTTCTATAAACCAGCTGTGTTAGAGATAGAGTTCTCTAAAATATTTAGTAGTGCTGTGGCTTGTTGACACATAGGTGCTGTCATACCATGCACGTCTAGTTTGTATGTGGAGTACATTTGCTTTAGTGGTTGCATTTCTTTTTTTAACATTGCTTCATTGAATTGTGCACAGCTTGCTTGAGTTGGCATTAAGGACATACAGTTGTTCCATGAAATCAGTAACACATGTGTTAGGCCCATATAGCTCATGGATGCGTCTGCTATTTAAGATAGACTATGCTTCCCTAGAACATACACGAATCCGAGTGCTTTATAATATTGACGTAGGTGATTTCTGCAGATTGACATATGTTTTGAGTTAGTTCTCTGTATTGGAAATGTTGCCAGAGATTTACATTTCCTATGCTGCCAAGAGTTTTACGGCACAGTTTGTGTCCTAAGGTTTTAAAAATAGGTTCACCTTTTACTGGTGTTAATTGAAGAACATCTCTGAAAACAATAATGTGTTTTCCTCCAATATGTTCTTCATAGTCTGTTTTAAGGACGTCTTGTAATCTGAGGTGAATCAACGCCAACATTAGGACCATGCTCACCTTGTCTATTAGGAACATTTTCATTTCTTTCAAAACTCTGCGTAGCTCCATAGCAGCTTCTACAAAAAGTTTGTAGCAGTCTAATTTGTTTTGGTGTTCTACTGGAAGGAGCAGCAATTGATGTAAAGTGACAACACCTATGTTGTAGGCAGCTAAATCTATGGGTGCAGTTACAACCGCTGAAAGCTTGTTGTTTGTCTATTTTTGGAGGAATTTGCTGATGATTTTTATTAAGAATGTTTTGCCTCAACCAGCCTGACCACTTACATATAGGAGTATAGTTTTATAGTTTTCACAGGTACAACAACAACACGTTTTAGTTTTGTGCTGCATACTATTTTCGATTTCTTTAGTTACACTGCTCATTGTTTAGTTGTGATTTCAGTAGAACAAAGTCTTCTGCCGATTGCTCATATTGACACATGATGTTTTCTACTTCAGTCATGGCTAATTCTGCCTCATTTGGTATGAGTGGGTGTCCAAGTTGTTATTGGCTTCCTGTAAGAGATGGTCGACTGCTGTCAGGAGGGTCTATGATTAGTTGTGCTTGAAGTTCTTCTTCTTGTTGGCATTCTTTGTCTAACATGTTTTTATACTGTGTAAAGTTTATACCTGTTATGGTGCTTTCATTTGCATTGTAACCATCTTCAGAGGAGGCATGGGTGTCCAATACACCTTCTTCTTTTCTCCATGGTTTAAAAAGTTGGAGTAGGGACATGTAGTACAGTTCTCTATGTTGAGGAGTTTTTAATGATAGCTTCATATAATTAACCAGGCTGCATTTTGTAAGTTTAACCAAGCTGCCCTCACAATCTTTGACTATGTATTGACCTTTTTTTTCTCATCTGGTTTAATATTATTTTTGTATGAGAAATGTTGGGCTATGTGGTTTAGGCACATGGTTTCTAAAGCAGTACTCCCGTTTGGGTAGTATGTGTCCAATATGTTGTATTTCAAAATGTCCTGGCTGTTGTGGTCAGTTTTGGCTTTTGTTTCTATGTCTTGGTATGATTTGAGAACTCTTTTTCTGGCTGCAGAAGGACCAAGGCTCAGCCAGACAATGTTTTCAGATTTCCCATACAAGGCGATGCCGGTTAAACGGTCTGCGGTTTCATAGCAGCCACATTCTCTACAGAAGAGTATGTTTATGCCAAAGCTGTACAATTTTTGTAAAAGTGTTTTTTCAGATGATATCTCATCCCAGAGGTCTTTGAGCTCTGTTTTCTCTGCTTTGGTTAAGTAGGCTGTGACATGTTGTGCAACTGCAGTGGAATTGTCTGCAATGTACTGCACATCCATGTTTGCATTCCATACGAGGGCAATGATTACATTGTAATCATTGATTTAATTAGATGGTTTGGTTCTTTTTATGCAGTATGTGTTCTTAGGTGATTCGCCTTTCTGGGCCTCATTACAACCCAGGCGTTAAGGGGTTAATGGCACCGTAAAAGGTGTTGGCGCTGTTAAACCCTTAACGCCTGATTACGAGGTCCCTTTGGGGGTTGCACTTTAATGCCTGCTTTTAGCAGGTGTTAAAAAACCAACCCGCAAAGGGACCTAGGAGCTAATTACGGCACTGTAATTTACAGTGCTGTAATTAGCGCTTTCCCCATTCCAATTGAGCCAACCTCGGAATGGGGTGGTAATTTCCCATTCCGCCATGGCGGAGTCGCTAAGTTACATGCATGGACCATGGTGCTATTAGCACCATGGTCCAACGCCTGGGTCGTAATGAGGCTGAGTCTAACCGAAGACATGAAGCTGTTTACTTGTCCTGTTTTTGAAACTTGTCTAGGGAAACCAAAGCAGCATGTGGCTTTGTTTTTATATTTGCTGCTCCAATACTTGCCACACTTGTGTCTTTGAAATCACAAAATGTGTATATCTAGGTCATTATGTATAGTTTCTGAAGAGATTTCGCAAGTGACATATTTGTGACTGAACTGCAAAACAGTTGCATCACTGTCATGACCAAATTTAGGAGCATTTTTAATCCACAAAAGCATGTGGATGTGTTGTGCTCCTCTGGCTTGATATTCTTTTTTCCCAAAAGAAGTGTTCTTCTTCTCAGACGGGAGGAAGTGTTTTATTTCAAATGAAGTGCATCATGGCAATATAGTGATGATGGAAGTACCTTGATACATTTACAGGATCAAGAGAGCAGAGTTCTCCTGGTGTTTTCATGTCTATATCTTTTTTTTTTTTTCGTTTGCTATGCTTAGGAAATTGTGCAAGTCTTCCCATGCATACTCTGCACAACCTAAAGTCACAAACCATGTGGGCATGGCGAGGTTGCGTATCATACAGCGTACATCTGTGTAACGTTGGAACCCATTTTCTTCCGTACCAAGCATGTTTGCAAAGAGATTTGTAATACTTGACTGTAAAACCACATCTTTCTCTTGCATCTTTTGAAGTAGATGCATAGCAGACATGTTTTGGAAATTGGAACCTGTTTTCAATGTGTGTGCAACTTCATAACATAGAGTTGCTAGTTCACTTTCAAAGAGGAGGTGGAATATGTATTCAACGTTTTGTCTGAATATGGGATCTTCAGAGTAGATTTGTAAAGAGCAGTTTTCTGATGCTATTATTTGTGTGCATGTTTTATCGTACTGTCATACCGTCTCCAAGAAGGATTCCCTGGCAGCTATTGAGCCGATGGCAGCTTTGCCACCATTAGAATGTTCCACTTCTGTTTGTTACTTCCTGTTGTTTCGCTCTAGTCTTTCTGTCCTCTGGTTTCCTGCTTCTGTATTTAACCATGGCCCTTTTTCTTGGCCGGCGCGTTGTAACTATTTTGCATTACGCTCCAATACCCGTTCTGTGCTTCCCACTGGCTTTGCCAAGTATCGTTGTTTACCAGTCCCAGCCCGGTACCTTTTCCTTCCCTGTCATATTTATTGGTCCATTCTATCCCTCTGGTTCGTGCTCCTCCTTTCTAGCCTTTTATTTCCTTCTCGCTTTCTTTCTCCATTTACCTACGCTCCCAGCCGTGTCTATCCTCTTTCTTAGGGCTCCTCTGCCCCTCACACTTTTACTCTCTGCCACTCGCTTTCGGCCGTATTTCGGCTTTCCATCTCTTACCTGTTCTTCTTTCTTCCTTTTGTGTCCGCTACCTCTGGCTGCCTTCATTCGCCCCATAGTGATCCTGGTTCCCTTGTCCCATTTTTGTGCAATTATCTGTGTCGGACATGATGGCATATGCAAGAAAACTTGTAGGCCACTTCAAACATTCTAGCTCCGCCACATCCCACCTGCACGCACTGAAAAACGATCTTGGGTTACCTGAATTGCAGTTGATTCAAGATGTGTCAACACACTGGAACTCTTCCTTTTTGATGCTGGGGCGACTGGTAGGGCAGAGGCGGCCAGTAAGTTTGTACTGTGCGGAGGACGATAAAGTGTCAAATCTTTCTGCCTGCCAGTGGCTTTTGGCAGACAATGTTTTATCTTTGTTGGCACCCTTTGCAGAGCTCACAAAGGAGATTTGCTCCCATGCATCCAGCCTCTCCTTGGTGGTTCCTGCTGTGAAAGCTTTAAAGTCCTACCTGAGCTCTGGTGAGGTTAGGGACACTGGTGTGAAAGCAGAGTTATTGAAGGTTGCAGAGGCAAGATTCAAAGACATTGAGGCTATACCTATCTACTGTGTGGCAACAGGTATCGATCTGCGGTTCAAATTAACATTTTTCAGTAATGATGTTGTGGCCAAAAATGTGAAATGTTCAATGCCCTCTACTGTGTTAGCCCTCTGTGAGCAGACCTCACCTCCTGAGGGGCAACCTGCAGACCCTGACCCGCAAGAGGACGAGCCACCACCCAAGAAGAGTGTTCCACCATGTGGAATATGGGCATTCTGGGACAGTGTTGTTCAGCAGTCCACGGCTGGTGTGAGTCAGTCAATAGGTTCCCTGGACACTGAGCTCACTGTTTTTTTGAGAGAGCCGTTGCTCCCTAAAACGGCAGACCCGCTGGAGTGGCGGGACATGAACAGAGTTCTGTTTCCAGGGTTGGCAAAAGTTGCGTGTGTATACTTGGCATCTCCTCCTACAGTGAGAGAGTGTTCAGTTCAGCTGAAGATAGTTATTCTGAACACAGAAGTTGCCTCTTAGCCAATTTAGCTAATCCCAGAACTGTTTTGTATTTTTTCTGTCTTTGTTATAAGCTTACAGAGATGTGTCCAATTGATAAATATGAGTACCCATGCAATAGAATGCCTCCTTAGTTTATTCATTAAAATGCTGCTTATTATACCCTAGAACATGTTTGCCTAAAAAAAAAAAATGATTCGACTCACTATTCGGCCCAGCCAAATAGTTGAACCAACTATTCAGTATTCGGCCAAATAGTAAATTAACTATTCGGTACACCCCACTCGAATCTGCCATAGGAGGTGAACATAATAGGAGCAGAAGGACTTGCGATGAGAAAATACATGTTTCTTAAATGATAAATGAGGATCAGGGATGACACCTAGGGCCTCATTACGAGTTTGGAGACAGCCATGGTGCTGTTAGCACCATGGCTGCCTCCAAACCGGGCTCCATTACCGGGTTCCGGCAATGGGGACTTACAGGGTCATTCTGACATAGGAATACCCGGTAATTCCTCCTTGCAGGAACCATTCCCCATTCCCATTTGAGCCCTCATAGGTCTCAATGGGAATGGGGAGGGAGGTAATAATGGACAGATTACAACTGGCCCATTATTACCTCCCTCTTCCCCTTGCGGGACCCGGAAAGGACGCCTGGTTTTACCAGGCGTCTGATCCGGGTCCCACAAAGGGAACCTCGTAATCGGCGCTCCCATAATGAAGGCGGCCGGTCCCGTACCAGCCCCCTTCATTACGGGAGCGCCAGGGTCGTAATGAGGCCAGTGTTTTTACCATTCAGAAACATGAATGCCATTTCCAGCAATTCAAAACATTTATATTTTGGATCGAGTTTTTTCAACTTGTGTTGGGTAACAACAATAAGTAGCTTCATTTTTTAATTATTTTGAAGGAGTTAGCAGCCATCCATGTTTGAATTGCCTGAAAAATGTAATTTACTCTTTTCAAGTCAGTGGGCCTCATTCCGAGATTGGAGCTAACCATAGTGCTATTTGTGCCATGGCTGCCTCCAATACCGGGTCCGCCACCGGTCTGGTTGAATGGGGATTTACCGGGTCATTCTGACCCTGGAGGACCCGGTAGGTCCCCATTCACCAAACCATTCCCCATTCCCATTTGATCCCCCATAGGGCTCAATGGGAATGGGGAATGCGCTAATAACGGGCCCGTGAATAGCAGGCCCGTTATTAGCGCCCTGGTCCCTTAGCGGGACCCGTAAAGGACGTGTGGTTAGACCACACGTCCTTTACGGTTCCCGCTAAGGGACCTCGGAATTGGACAGTAAGGGATTACCGGCACCGGTCTCCTTTCCGGTGCCCAGTATCCCTTACCGCCCACCTCGGAATGAGGCCCCGTGTTTTAAGACCCTGATACTTCGATCAGAATCTCTGTATCGTTTGTGCAGTTTGCAAACTGAACCCCCAGAGTAGTGAGAAGGTCACACAGCGGACCTGGATTAGATATGAAAGAGTAGTGGTGACATGCAAGAGCCCCAAGGCACACCACAAATCAGAGAAGTTTGAGAATATTGAGCACTTCTTTTTACCACATTAGCAATTCTATATCCTAGAAATTATTTGAACCACTGGGCTGCAATGGGTGCACAGCCGCACACCTTGATCAGTCTATCCACCAGGAGATTGTGATTGACTAGATCAAAGGTGGCAGATAGTTCCAATAATATAAATAATGCTGTACCACCTCTATTAATTATGTCTGCAAAACTCATCCAAGAGTGCAGTTTCGGTTCCATGATTTGCACAGAAACCAGATTGTCTGTGGGCAAGAATATTGTGTTGCGCTACACATTTTTGTTTGGTGCTGACAGCATGCTATTTTGTCAAGTATTTTTAGAGTAAAGGGTACATTAGTGATGGCCCTATAATTTCCTGGATTTTTTGGATCCAGAGTCTCCTTTTTCAAGAGGGGTGTAATCCAGGCCTCTTTAAAATTGTTAGCAACAGAAGCTTCCTGGAAGGAGCTATTAACAAATCTAGTGACCAATGGAACAAGGGTCTTAAGGAACTCTTTAAAGAGACAGGCAGAAAATGTTTTCCCATTGCATGATGTAGGTTTCATCTTGAGTACCTCTTTAAAGGCAAATATGGGGTGCACAGAGCAGAGTGATTTGCTAGAGGGGAGTGCCAGCTCCTCTAAAATCGAACTGTATTTATATGAGCTAGAATTCATTGCTGATGATGTAATGATTTTTTAATGAAACCATCATGTGTATGTTGGCACAAGCCATTATCAATGACAATAGGAGATTCAACCACAGTTCCCTTTAGCTGCTTTAGAGCTGCAACCAGATCTTTGGATCTTGATGTCGCCATTGTTATTCTGGCATTAAAATGAGTTATTTTGCTTTAGAAACTGCAGTTTTAAAAGCCTGGCTGCAAGCTTATAGCTGTCCAAGGTACTATTAGACAGATGTTTTTGCCATTTGCTCTCTGCCTTACGTTTAACTGTCCTAGCATCAGGAACATCTGGCGAAAACCAGTGATTCAATTTAACAGATTCTTTTCTGGTTCACAATTCTCATGGAAGCTAGTCTATCAAAAGCCTGGTTAATTACTGATCTAAAATCATGTATACATTCACTGGTTACTCTGTACTGTTTATACATTATTCTATGTTTAATAAGCCATCTAACATAAAGTTATTTGTTTAGTAATGACGTATAGATATATTTTTTAATTGGTTAGGTTTTCAAATTATGTACTAAGTCTGATTAAGATGCCGTTGATTATCTTATTTTCCTAAAGAAATGAATCAGTCATCAATTATCGTTATACATGTTTGCTATTATTTCAGAATGTTCTTAAGACCTCTATTTATCTGAATGATTTGATGATTGTATATAACTCGTTTTCCGATAAAAACAGTTCACAAAAATCCATTATGAAAACAACTGCATATATATTGTGACACTATATTTGCCTATTCATTTACAAATGCATTGTTATATTTACTAGGATGCATTTTAAAACAAATCAATGCAAACATCTAATAGGTACATAAAAGAGACAAAAACAACAAAAGTGAAATATACATTGCAAAAGTCCAAAAAACACAGACTCAGGAATAAGAGTTTTTGATATTGTTGCAAAGCAGATCAGATTGTTTTTCACAAGCACATATTTGATATACTGTGAATAGCACACATTTCGAAAACACTGTATTTCGAAAATGACTGAATAACTGATGTTTCCTGTAATTTAGCTGAGAGTGATATGTGCACATATTCCTGAATTGTCAAAGGTAATGGTATTAGTAACAAGTTTGACCTATGATGAATTGTTTGTTAAGGGCAGAGAACACATTTGAGAGACATCTGAAATATCAGGTTATGACGATTGTGTAAATGCTCAAGCTCATAGATAACACTGGTGGTGTCTGCAAATGTAGTGAATATTCCCTATCATGTGTTACGAATCATATCTTAACGTACATATGTAATATTGTTAGAACATTTCAGAACAATCAAATTATAACAAGTCAGATAAGTCATATTTGAAGAGCATAGTATAATGTTATTTAACTCGTGAACAATTTGGAATAGACAATGGACAAGGGAGAATACAAGGTATGGGAGGCACAGCTGGTCAAACACTTGTTGCAATGACCTATGTTTGATCTGTAAGGGTCAAATCCCGGCAAGGCCAACTCAGACTTTCATTCTTCAGAGGTCGATAAATAAGTACCGATTTCGATTGGGTAATAATAGTAATTTTTGGAAATATGTCATATTTAAAGAGCTTTGGATTAAAGTGCTATATATAAAACAAATAATTATTATTAGGATATTAGAAGGAAGTAGGATTTAAACAGTGGCGTAACACAAAATGTGGGGCCTCCCTGCGAGCCATGCTGAGGGGGCCCCCACAACTCGGCAACAAATCACTGGTCACGCCACACTCTGGGCCATCATAGGTTATCACGCTTGCGCAATATGCGCAAACTTGCTGCTGAAGGGATATGCCACACACTGCACTTGGGAGAAAGATAGAAATATGTATTTTAATGTGATATACAGCACACTTTCTGAGGAAAATTGGCTAAAAAGCCAGAGTGTTTGCAATTGTTTTGTCGGGTAACAGCAATCCAATAGATGCAAGTCACCAACAGTGCACAGGAACATTAATGCTTTGCTATTAAAAATGCCATGCCAAATTGAAAACATGTCCAACTGGCTGCACAATGTAGAACAGTGTAGACATGTAATAACATTACAGTAAAGCATGCCAGGCCAGATTTTGACATACCTAGACTGGTTGCACCAAAATGCCAATCGAGGCAATTACACTCATCAAGAAGATAACACACATTCAAGCCCGTGGCCTCTAACAACACGGACAAACTCTTTAAAAGCTGCAAGGAACTGGTCAATCCTGTTGCAGTCTTTACCTCTCCTGTTCCCTCACAGGCCCTCTGTATGGCTCTGTCATCTCACATCTCTGCTAAAACTCAGGACATCCTGTCCTCCATCTCCTCTTTCTCTCCCTCTTCCTTTCTCGGACCCCCTTAGTCCATCTCTACCTCTCTTCCTCCTTTCTCCTCTTTCTCTCTGACAACACCTGACGAGGTTTCTAGACAACTCTGATCTATGAAAGTGTCATCCAAACAGGTGCTCCCCTGCTCCTCCCGAACCATCAAGGACCATATTGATATCCTCGCTCCAGCCTTGGCTGATTTCTGTAATCACTCTTTCGCCACTGGAGTGTTCCCCTCTCCCCTTAGGCACTCCCTTATGCACCCAGTCCTCAAGAAGCTGTCTGCCGATCCTGCCTGCCCGGCAAACTATCGCCCAATCTCCATCACACCTTTCTTTGGCAAACTGTTGGAAAAGCTGGCCATCTCCCAGGTTACTCTCCATATGGAATCTGTTGGTTGTCTGCATGACCTTCAGTCTGTCTTCAGAGCTGCCAGTGTCAAGAAAACTGCTTTACTGAACACCTGTGAAGATCTGCTCTCTAACCTTGATTCCAGTATTCCTTCTGTCCTCATCCTCCTTGATCTTTCCTCTGCTTTTGACACTGTCAACTATGCCATCCTGATCAATCTTGATCAGTCGACTCCAGGAGGACCTGGGCATCACGGATCAGGCCCTTGAGTGGCTGACCTCCTTCCTTATGAACAGCCCCTCCCAGCTCCAACTTGGTCCATTTCTCTCCGCTCCATCATCTCACCCCGGTTTTTCAAACTCTACTTGGCCCCTTTGGCCCACTTGATCTCTACCTTCTCCTCTGACTTTCAGTGTTATGCGGATGACAATCTGCTTTTCTTTAGGCTCCCCTCAAACTCCTCTCCTCTCTCGCTCATTCCTGATTGTCTATCCGCGATTCAGGATTGGTGTGCCTCCAACAATCTCTGCCTTAATATCAGTAAGGTGGAGATCTGTCTCATTTGGACACCTGCCCCTGCTTTCCTTCTCTCACTCTGGCCGCCCGCCCTGGGTCCTCTTCCTTCACCTTCCTCTGAGGCAAACAACCTTGGTGTGGTTTCTTTGACTCAACTCTCTCTTTCTCTCCTCACATCTCGGACGTCGCCAAGAAGTCTCACTACCGCTAGCTGCTCCTCCTCAAAGGGACTCTTCCCTTTCTCACTTTCCCCCAGAAGCTCACTGTCTCCAGAGCCCTGGTTCTCTCTAGGCTGGACTACTGCAACAGCCTTTTTCTCAATCTCCCTTCCTCTACTCTCCACACTCTGCAACTAATCCAGAAAAGGACTGCAATGCTTATCCTTGGCCTCAAGCCCAGGGATTGTATCTCCTCTCCAGCCCTGAAATAACTGCACTGGCTCCCACTTGCTGCAATGATTAAGTTAAAGACCCTTTGCATTGTCCACAAGGCTTTCTGGGAATGGGGCCTGCATTACATCCAATGCTCTCTTCCAAAATATCTTCCTTCTCGAGCCTTTCGCTCAGCTACCTACAACTCTCTAAGGGTTAGACGCTTATCCAGGTAGAGAGTGGGCGGTAGATATCTCTCCTATGCAGGTGCCTCCCTCTGGAATAGCCTCCCTCCCCCTCTCAAACTTGAGCCAGACCACCTGAAGTTCCAGAAGAAGCTTAAAAATGTTCCTCTTCTCCTCTGCTTTCTCTCTCTCCCTCCCCTGCTGGCCTACCTGACCTACCTCCCTGCTGTATCGACTGGTTGCTTGGCTACCCTCAAAGTCTCACTGAGTCCAGACTCTTTCTTGATCAGTCACCCTTGCCCTGCCTGTGGGCCTACCATGCACTTAGGGGCTATAACTGTAACCCTACAGTCTCTTGTTCTCCTTGCACTAGCCGCGCTCCACTCACTCAGAGCATTGCTGCCCTTTTTTTCCCTCCCCTCTCCCTTGCACTTCCCCCCTCCCTTTCCCCTTGCACTTCTCATTCTCGCACTTGCACAATCTGAATGACACAAGGCCTAGTAAGATCGTTTGTCTTGTCCTCCCTCTATATTCCCTCCCTTGTCTTGTTGCGCCCAGAAACACTTGGGTACAGGCGCGTTATAAATTACTTATATCATATAATTTGATCACAGATGCCCAGAAAAATATACAATGCTGCAGTAAGAAATAGCTAGACTAGCAGCACCCAAATGGCAGTCTAGCCAGGTAATTCACTTAGCAGGACTGCTTTGTCAGAAATGCCCAGTTAAAAAAAGTCATACCAAACTGAGGAATTACTAGACTAGCTGCACCAAAATGCCTCTCTAGCCACTAATACCATATATCATGCCTGCATAGCCTGGACATGGACAGCCATTATGATTTGTTGCACAATCCTGCCCCCCCACACATCCCCTCTCCCTCCCAACCCTACCCCAACCTCCAAAATCAGCTCCTGGGCCCAGAATTACCTCCACGTCCCTCTTCATTGTCCCAGAGCTTACGTATGAGGCTCTTTGCCGCAAAGGTAAGTACTGGCATAAGGAAGAGTGGGACTAGGATTAATGAAGTTTACAGGTAGCTAAATCAGGCATTACCTCCATGTACCTCTACCTCATCGAAGTACTTGTGTATGAGTGCCTTATACACAAGAACTGCCTCATACACAAAGGGACGCGGAAGAATAGGGCTAGGAGTAATGAACAATCAAGGCATTAAACACAAGTATTGGTGCAACACCATTGAGTTGACTGGGATTTAGCACTCCCCTATCCCCCCCTGAAATTTTGGTCTATATTGGCTTGACCTGACTGACCTTCAGAGCAGTTGCTGGACAGAACAGGCCACAGATGTTAAAATGTTAAATGGCACCTGGGTTTCGCTGTTAACAAAATCCCAGCAATTACTAACATAAAGCATTTCACTGTTAGTACCTGCATTCATATGCCAATTCTTTTAGGCAATTGAAATCGTGATGTGGGTTTAATACTTGCATGCCAGGGGAGTGATTGGAAGGGTAGAAAGTGAACAGGAGACCACTCATTCTCACAGCAGCCCATAAGTGGGTGTTTTCAAAATTAAAGGAGAGAGTTAACTACTTGTATCATTGAAGCTGCACCAGAATAGTCTCATTAAAATGCATAAAGAAATTAGATGCCCCCAAACAAATAAGTTTGCTCCTCCCCCACCGCCCATGAAGTTAGAGCCTCTCCGAACATTTGAAGGGTTAGCCCCCCGAAATGTAGGTTATGTTGCGCCCCTGAACGCAAGCACACACACCATTAACCATATACACACACGCACACCCAGCCATCCATACATTTGTGTGCATTCATCCACCATACAGGCAGACCCAGGCAGCCACCTATACATTTAAGTGTGCACCCTTTCACCATACACTCACACAGGCAGCCACCTATACGTTTAAGTGTACACCCATTCACCATACAGGCACACCCAGGCATCCACCCGTACATTAAAGTGTGCATTCTTTCACCATACACTCACACAAGCAGCCACCTATACTTTTAAGTGTGCACCCTTTCACCATACACTGACACACGCACACATTATAGGGTTGAGGGGAGCCCTAATACTTCAAAAAGAAATTACAACTTTGCCGGTCTGGAAACAATCGTGCCGGTAAGCTTACTGGCACCATTGTTTCCGGACTGGCATATTACAGATCTGCGGGTGTTTGCCGCTCCGCCCGGCAGGTCAGACCTGCCGGGTAGAAGGGCACCCACCCGTAGAGTTTTCATGGAAGCATTGGCACCGTTATTAATTGATCCAGTGCTTCCATGGTCCCCATTCCCATAAACTCTGAGGGAAATGGGGACTTACCATTTGTCGGCGCCTGATTTCCCAGACCGCCGGGGTTGTAATTCCCTAGGGTTACCAGGAAGTCAGGCACCAGTAAATCATTACGGGTCCGGCGGCAACCTGCCATTAGCACCGGCACAGTTACCACCAAACTCGTAATGAAGCCCATTGTTTCTTTTTGAAGTCACTCTGACTTCATAAATTATTTTTTATTTCTGTTAAGGACCAGACCATAATGGAAATAATTTCTTTGTGATGGCAGAGTGACTTCAAAAATAAACAATTTCTTTTGGAATTCATAGGGTTCCCCCCACCCTATGACATGGAGGACTCCAGCCTAGGGTCTTCCATGCCATGGGTAGGACGGAGCCTTCAGACTTCAAAAAGAACATTTCTTTTTGTAGTTACTCTGCCTTCATAAAGAAATTATTTCTGTTACATAAATAATTTCTTCATGAATGCAGAGTAAACTCAAATGAAAAAAAAAATATTTTTGATTGAACACAAAATATTTTTCTTTTTTTTTTCTCCAGTGGGGCCCCCTCCCAGCACATGTGCTGGCGGGGCCCCACGCACTGTGTGGTCTGCCTGTTACACCAGTGGATTTAAACAAAATATCCCCCAGAGACTGTTAGATTGCTTTACTGAAACATTTTTAGTCTTCTTGCATTTTATTTACCGTAATACGCTCTATATTTAAAAGCATATAAAAATGCAATTATTTAGATGTCAGGAAAGGAGCAAGAAAATGAAATAATGGAGAAAGAGCTAAAAAAGAGAAGTATAGAAATCAGCATTCGTGTAGGTGGTATAATACTCTAATTGCTTTTCTCTAATTACTATCACTTCTTTGACATCCAGAGAAGTATTGCGCCATCAGCTATGGGAAGAGATGCTAGGGCCCAGTTGTTCATTGAGGGAAACCGGTTGCAACCAGTACCGGAAGTAACAGTAACACTGTCACTGGAATGGGCATCCTCGCAGGATGTGGAAGATCGCCAGTGGCAATTTTGGAAAACTCAATCCATTTAAAAACTGGCACTTCCTGTTGACATCGACTCCTGCAAACAGTGACAACATGTCACAAAGCTCCAAGTCATGCCCATCAGAGGTCCAGCTACACAAGCCTTGTTTTACCACACCAGAATTAACAGCGCTGACAGACAGCATTGTGGCCCATGCAGATGTACTGTTTGGGAGTCACAACAGGGGAACAGGCCAGCGGTGCAAGTCTGCCATATCGAAGGAGGTTGCCCAGATGTTAACGGCAGTGGGATTGGTCCCCCACACATCCAGAGATTGCCACAAGAGGTTGGATGACCTGTGCCTATGAGTGCGAAACAACTTGGTGTCACATCAGATGGAATCCCTGGCCACTGGATTCAGGACAGACTCACCCCTTAAACCGATGCTGTGAGAAGAGACCTGCAGCTTAATCATGCCTATGAAAGGGATCGAGGGAGTAGGATCTGCAGCAGAGACGGCAGTGAGTACAACAAGCCACATATAAATGCCAACCATAAGACACATTGAATATCCACATTCCAGAATAGCGAGACATGTCCAAGCAAATGGGTATACCACTGGACGACCATAGCAAAATGGCCCAATCACACCCACATACCAGGAGCCGTGTTCAGAGTAATCCATGCACAACCATGGGCATATATGCACAAATGGGGGACATGAAATTTAGCATATCACCAAAGCACACACAACTACAAGCCACCGTGGCAGGACAACTACCAATGTGCACTCACAACACACACATATGCATGCACACATCTGAGCAAATTTGACTACCAGACATCATGTGTAGGCCAGGGCACACACAATATTGTATCTGTGTAATGCAAGTATGTTGACATGACACACAGGACACTAACTACATGGTCATCTCACCCTAACAGGTACGTCTTCTGACAGCGACAATGCTGGACCCTCCAAAGCCTGGACAAGATCATGCAGGACAGTTCCACCACCACCCCACCACATCTCTGCCAATTCCAGCTGCACCGTCACAGCCTACTGCCCGGGCCGCACAGCCATCTGCGACTTCACAGGGTGCCACTCTGGCCGCACAGCCAGCTGCATCAACATAGCCTGCTGCCCAGTCATTTTGACCTTTCTGCAGGGCCATTCCACACCAGGCCCCGGTCTATCCCGGCTACTTCTCTGATGAATATGAGGCGGCATTTGGAGGAAATGCCACTGATGACTCACAGGATCACACCCCTTGTTCCACACTTACCTTCAGACCTTGAACCTTGCACAGCCCACCTCCACCACCTATGCCCAACATAATGGAAATGGATACCCGTATATGTGGGATAGAGGCTAGGTGCACTGAGATGGCTGAGATGCCAGACATGGTCCGGCAGCAAATGATGAAATCCCGACTGATATGGATGTGCCTGCAGGCTAGCGGCTGGCAGCCAGGGCTGTGTGTGTGTTCTGGGCTGCTCCACCTCTGCCCTAGTGCTACTGGCACACAGGGTACGGGAGCAAAACGAGGGGGTGTCTGCACTTGCAGAGTCCCTAACACACAACATGCAGTCCACCCTGGAGTGCATGGGTGCTCAGTGATCTGAACTCCCCTCCAGTGCAACCACCTAGGCAATCTCTCATCAAGGCATAGCCCAATGTGATGTTCCCAGCAGCTTTCGGGCTCAACTGCACTCAGCAAGGGCTGTGACATCAAAAAGCACATCAAATGAAACGATGCCCTGCATATGTGACACTTTGTTTTTGGGTGTGTGTGTGAAGTGGGTGTGTGGGAGGGAGAGGTGTGTTTGTGGAGAAGCCATGTGTGGGAAAGGGGTGGGGATGTGGGGAGGAGGTGTGTGGGAAGGGGGTGTCTGGAGGCGCAGGAGGTGTGTAGGAAACGGGAGGGGAGTGTGTGAGGATAGGGTCTGTGGGGAGGCGGAGGGGAGCACAGTGTGTTAGTATTAGATTAGACATTTGAATCAATACATCTCATTTGATACTTGCAGCAATGAGCTGACATTCCTTATGCATGTGCCAGAATCTATTGAGTGTGTGCATCAGATGCTGTATGGGGTATGGGCAGTGCATTGTGTGAGTTCTTGAGGGGCAATAAGCCCATCCCTGGCATCCATGCGCACATGCTTGTGGCTGGCTGGTTCTGCCACGCCATTGTCCTCATCGACATCTTCTGGCTGTGGCATGTCCAGGTCTGGGGGTAGGGGTAGGTTGCATTTGATGCATATGTTATGCAACATTGCACAGGCGAGGACTATCTGCCCAACCTTCTGTAGCATGTACATATGTGCATGCCCAGACTGGTGTAGACATCTGAATGGTGCCTCAATAGTCCAAAGATCTGCTACATGATTGTCCTGGTTCGCACATGCACATGATTGTAGGCCATCTCCTCTTGCATTTGGGGATATCTCAGAAGGGTCATCAGCCATGGAAGCATCTGATAATCAGAATCACCGGCAAATGGGAGAACACAAGGCCAGCTATGTCATGCAGGACAGTGTCTTTCACTAAGCCCGCCTGTGCCTGTGTGAACATCATGCATCTGGTACTGTGGTATGGCCATGACTCCTGCACCCTGCTGAACCCTGGAGCAGCCACTGTGTGACACCCAGTCTGTGCTGGGTTGTGCTGCTGGCATTGATTGCTCTGGGTGGGACATTACTTGCCATTGACTGGCCCTGGTGGGGACTCACTATCCTGCACATGTGTCCTCATTGTCTGGTGTGGACATCACTGTGTCCCTAACAAACCAGTGACTGCGCGCACTTCATGACACCCACATTGCAGACTACACATTATTAGAAATGCATCAAGAACACGTGACGGCTGACATGCACAGAAGACTTGGACAACCAATTATGTTTTACCCACAATGAAGCTGGCAATGCCACAGCATGGACGTCATGCTCCTCTACCTTCCTATCCCACTGACTTTAAACCCCTACACTACTCACATTGCAGACACATCTGAGCAACAAGAGTCTATGCAAGCGGATACAGTGCACTGACAACCATTAATGTAGATATTGACAATGACATTGACATGTGTGAGTGACGGTGCATGACAGTAGTGTTGCCTGTGACAGCATATTTTCCACACACAATGTGCGCATGCATGCACCATATCTGACCAGGACATGCGTTCCATGGGCCTAGATGGGACAGTGTACTGGTACACTTCATTCAGTGGAGTGGCGTTGTTGCATTCCGGTAGCTGTACTGCATTGCATGTTTATGTCCTAATGGCTTAGGAATGGATGGATTGGTCATTGAATGATACTACTCCAGATTCGTAATACTCCTGTGAGTTATTGACTGTCAATTGGGCATGCACTGGTTTGTCCTGCATATGTAGGGTGACTGTTTGACATGCTTTTATGCCATTATGCCTCCCCTTAGCCTGCAACCCTTTAGTGATGGTCAGGCAGGGCTAATTATGTACTCACACCTGCAACCTGTTACAGGGCTACAGGTGTATAACCAGCCCTGCCTAACTTGTGTAAGAAGAGGAGGAATGGTGACAAAAGCAGCACAGGAAAATATGCAGCTGTAGAGAGCCCAAGATGTATAGCGAGGTGCTGTTCATGAGCGACACACTAATGGTTCATGGAGGAGCGGCCTACAAGCAGGGGCTCTGTGGAACTGACAGAAGAGTGAAAGGGGAGCCGTTTTGGATGGCTGCCCGTTTTCCGACAATTCAAGGTGCTCATTCTCCTGGGGCCAGAAACCTACACAGTAGTGCCTGAGGGGCAGGAGGTAGAGCCCTGAAACAAAAGAGAGAAACCCGGAAGATCTGCACTGCTAGCCTCAAAGAAACCAATGAGTTTCTAGACAGAGAGATACCTGGTATTTGAGTGTTTGATGCTGTGCGTAAGTTTACTTTGTTACAAGGTGGTTGCGTGGATTGAAAAACAAGTTGTCGAAGGACTCTGCATAGAATCCTTACAAACCAATGAACAGTAAATCTTGTTAACTCATTGAAAGCCAAATGAATACTTTGTTACATAAGGGTCACATGCAAAGGAAAGCATGTTATCGAAAGTCTCTGAAAGATGCAAACAATTTAAAGGCACATGGGAGTTACAATACTTAATGAACTGAACGAGAATATTCAAACCATGAATTCTACATCAATTTTGAATGCTGTGTTGATAAACAAATTTCATGAGAGTAAACAAAATACTTTTTTTTAAAACCTGCACATTCTACAGAGATGCCAAACAGCAGAGAATTGTTCAATTATATAACTGCACTATTTTGAATACAGAATTAAAAGAAAATGTGTACTTAAGAAGAAACAAGGAGAAGGGAAGAGTTCTCTATATAATTACCTAGAATCTATGTGATCACTGTGCTACCCATAATGTCGACTATTAAATTGCCAACTCCCATTATGGAGCAGTGCAGTGATCACATAGATCAGTGTGCCCTGCACTACCATACCCTCATCCCCCCTATCCACTTACCTTTTCTGTGGCACACAGTGAAGTGTGACGCCATCTCCGTTCCAACCCTGCATTGTCAGTTCCTCTAAGTGCGTCGATACTGATGGTCCAGGGTCCTTTTTTTTGATTTAAACTTCATATCCCCCGCTTACCATTACGGTAAGCGGGGATGTCCCCGCAACCCCCGACTCCCGTTACGTTACTGCACCCAAGTAGAGCCGGGGACACCCCCGCAACCTCTCTCTGCTTTGGCTCAGTAATGGGAGTCAGTATACTGTGCGGACCTAAAGGCGCAATAACTGTGGGGTGCAGTACTGAAGTCAAAGTTTTTGTACGATTCCATTACTTTCACCAGATGATAATTCTAAAAGTGACTGACCTTTGTATTGTAAATAACTTTCAACTATGTTATATCTACAAATCCATTGCATATAAATATAAAGATGCCAACAAATGATGAACTACAAAGTAAATGCCAAGGCCTGCGAACCCAATGGGAATTATTTGCCAAAGTGCAGGGAAATTAACCTTGCAGGGTTAAATTTTAATGATTTCTCAATTGCAACTAAAACTGTTTTGTGATGCATAGACCAGCCAAATACAGAGGGTCCCAGTGTGACACAGAATATTGAAGGAATTTGGAAACACCTCAAGTAAAAATATCACTGGAGTTTGAATTGTTTATTTGTCTTGAGGATGGATGCTCAGGCTCAGTATATTTTGTGTTTTGAACTGTGCTTTGGAACTTGGAAGAGGGAACCCTGAGTATTACTCAAACTTATATTATTTTGGAACTCAAGACAATCTTAACACTGGTTGTAAGAAATGCTTTATACTTGGGGAAAGGGGATGAGAGAACATTACAAGCTGAATCGTGCTTTGAACATCATGCTGAACACTATTCTGTTGGTTGTTGACATCCCTACATATGGTATACGATTAGTTGTGAGGGCAAGCATAGGGTTTTGGACAAAGACAGCTTCCTAAGTTGAATGTATTGACTTTGACTTTCCTTAGTTTTGGTTTGGTTGGGAAATACCACCATAGTATAGGGCACGATAGACAGTTTTCCATCCTGATATTTAATTTAATAAAAGAGTTTGCTCTGAACTTTGAATCTGTTGCCTGTGTCTTGCTCCAAGATGACCTCACAGCACCAAACATCCAGGAACTTTGTCCTATGTAACATGCCATGTATGCCGGTAGGGTGTGGTTCCACAGGAACATGGAGTCGTGGGTTTATCCTGTGCAGCAGGCACAGCAGTACGTAATGTTC
The DNA here is from genome assembly GCF_040938575.1 of Ambystoma mexicanum. NCBI lineage: Eukaryota > Metazoa > Chordata > Amphibia > Caudata > Ambystomatidae > Ambystoma > Ambystoma mexicanum. Next base: position 369,741,387 of record NC_090930.1, read on the forward strand.
AAGTTAGCATCACAGGTCACCTGGACATTGAGTGAATGGAACTTATTCCGGTTCCTGTAAAACTCCTCTGAGTAATGGGGGGCCACCAGCTCCAGATCTGTGTAGTCCGATGCCGACAACACATGGACATGCTCGCAATTTCATGGAAGTGGGCCTTGGTGGCATTACTTGTGCCTAGGATGTTAGGGGGTGATGTGCTGGCCCTCCTGGTGCAGGAGGGCCTCCATTTACCTGCATCAGCACTCTGGAGAATGCAGGCTGCGATATGCCATGCAACTGGCTCACTGCGTGCTGGAACGTGCCTGTGGCGAGGATGAGCTAATAAAACCTAATAGACTGATTTAATCTAAGCTGTGTTTTTACTTCGGAATCAGTTCTACACAACAAAACAGTCCTCTAAGTAAGTTCTCTACAAAATAAAGTGTTTACCAAGATTAACAAATGAGATATTGAGGGCATTGTGTGGCATAAAGCAACATGAGTATTAGAGGTTTTGGGGGGGGCATATGCACATGTAAAACAATTCACTTCTTTTTCAGTTGATAGAGTAAACTACTTTAATGTAGCCTAAAAGGAAAATAATTAGGGTTCAGAAAAAATCTGGTGCAAGGTTCTTACGTAATAATTGCAAAAAGGATTTGGTATTTTACTGCACCAAATCTTTCATGAGTAAATAGCTATTTATGTACACAATATGTGTTAGTCAACATAGTGAAGTTTAAGGCCCAAACATAAATATTATAAAGGTAATCCAATGAGACAATAAAAGAGAACGGAAGCAAGAAAAACACAACTGTTTACATGCAATTGCAGCTGGGAATAATCCAAAAATCATTCAACATTACATAATTACATGGAGGCTTTTATAATGAGAAGTTGAGTGAAGTTTTGCACAATGTTTCAAGATGCATGGACATTCACATTCTCTGATTGGACAGTCTTGGTTGTTCTATAGCTGATTCTATACAATACCTAGCCCTATTGGCCTATACAATCCCTCATATCAATACTTATGACTATCTTGTAACAATGATCTTGTGATGGGTCATCTAGTTTCACACAGTTTTGATTGGACAGTTTACAGGTGAACACGTTTCACATATAATTTGATTTCTGATTGGCTATGTCCCTTCGGATGTCCTGGGGAGGATCGCTTCCATCATAATTAGTCAGTAGAATTGTGAGGTATGAACAGATGTTAGATGTTCATTCCAACATTCACTGCTCTCATTCCATCTGGAACACATATCTCCATGTACTCATTTGTCTCTCAATTCCTGTTCCCTTGCACAATCACATTTATCTTTTGGGACCTATGTCTGGCTAATATTTCTCAAATGTCCTCCCCCTTCGAGTAATACCAAGGACTGCATCATGAGAAACTGCAGTCTCCAACTGCTGTGGGATTTATGTACCATTCAAGATAGTTATCAGCGACTGCGGTGGTCCGCAAAGAGATCCGGGAGGGCCTATAAAGGGCTCTATTTGCACCCTTCTGAGCTTTGGTTTTATCTTAACCTCATCTGTATGGGTATTCTCATTTTTCCAAGGAATAGTGGCATCTCCTACCATGACTACAATTTAGTTTACACTGTCTCTATGGGAGGCCAGTATTATTTGATATTGGCTCCAAATTAAGATTTAAAATATCAGGATTGGTAGGAGCCCTCTGCATGCATTAGTTAGCCAATTTGGCATCCAGGAGAATATTTCAGTTATCCAGTCTTGTTCTTTATAAACCACCATAGCTATTTTCAAATGGTGCAAAGCCTTTATTGCAAATGGTGCAAAACCATCATGACATTGCAAAATCGTATGGCACTTGCCCTCCTCACAGCCATGGAGAGAGGTGTCTAAAAAGATTGGAAGCACATGTTGCACAAACATGCCTCCAGATGACCAAAATAATTGTGTCCTTGAGTATAGCAATAAAGGCTTTGCACCATTTGAATGATGCAATAGCTTTATTAAGGTAAAGATCCTGGTATCAAAAAGTTGCTGGCGTAAAGACTTCGAAAAAAAATGTTTGTGCTCATTGGCTGAAACTTGAAGTGTGCTCAGTTATCGTCACTGAGTTCACTGATGCGATGTTAAGGTCCAATTCAATTCCAAATTGCAATATCCTTAGTTGTATTCACTAGATATTGAAATAAAAGTTCTGGTTTCAGCAGGATGATTCGTAAGAGTGATTGAGGCTCCGAAGGTTATGGTTTTGGCAGAGCGAAGCTATATGGTTCCTCAATCCAATTGAATTTCCAAGTTTTAGTGTCCTTAGTTATATCCACTAAGTGATGTAGTATGAGTCCTGGTTGAAGCAGTGTAGTTCCACTTGAAAGGTTGTAGTTTAATGGAATGAAAACAATATGGTACCTCTTGGAGGGTGGTGGTTTGAAAAAGCGAAAACAATATGATTCCTCACTAGGCCCAGTGACATTTAGAACATGCAAGTGCATGGGAGAGGGCGAGGGGAAAAGTGCATGGAAGGGGGAAAAGTGGAAAGTGCAGCGCAGAAACAGATAAATAATAAATAAATAAATAATAAAGGCAACAAACAGTGGTAATGCAGCCAGCAAAGTGCTGGGTTTAAAGAAGCAGACAGGGTAGGACTGATAAGTGCAGGAAGAAAAAGGGGGGCTGTATGGGTACAGAGACAGACCCCAATGCAAGGGGTGGCCCGGAGTGCGGGTGGAAGGGTGAGCAGGTTCCTGGGCACGGTGGGCAGAGGGTGGCCAGGTGCACAGTACCAGAAGAGAGCAGATCAGCAGGAAAGAGGTGAGCGAAGGAAGAAGCAAAGAGGAAAGTCTTGAGGTGTTTGCGGAACGAGAGATGGTTCTCCTAAAGTTTTAGAGTGGCAGGGAGGCTGTTCCAGAGGGAGGCAGCAGCTGAAGACAGAGATCTACCCCAGCTCGTTTTTTGAAAAACTAATGAAAAAAACTTGAGGGAGTTTGAGGTAGAGGAGCAAAGAGCTCAGGAGTGGACATATTTGTGGAGGGATAGCTGAAGGTATTTATGAAAGTGTGGAATCAAAGTTGACCCCGAGATTCTTAGCCATGCAGGTGGGTGTAGGAGGAGGGCCAAGCGAGGCCGGCCAGAGAGTGAGGGGAATTAATGGATGTGCCGATGAGGAGGATTTCAATCTTGCTGGCATTCAGACAAAAATCATTGGCGGAACACCAATTTTGAATGGCAATGAGAGAGGGAGAGGAGGTGGTCGAGGGCAGCCTGAAAATGAGTTGAGTGTCATCAGCATAACACTGGAAATTTGAGCAGAAAATGGCAATGCAGTGGGTGAGAGTTGCCAGGGATTGGTTGAAAAGCCAGCGCGAGAGGTTAGACCCCTGGGGAACACCACAGGTAGTGAGGGAGACAGATGATAGGAATAACCCCAATATGACCTGGGAGGGTTGATCAGAGAGGAAAGAGGTCTGCCAGGCCAGAACCAGATCGGTGATACCCAGGTTATCACAGAGATGGTTCAGCAGGATGGTATGGTTGACCGTGTCAAAGGCAGAAGAGAGATCGAGTAGGATGAGGACAGAGGGAATGCTAGAGTCAAGTTTGGAGAGAAGGTCTTAACGGATGTTCAGGAGAGCAGTTTCCATGCTTCTGGCAGCTCTGAAGCCAAACTGGTGGTCATGGAGGCAGCCAAAAGAATCAGAATGAAGGTTAAGCTGGGAGTTGGCTAGCTTTTCAAGGAGTTTGACCAGAAAGGGAATAATGGAAATTGGGCGATAATTGGCAGGACAAGAAGGATCCGCTGTGGGTTTCTCGAGAAGAGGATGCACAAGGGAGTGCTTTAGAGGGGAGGGGAAGGATCCTGAGGCAAAGAAGTGGTTGCAGAAATCGGCAAGGGCCAGAGCGAGGGTGTCAATGCGGTCTTTGATGGTTTTGGAGGAACAGAGGTGAACCTGTTTTGATGAGCCTTTCATAGATTGGACTTCTATAGCGACCTCATCAGTGGAGAAAAGAGGAAAGGATGAGAAGGAGGTTGGGTGATGGTTGAGGGAGGGTTAACATGCAAAGATGGAGAGGGGAGAGGAGGGGAAGTGGAGGAGAGGGTTGACAGAATGTCCTGGGTTTTTGAGATAAAGTGAGAGGCAAGGGCATTGCAAAGAGCCTGGGAGGCAACAGGAAGGGTAGAGAATGCATAAGTGTTGGCCAGCTCCTTGCAGATTTTAAAGGGTTTGGCTCAGTTGTTTGATGCCGCTGAGACACGGGCTTGAATGTGGACTCTCTTCTTGGTGCGGACAGAGAGTTGGTATTTCCTTTGGAGCAGGCGACAGGCCAGTTTCTCTGAGGATGAGCATGAAGTCCTCTATTTCCTCTCAGCCACCCTACACTTACGTTTGAGTGTAGCTAGGTCAGAGTCAAACCAGGAATTGCACTTGGCTTTGAAATTCAAGTGGATCCTCATGACAGTGGCAAGAGCATCAAGAGTATCGGTAATGGAAGAGTAGAGGAGGGATAGGTCTGTGTCAGGATGTGAGTCAGCCGGGGGAGTTGGGGGGAGAGAAGGTGGAAGTGAAAGCCTCAATTGACACGTGTTTCATCGACCGAATGTCTGATAAGGTAGGTGGCAGTGTAGGGGTAGGCTTGGCTTGTGGGGAAGAGAGTGAGAGATGAGAGGAGAGGAGAGGAGGCAGTGATCACTCCAGGAGAGAGGAGTGGTCAAAGGGATCGAGAGGGGGAGGTCAGAGGAGATCAAAGCATCAAGTGTGTGACCAGCAGAGTTTGTCGGGCCAGAGGGGAGAATGGAGAGAGAGAGGGAATCACAGAGGTCGCAAAAGAGCAGAGAAGAGGGAAAGGTAGAATCAAGATGGATGTTGAAGTCACCAAGGAAGAGGAGTTGAATGGTTGAGGCCTGGAGGGAGGAGGAGAGGTCCACCCAATCAGAGAGAAAGGAGGTGATTTAACCAGGGGGCCGATAAAGAGTAGCCACAGTAAGAGTGTGAGTAGAAGAAATTGAGAGCCTGCAGACAAGGCTTTCGAAAGAGGAGTAGATCTGAGTGGGAATGAGAGTGGCAGGAATCTACTCAGGAAAGATCAGGGCTACACCACCACCGGGCCAGGTGGATCTGGGCACGGAGAGGATCTTGTAGCCATCAGGGAGGAGAGTGTCAAAGCTCATGACAGAGCTGGCCATGAACCATGTCTCAGTAAAACTGAGGACATCAAGGTCCAGTTCTTTGAGGAGGTGACAGATGTCAGAGGAGTGTTTGACAGCAGAGCGAGAATTGAGAGTGGCAAGATACAGAAGGTTGCCAGCCTAAAAGACCTTCCAGGAAGGGGTAGAAATCAAAGGTACGCCCTGCAGAGGATTGGAGGTAGTCTGAAGGGGGGCAGAGGAGGAGGGAGGAGTGGGAAAGGTAGCCAGGGAATGAGAGGAATGTACAGCTGGAGAGGAATGGAAGTTGATGAGGCGCGGGATGCGCCTATCGAAGAGGCTTAGATTGGCCTGAGGACCTTGGGCCATGACAGTGCCATTAAGGTAGACATTAAGGATGACTTTGGAGGAGTCAAAGGAGGCCATGAGGATGTTCCAGCAAGTGCCACCATAAATAGGAGAGGAGGAGACAGGACAGATCATATGTAGGGTCCATAGGTGGAGTTTTGCATTGCTATTATTCTTTGAAAGCATCATTGTTTACTCACTGCTTCTGGGCACGTTAGCATCATTCGCATTTAGGTGGAGTTTTGCATTGCTATTATTCTTCGAATGCATCATTGTTTACTCACTGCTTCCTAGGCACGTTAGCATCATTCGCATTTAGGTGGAGTCTTGCACTGCTATTATTCTTCAAATGCATCATTGTTTACTCACTACTTCCTAGGCACGTTAGCATCATTCACATTTAGGTGGAGTCTTGCATTGCTATTATTCTTCGAATGCATCATTGTCTACTCACTGCTTCCTAGGCACGTTAGCATCATTCACATTTAGGTGGAGTCTTGCATTGCTATTTTTCTTTGAATGCATCATTGTTTACTCACTGCTTCTAGGCAGGTTAGCATCATTCGCATTTAGGTGGAGTCTTGCATTGCTATTATTCTTCGGATGCATCATTGTTTACTCACTGCTTCCTAGGCACGTTAGCATCATTCGCATTTAGGTGGAGTCTTGCATTGCTATTTTTCTTTGAATGCATCATTGTTTACTCACTGCTTCTAGGCAGGTTAGCATCATTCGCATTTAGGTGGAGTCTTGCATTGCTATTATTCTTCGGATGCATCATTGTTTACTCACTGCTTCCTAGGCACGTTAGCATCATTCACATTTAGGTGGAGTTTTGCATTGCTATTATTCTTCGAATGCATCATTGTCTACTAACTGCTTCCTAGGCACGTTAGCATCATTCGCATTTAGGTGGAGTTTTGCATTGCTATTATTCTTCGAATGCATCATTGTCTACTCATTGCTTCCTAGGCAGGTTAGCATCACTCGCATTTAAGGGGAATCTATGCCCTGCTACTTTTTTCGAATGTATTATTAAATTACAAACCTCACCAAACAACACTATCACACTACATAGCATTTACAGGCCCCCAGGACCCCCTGGATCCTTCGAAGAAGACATTACTGCCTTAGCAGCTGACAACACCAAGCCTATGGCAAAAAACATCATCCTAGAAGATCATGGTTACACCCAAATTAGCTCTAAACCCACCCATGAAAAGGGTAGGATAATTGATTGGGTAGCGGTTCTCAATTGCAACACTTCCCTATTAGATACTAGCCCACTAGTATGGTCAGACCACCACCGTATCACCTTTGAAGTGAAGATCAACAATCTGGAAAAGAAAAAGCCCTACATTGCTCCCCCTTGCCTCACAAGAAATAAACGTAACATTACAGTAGAAGCCTTAGTTCCCTTGGTAGTCCCCATACTCAATGCCCTACCGGACACCAATGATCCTAATACCCTGACCACCGCCTATAATGAGACTATGTCCAAAGCTATGGATGCTATTGCCCCGCTAAAACTGCGCAAAAGTAAACCGATAGCCCATCTTAACTCGTGGTTCACTCCAGAGTTAAAAAGAAAACTGGAATCACGTTGGAAATCCTCACCCACACATGAAAACAAAACTAACCTTGCCACCATTTCTGCCACTTACAAAAATAAGATAATTCAGACCAAAAAAGAAACATCCAATGACAGAATAGCCCAAGCCAGCTCCAGTACGAAAGAACTTTTCAATATCCTAAGAGGACTTGAGAACCCTAACCCCACACCAGATACTTGCACCAAGGATAAAGCATGGTGTACCAGTATACAAAATGCCCTGTCCAACAAAATTAAAGGACTTCAGACCAAAATAGCTGATAAAAGATCCCAACTAACAGTCAACACTCCAGCACCCACCTCTACTGCACATACTAACTCAGGCTTCATGTTTAAAAAAGTTACCACACCCATAGTTCAAAAAATCATTGCGTCTCTAAAACCATCTAATTTTAAGGGTGATAGTTGCCCAGCCCAGATCATAAAGATCATAAAGGATGCAGCTAGAGACCTAGCACCATTCATTACTAAGCTGATAAACTCATCCTTCGCCAGTAACTCTGTCCCAAGTAACCTGAAGCAGTCTTGGGTTTTACCGCTACTAAAGAAACAGACCCTTGACCCGGCTATTCCCACCAACTATAGACCAATTACGACAGTCCCCTTTTTACTAAAAATCTTGGACAGAATTGCCTATTTGCAAATACAAGACTATCTTGAAACTCACAAAATACTTGGAACCTGTTAATCTGGCTTCAGACCTCAGCATGGCACAGAAACAGCCCTTGTTGATTTCAAGAGCCAGATCGATGAATTGAAAGATAATGGAAAGATGGCCATCCTACTCCTTCTGGAGCTTTCAGCGGCTTTTGATTTGGTGGACCATGCCATACTTTGCGACCACCTATCATAAGCAGCTCACTTCTCCAGTTCTGCAGTTTCCTGGATCCAATCTTTCCTTGTAAATAGAACAATGCGCGTGTTCTCACCCTCGGCAGCTGCTGATCCCATTCCCATCACCTGCGGAGTCCCCCAAGGATCATGTGTCTCGCCCTCTTTGTACAACATTTTTACAAAGCCACTATTTGACAAACTGGACCGTCTGGGTGTCACCTACACAAAGAATGCAGATGACACCCAGATACTCCTACCCCTATCAGGAACTTATGATATAGATGTTGCACGGATTAGCGAAGTCTACACCATCATTTAGGCATGGATGGCCACACAGGGCCTCTGCCTGAATGATGATAAGACAGAGTTACTCCTAGTTGGCTCACCTAACAACCTGCTCAAATTTCCTCATTGATGGGAACAATATACGCGCAGCTAAACATGTAAAAACTTGAGGTTTTTACCTCGATGCACAATCTAACTTAACTAAACAGATAAACATGATCTCATCTGCTACTGCCTACACTGGTAAAGTGATTAGAGCATGCAGACCTTTTCTCTCCCCCACTAGCTGCCTGACACTGCCTAGAGTGCTCATACAATCCAGATTGGGTTACTGTAACAGTCTCTACCCTGGTGCCAATAAAGCCATTCTAAATAAACTGCAGATCATGCAAAATAATGCGCTCAGAGTAGCGTTAAATATTCCCAAAAGAGAGCACATATCAGAAACTAGAAAGCAACACAAGTGGCTCTCTATACATGATAAAATCGACTTAAAAACTAGTTGCCTCACTCACAAAGCGCTTAACCACCAAGCCCCCACCTATCTCACAGACAAGTTCACATGGAAAGTGACCAACAGATCTACTAGATCATCCAATAGACCTTGTCTGGTGGTGCCTAGATTTAATTTAAAAAGAGCTGGTGGCACCAGCTTCCCGGTATTAGCTACTCAGCTATGGAACTCCCTCCCTCAGAATATTCAAATGATTCAAGCTTTTAACAAATTCAGAAGCCTTGTTATCACTTGGCTACTCAACAAAATATAATCGCCATAGCTGTAAATACCAGTGACCTTTGATGGACTACACGTTTTGCTTATACGATGCCCTGTACTCTTGCCATGACTTCAAACGTTTGATTTTATAAAATGTATAATATGTATAATATGTACATATCTCATCTTACTGTTGTAATCTTACCATGACTGACCTTTGTAACCATTAATGTCCTAACAGCACCCAATTACCTCTGGGTCAGGCGCACTTTATAAATAAAATAAACAAACAAATGTACAAACAAATAGATCCGGTGAAGGAACGACAAAGAGGATGTTGGTGAGGGTCTGTCTGGAAGAGGCGCTGGAATAGGTATCAGCAATAGGGAGACCTGGGTTAGAGGCCAGAAAGCGCCATGAGTAGGCGAGAGGGGGCACAGGGAGGAGTGTGCAAGTACAGCATTATGGAACAGACACTGGGCTAGCAGGTTACAATTAATGGGCAAAGTTAAATGCAAAATACAGCCAGATTTGATACTCAAATTAAATGCAAAATACAGCCAGATTTGATACTCAAATTAAATGTGAAAAACAGCCAGATTTGATTCACATGTCTCATATATGGCCCTGTTGTTTAGGAAATGAAGTGAGAGTAAGAGGGTAAATGTGAGTACAGAAATGCCTTGATTAATATATAGTAGGGGGAAGCTGAGAGTACAGACAGAGATGAGGGTATAGGGCAGTCAGGAGGAGGGGAATAACCCATGCAAAGTGAGGTAGAAGAAGCAGCATGGTATTCCGAGGTTTGACACCTCGAGGAGGGTTGGGTTGAGGTAGAGGTTTCAGCAGATAGGAAGCAGAGAGGGGCCTTAGAAATGGGCCTTTGAAAACAGGACGGCTCCACGCCTCCCGGTCACACCAATCGGAAATTGTAGAAGGGGTGAGCCAATCAGCAAGGCTCAGGTCAGCCAGCAAAGAGATAAGTGAAAAATCAGGCAGTCTTTTGGAGTGGTTGCCATTTGCAGCAAAATGCAAGTCAGGGCACTCAGTAAGTAGGTTAGAGGCACACAACAGCTCTGTCTGGAGTGAAAAACACGTGCATCTAAATGTGCTTCTCTAGCAAACAAGGGGCTGCAGGGACACGTGTGCAACTACAAAAAAATGCAACTTTCTAAGTTATTAAAATGTCATTTCCATTTTTAAATCTTCTTTTTGGCAGCCAGTTCTTTCATTTTCACTGGAAATATCTATACATAGGGGTGGGGGGATCCATGGCAAAGCGAGGGGGCCACAGGGCTTACCTCTGCAAGGTGAGTAGCTGCTGCTGGGCGCGTGGTCAGTTCTTTCTCAGGACATTAGGATTCACGACGGAGAAGGTTCCACAGGTAGTGCAAGATCCAACGAATCAAACACAGCTGATCCAAATTTGCAGGGATGTACCTGATGGCGCGAGGATCACTGAAGATGATTGCTGCTTCCGGGTATGCACGCGAGTACTGCGTGTAGCTTGAGCCTGGTGAAAACAGCTGATCAGCTGGGACGGTGCACGCACGAGCGCGAGGACTGCGTGTAGCTGGAGCCTGGTGAAAACAGCCGATCAGCTGAGATGGTGCACGCACGAGCACGAGGACCAGGGGGGAAAGAGCAGGCCCATGCAGGAGAAAGCGCATGAGGGGCGCAGGGACAGCTGTGTGCAGTGGAACTGCTGTGGATGGTAAAGGAGCTAGAAATGCGCCTTTGAAAACAGGCCGGCTCCATGCCTCCCGGGACAACCAAACGGAAGTTGTAGAAGGGGTGAGCCAATCAGCAAGGCTCAGGTCAGCTAGCAAAGGGATCTGTGAAAAATCAGGCAGCCATTTTGGAGTGGTTGCCAGGTTCAGCAAAATGGATGTCAGGGCACTCAATAAGTAGGTTAGAGACACACAACAGCTCTGTCTGGGGTGAAAAACACGTGCATCTGAATGTGCTTCTCTAGCAAACAAGGGACTGCAGGGACACTTGTGCAACTACAAAAAATGCAACTTTCCAAGTTACAAAAATGGCAGTTCCATTTTTAAATCTTCTTTTTGGCAGCCAGTTCTTTCCTTTTCACTGGAAATATCTATACATAGAGGCGGGGGGATGCATGGCAAAGCGAGGGGGCCACAGGGCTTACCTCTGCAACGTGAGGAGCTGCTGCTGGGCGTGTGGTCAGTGCTTTCTCAGGACATCAGGATTCACGAGGGAGAAGGTGTCACAGGGAGCGTGAGATCCAACAGGTCAAAAACAGTTGATCCGAATTTGCAGGGATGCGCCTCCTGGCGCGAGGATCACTGAAGATGATTGCTGCTTCCGGGAATGCACGCTTGTGTTTGATTTCCGTTGATTTTGTAATCTCATTAAAGAATTTGTTTGCAGAATGAGGGCCATTGTCAGACCTTGGGGCACTGCATATTCCCCACCTTGGAAATACCCCTCTAATCAGAAATGTAGCTGCAGATGTTGCATCAGCATTTACACATGGCCAGCATCAATCCATCAGGAAAATGGGCACACATTCACGATCATATAGCAATAAGTACTGCACTTGTTCACCATGTCGATGAAGTCGACATGGAGTTCCATGAAAGGTCCTGATGGGTGGGGCAATGTTGCCTGGAGTGTTTCTAATGTGTACCGAGTGTGGTAAGTAGTATAATTGGCCTAAAATGTATCCACTAGCTCTGACACGTTCGTTATGAACCATTCCTCATTGATGTCAGCAGCAATGTGCTGCTTAGCTCCATGGGTTGGGTGATAGTGTTGCTCTAAGGCAATGTTCAGTAGTTCCAACGGTATTTCTATTTTATCTGTTCTGTTTGCTCTCCATACCAAGTATGTGGGTGATAATGTGCATCCTTATTTCACGCGCGCCTCCGGGAATGCACGCTTGTGTTGGATTTCCGTTGATTTTGTAATCTCATTAAAGAATTTGTTTGCAGAATGAGGGCCATTGTCAGACCTTGGGGCACTGCATATTCCCCACCTTGGAAATACCCCTCTAATCAGAAATGTAGCTGCAGATGTTGCATCAGCATTTACACATGGCCAGCATCAATCCATCAGGAAAATGGGCACACAATCACGATCATATAGCAATAAATACTGCACTTGTTCACCATGTCGATGAAGTCGACATGGAGTTCCATGAAAGGTCCTGATGGGTGGGGCAATGTTGCCTGGAGTGTTTCTAATGTGTACCGAGTGTGGTAAGTAGTATAATTGGCCTAAAATGTATCCACTAGCTCTGACACGTTTGTTATGAACCATTCCTCATTGATGTCAGCAGCAATGTGCTGCTTAGCTCCATGGGTTGGGTGATAGTGTTGCTCTAAGGCAATGTTCAGTAGTTCCAAAGGTATTTCTATTTTATCTGTTCTGTTTGCTCTCCATACCATGTATGTGGGTGATAATGTGCATCCTTATTTCACCCATAATGCTTTCTACTCTGCTGGAACTTGTTCCTGCAGTTCTACAAGGTGCACCATGGTTACTGAGCGGTATAGTTCTAGTAACTGCAATGACAGGCATGTTGCTTTCCATTGCAAAGAGCATATAAGCTGCATGTTTAGCAGTGGCTTCCGTAGCTGAGTTTCCACGCAAAATTGCGTCTTTTTCTTTGGTGTGCACTGTACATGTCACCATCACTACATGGAAAGGACATTTCAGTGGATCTATTAATCTACATAATAGTGCAGCATGCTGGACTGGTGATCCGTCTGATCTCCTGTACCCTCTTCTCTTCTCGATAGACCTGAATGAACTATGATTGTTACATAAGCTGCATCTGTATATTTGGTGAAGTCATTGTCTGATGGACCTTCAAGTGCTTCTATGAGTTCAATGATTTCTTCTGCCCGTGCTGAGAAATGTGAAGCTAGTCCTTTTTGCATTACTGTCTGATATTCTTCCTCTTGTCCCTTCACATATTTTACTACTGCTGCTCCTGTGTGATTTTCACCCTTGTCCTGATTTATCATTGATGACCTATCTACATAAAGTACTGTTCATTTTTAAAGTGCATCCTTACTTACCTTGCTGCTCCCTTCCAGTTTCTCCTTTCTACACTGCACAATCATGTACAGTCTTATCTTGTGTCTTGTGATTCAATGGGTTTGGCTACACCTGATGCTGGGATTACAATGTGGCACCTAACTATGATGATGGCTGGGTTGGAAAATATGATTTCATACCTAGATGCTCTCTGTGTATTGAGGGCGGACTTGTTTCTTTCCAATATGGCATAAAATGCATGCTCAACATATAATGTTATTGGGACTCCTATTGAGATGGTTACAGAATTCTGAATTGCAAAGGTGTCAGCGGCTAAATCATGTTTACATGGGAAATTACCCCTCAGGGCTGGGTCCAAGAGCCCACTGTAGTAGGCTGGGGGTTTGTATTTCTGGGAAGATCTCTAAGTAAGGACTGCTGTCATTGCCTGTCCATTTACGTGTGAAAATAAATACAATTGCTTATTGTAATCTGGTGTTGCTTGCACTGGGGCATTGCATATTGCTGATTTTAGATCATCAAAACATTCTGTCATTCATCTGTCCATTGAAGGGTTACTTTATTTTTCTGGGCATCTTTAAGTGATTGTAACAGGGGCCTGACATATGGGAAATAGTCAAAGATCCATGCCCTGCCGTAATTGCACATCTCTAGGAATTGCTGCATCTCTTTTACTGTAGTGGCTGATGTGTGTTTCTGACTGCAGTGGCTCGTTCTGGTGTCACTCTTCTCCTTGATGAGGAAAATATTTGCCCAAAGTACACTGATTCTTTTTGGGAATACTATAATTACTCTTTTTCCACTTGGTATACTCTGTCTCTGAGGAGTTGTAGAAGTTTAATTATGGTTTCTCTCCACTGCTCTTCTGTGGTGCTACATATTTGAAGATCATCTATGTACTGCAGCACTGTGTTTGGCGTCTGTATGTTTCCGAGGTCCATCTGGTGTACCCTATTGAATACGCTAGGGGACTGGTAGTACCCCTGTACTAAACATGTGTGCCTGTACCTCTGTCCAAAATAGGAATACAAAGTAAGATACTTGGAATCTGGGTGCAATGGCAGAGAAACATTGATTTTTAACTTCAATCATTGTAAAATATACTGCATCTGCAGTGATGTTGCAGAGTATTGATGTTGGGTTGGGCACTAATGGATATTGTGCTTACATTGTTCTGAGGCCTGAGTTCTTATATGAATCATATATGATGAGACTTGTGCTTTCTTTACGCTGTATATGGCCATGTTGCATGGTGATGCGGATGGTACTATGATGGCTTGCTCAATTAATGCTCTAATGGTGTAAAATATTCCCTCATCTGCTTCTCTGGATAGTGGATATTGCTACACTCTGGGGAGTATTGCATCTGGTTTGAGTTTTATTTTCACAGCTCCTAAACTGTTCAATAACCAAACATCATAGGGGTTGTCTGTCGATAGTCAACAGTGCACTCAGCCCAAGTCCGCATACAGTCATGTTGGTTGTGCAGTTGCAACTAATATTGTCTGTGGTACCTCTCTGTGTTGTACTACCAGGTAACGAGGCATACACATCTCAAATAGTATTTCCTCTTCAGATTCTGTGTCTGCAAATAAATGATGACATCTCTTCGTGATCACATCATCTATATGTAAAGTGAACGTTGTTCCTGGTGCCTTCTATTCTGGGATTGCTGGTCTAAACAGGGATTCCACTGGCAAGCCAAATATCATGTTTTGTACTCCTAGGAACCATCCAATAAGGACTGTTACTGCATACATGAACATCTATTTGTGCAATGGTAGTGTTCCAATTACTTAAGTGCTGCATATTGCTTGTACTACTGTGGCTAAGACTCTGCTATAGTGCATGCCTGGTGAGCAGCACACTATTCCTTTGTCTGTGTATGAAATAGTCATTTTTAGTTTACTCAATAAGACTCTGCCAGTAGGTTTGCTGGTGTGTCTGTACTGTACAATAATGGTGCTAACATTTCCTGTGTCCCTTTGATAATGTGTACATTTTCTGTGAAAGAAACCTTTGCTATAGCCACATAGAATCCCTGCATGTCCATGCATCTGTTGTTCAAAGGAAAACATACTTCCTTTATACAGGACATAGTAGCTTCTGTATCCACTATAAAGGTGTACATCATGTCTCCTATCTTCACTCCCACTTTGGTTTACATTTCAGAGACTGGGGTGACTGATAGGACTGGAAAAGACAGGCTTCACTGCGGGCTGTCCTATTGTGAATACATATTTGTCGCCGGTAGTGGTAATACGTTGTCTCCCTGTGACACTCTCCTCCTGCATAATGTGCTACTGTCCCCTGAAGTAGTGCATTCTTCTCCCACGGCTGTGTGATTGCTTGGGAAGATGCATGCTGTGTATTATTATGTTCAACATTCAGAGTTGGGTACTGTATGGGCTGCCCCTGTGTGTGGGATTCTACCTGCATTGTGCCTGAATTTCTTGGCTGTGAGGATCATGGAGCATATCCCCATATGCTGGTGCCCTATAAGATGAATAATAGGCAGGATATTGGTTTGGGGTGCTCCTGGATGATATTGCATGGGTTGCCTCCTTCGGCAATCTTGCGCTACCACTTTTCCTCATGTCCAACGTGCCCCTCAAAATATTGGTCTCAATCCTTGCAATCCTCCTCCTAGCCCTCTTTGAGAGTTACTGCTTCATCCTTGAAACTTTGCCCAGTTTCTTCTGTCCTTCCCTCCATTACCTGTCCAACCTCTTGACTGTTCCTGTTCTTGTTGCTCATCCGTGGAGTACATGATTAATACTCCTTCCATACTCACCTATGCTAGCTTTTTATGCAATTCTAGCTTTGCTTCTACTCGCTGTGCTTGCTCTTCCTTTGTCACGCTTTTGTTTAAAATATCACACTATATGTGCTTGCATTTCTCCCCATGCTTTAGCTTCGATGCCCACTATTTCATCCATTTCTGATTGTACCTCTGTTGAGAGACCTCTGTGTAACACATTATAGACTATTGTTATGGTTTTATCCCATGCTTTGCCTGTTTCCTCCCTCCACATTTCTTGGTTCAAGTGAATGTATAGTGATGGGTCTTCATCAGCTTACGTCGTGCATGCCATGATTGATCCTATGTCATATTTGTCTGGATATGCTCTTCTCAGAGAATCCCACATGTGAGCTTGACAAATGTTAAATGGAGTCCCACCGTGTGCATCATTTTGTAGTCAAACTCCTGGATACCCTGCTTTTTCCCAAATTGTGTTTGTCTGTTCTCCTAATATGGTGGCATGTCTCACACTGCTACTGTCACTCCCAATGTTTGCTTTTCAAGTGCACATATCCACTTACCTGCTTGCGCTTTAAGAGTGGGAATTGTAGTAATCTAGTTGTTTTTGTTCATTTGGGGCCAAGGCACATAATATGACCTTCCTTTCCCCTTCTGTATTAGTGGAAATGGTGTCCCCTTTTTCCCTTTGTTAAACATATTTGCATTTTCTTCCCTCTAGCCACTGCTATTGATAAGGGGTGTGGTCTAAGCCTCTCCCCCATGGAGTTCTCTCCCTCTCTTCACCCTTTTTTTCCTGGTTCTGTTTGTCTTCCTCCTGATTCTCATCACATTCTGTGGCTTCTGACTCAGTCAAAGGTTTGCTTATTCTGTCCCCTATTCTGTTTCTATTTTCACATCCTTAATTACTGCTCTAATCATTTTCAACAATACTCCCCCGGCTGCCATGTATCAGCATGTATTACAGGGCATAGTCTATCTTGTTCCCTTTCTTTGTTACCCTTTGAAGCTCCTCCTATGTGTTCTGAATAGCTGCTTCTAAACCCCTACACCCTTGGTTTTCTAGCTTTGTAATAATTGGGTCTCAGCCTTTATTATTTTCAGTAGTGCCCCATGACTTGTTGATTCTGACTCTGTTCTGGGTTTGTACTGGGGATTTGTATATCCCACGGCGGGTTTAATAGGATAAGTTCCAATTGTAGGCAGGTCTGTTGGCTGTGCAAGTGCTTTCTCAGAGTGGGGTTGGCACTGACACAGGAGTCACATCCCATGTCATTCTTGATCTGTATCTGGTTAATGGTGGGGCAGAGGCCACAACAGGTGTTTTCCCTTCTGCTCCATCCCCTCCTTCTAACTCCATGTCTACCTCGTCGTACAGCTTCCAGAGTTCTAATATGCTCTGCCTCTTCTTCAGCTTTCTCCCTTTGTAAGTTGATAACAGATGTGTGTACACTTGTTCGAAAATCCCCTTCTCATGCGTGCCTACTTCTGGCCCCACAGTAAACATCTTCCCCTCTTTTGCTGCCAACTCATCATTGTAATTCATGATTTTCTCCTTCTATGTCAAGAACTCCTTACACATATGTTCTGCCATTGTACACATTCTGAACAATAACAATGTCACAGTGATGTACTGGCCAACAACTAACTACCATAATGAAACAGAACTCCAACAATAACAAAAAACAATCTCCCAAGTTTGTTTCCCTATGACACACCCCCAAGTTGCCACAAAAAGAGCACAAAAC
The DNA here is from genome assembly GCF_040938575.1 of Ambystoma mexicanum. Taxonomy (NCBI): domain Eukaryota; kingdom Metazoa; phylum Chordata; class Amphibia; order Caudata; family Ambystomatidae; genus Ambystoma; species Ambystoma mexicanum. The sequence goes on from NC_090930.1 coordinate 369,758,826, forward strand.
AAAAAATCAACTCACTGTGCTTTGCTGCACAACAACAACCCAATGAAAATACTTCTCCAATGTATTCTTTCATTTACACTCCATGCCCACTGTTCACACTCAGACCAAACTACTCTTGCCTCTGATCAGATAACACCTTTTTTCTATCTGCACTATATACAACATTGTAAAAAAAAAAGTGCAAAGATGTTTAACATAGTCAAAAGATCAACGCAATGGTTCATTTTTCCTCCTCTCATTTCCTTTCCTATGAAACAGAGGGATTCAGTCCTCGCTAGTGCAGGACTTCCCACTCGTATGTAAGCAGCCGTGCCCTCCCTCCTCTCCAAGGGACGTTACTCTTCTATATCCTCAATTAATACTGCTGTGATGTCAGTGCTCCTCTTTGCAGAGACCTCCTCAGTTTCTCCTAAAATAAAAAAACATAGCTCTAAAAATGTATACCATGTGGTTCGCTCTTCACACACTCCACTCTCATTCCAATATTCACTTTCCCATCTGTTGTCCTTGCGTCAGAGGCACTTTGCTTTATATGTTCTTCCGAAAGGTCCTCTCCATTGCTCTCTCTCCTCCCGAAGAAGGCCTGCACACCAGAGGACAGCAGCACATCATTCAGCAATCAGGCAAGCCTTTTGGCAATCCCAACACTTGGTGATCTTCCATGTGGTTGGCGGAGAGCCTGTGCCCTGTGTGCAGGCCCCACTTGCCCAGGATTATGCAGCAGTGCAGCTCCGGGCCTCTGGAAAGTCCTGGAATCACGTTGGTTGGGTCACCAAAAGAGCATGGAAGCAAGAAAAACACAAGCTTATTATATGCAAATGCAACTGAGAATAATCCACAAATCATTCAACATTACATCATTACATTTTTTATAATGAGAAGTGGAGTGAAGTTTTACACAGTGTTTCAGGATGCATGAAAATAAATTCACATTTAATAATTGGATGTCTTGGTTGCTCTATAGGTGATTTCATACAATACCTAGACCTATGGACCTATCCTATCCCTTGTGACCACTCTTATGACTACCTATTAAGAATGATCTCATGATGGGGTCATCTAGTTTCACACAGTTTTGAGTGGGCAGTTGACAGGTTAAAATGTTTCACATACAACTTGATTTCTGATTGGCTATGTCCCTTTGGATGTCCTGGGGAGGGTTGTTTCAATCATAATTAGCCAATTGAAATGTGAGTTGAGAACAGTGTGGCAACAAAAAAGAAGGCTTCACATCATTTCATGTAAGAAAGTTGGCACCAATTTACCACTATCACCTTTGTGACTTTTCAAATGACAGTTATTATATTGTGCTTTTTCATTGAAAAAGTTTACCCTTCTCGTTCTTTCTTATGATGTGTCTGCATGACTTTATGGGGCATGCTTCTTGGCCTCTTGCTCTGGCACCACGTAAACATTTAAATAATGTATTTCTGAATGTGTGGAAGTGAATGTCCCTATTACTTATGCATATCTATAATGTGAGTGTTGTCAGGAGTAAATTTATAATCGTTGATATATTCTCTATTATGTACAAGGCCCTTGATCTCTTTGTGGGCTGGGGGCTCATGTTGTTCTGTGTTTGCGATTCCACTCCTATGTGGATATTTTCCTACAGGGGCAGTATGTGTCTTCTCCCTGATCAACTTATTTTGTGCACTCTTCTGCTCAGTTCTTATTCTTTGAGGCTGTGACCATCACATTGCTAGTCTCTAAAGAACAGGATAGGCATATTACTTGTTAAATGTTTAATTTACTATTGCCTTGGGAACCTGCTGCCCTTCTTCTTCTTGCCCATCTCCTGTGAATCTATTTAACTCTTCCTCACATGCATTTCACAAAGTTATAACACCTAATTAAATTATTGTTCCTCATCCGGAGCTTGGGAATGATTTTTGCCTCTCTCCTCTGACCAATCGCAGCCTGGCTTTACACCCTATCTCTGTGTCTCTCTATTATAAGCTGGATTTGGATGCATTTTACCGTTTGGAATTCTGAGACCTATTGATTCTTAATGACCCGTGAATCTACAATTACTCTGAGGCCCACTCCATGTGTTACACACCCAAAGGATGTTAAACATAGGTACATTGTGTCTTACATTTGCTACCTTTTAGTGTGTCTAATGAATGCATATAAGACAACTTGAGACACCCCTCGTGCTTTATGCATGTCTGATTGAGCCTAATGTTTGCCTACATGTTAGTTATCATTGCCCTCATCCTATATCAATTACATTCTAAGTGTGTGTGTGTCTTGCTGGCTACTGCCTGTCTCACATCAAAGGGAGATTGGGGAGTGCCAGTATATCATGCACTCTATCTAGGCCCCTGGCCTTTGGTGTGGTTTCAAGCTCGTGTTGTATGGGTTTTCTATTTATATATTTCCTTTCATGTTTGGGACACTGGGCGTTCAGGCCAACAATAGAAAGCAGAACATGCAACAAAAAAATGCTTATTCCTAAATTAACTGTATTCTTGAGACCTTTATTTACATTTATTTTTATTATATTTTACTGAAAACAACAGTTGCCATACGGAAATAAGCAATTCATATGTATAGTGGTGCTCACTTATGTGCTGTACAAGAAGCTGTAATTGAACTTGGTATGTACAATGCTCACAAAATTAACTTATTTTACTACCAAACCACTTTTCGCACCATTTTGGGGACATTAGACTTCAAATGTTTGTTAACTTGTGAAGTCCCTTCAGTTATGAGCAATTGTTTGCATGCTCACAGTGCTGCATATGACTATACATATGCAGTGGAGTAACACAAAATGTGAGGACTCCCCTCTGAGCCATGCTGAAAAGCCGTTCCTCAGCTGGGCAAAAAAGCAGAGGCCATGCCACACTCCTAGCAGTAATAGACCACCACATGCGCCTAATGCTCATGATGATCATACTGCTGCAGGGACATGCTTCACACTACACTAGATGAAAGATGTATGTATGTGTTTTTAAAAATATCTTTCACCTACCATAGAAACAAGGGGGCTGTCCATGGCTCCTGAGTCCTGACATGCAAACATACCAGTCAACTTTGCACATGGCATGTAATATTATACACAGTAATGATACCATACGAAAACATGCTAATGCTGGCTCTGCCAGTATCCCCATGTATGAACATTCTCTTGATGGTTTTTCCCTTGATACCAGTAAAGACCTCCTGCCACAAGAAGAAAACATGTTATTGTTGATGCACAAATGTTTGGCCAACTCCGTCACCACCATGTTGGCTTTGCCCTCCACGTGGGGAAAACATGCAATGCTACAGTAAGGAACCATTTCTTTGTGTGGCTGCACATATGCCTCCACCCTTCATGTAAGAACGTTCCTTCAAGTTGACTTTAAGAACAGTAAAACATGCAATGTCATAGTAGGACAGCATTGACTTGCTGTCTGCACAAGTGTCCCCACCATCCCCGTTTAAGAACACACATTGTATTGGCATTGCCCATTATGTGAGTAGAAAATGCCATGCTAAAGAAAGAAAATGTCCACTCTGTCTGCTCCAATATTCTCTAACCACCCAACCCTAAACCTTCAACCATGTAATAGCATTCATCAGGTTGGCCTGGTCTGAAAAATACCAGTAAAACGTAGAGGAAAATGTCCATGCTGCAATGTTCCTTGCCTAGGACCCTGCCCCAGCCTTACATACTCAAATGTATACCCATTTACCCACCAGCCACTCAGTAGTGGCTGGCAAATGTTTTAATTAGAGCAATTCCCAGAAATACTCCATAGTAAGCAAGTGTAGCAAAAGAGCGGAAACCAACCAAAGGCAGTTTAGAGGGTCCCCCTTCAATAAAAAAAAAGTTGAATAACGGGTGAAAAAGGCGCATTATAGAGCACACTATCTGCAAAGGGAGGAGAACACGGGAGAAATATAAACAATTATCTTACTAGGCCCAGTGACATTGAGAACACGCAACTGAATGGGAAAGGGAAAACGGGGGAAAGTGCATGGAAGGGGAGAGAAGTGGAAAGTGCAGAACAGAGGAGAGAGCAGAATAAATAATACGTAAAATAAATAAAGGCGATAACAAGTGGTAGTGCACCAAGCAAGTGGCAAGTGCTAGGTAAGTCAGATAGGGTGTATCTGCTGAGTGCAGAAGAAAAGTGGGTGGGGGGCTGTTTGGGTGCAGGTACAGACCTTAGTGCAAGGTATTGGCGTATTGGACTGGAAACAGGGCAGGAGGGTGACAGGGTGAGCAGGTACCTGGGCCCGAAGGACAGAGGGTGGCCAGGTGCACGACGCCTAGAGAGAAACAGATCAGCAGAGGAGAAGAGGGGCAAAGGCAGAAGCAAAGATACCTTCCTCCAAAATATATGCCGGAATAAAAAGCAATTCACACTGGCTGTGTCCATACATGTCCAGGCTGGCTCTGCTAGTAGATGGCAGCATCCCCACCTAAGAACACACACCAGTTGGCTTTGCAATTAAAAATGCCATACCACATGTCCAAACTGTCTGCATCAAAATGCCAGTATAGCCATGTATTAACACTTATCATACTTACTGTATCATAAATACCCAGCATTAACATGCCACTGTGTGAAATAGCTAGACTTGTGCATTAAAATGCCAACCTAGCAACATTATAACACAGCTAATGCTTGCTTTATCATAAATGCCCAATGAAAAATGCCATGCCACATTAAGAAATGGCTAGATTGGCTGCACCCAAATGCCTGTATAATCAGGTGATAGCACTTATCATGCTTGTTTTATCATGGATGGATGCCCAAAAATGCCATTGTAGTGCACCCCTGTCACACCACCTCATTTCCATCCCTCACCCCCCCATCTGCAAAACTCATCTCCTCGGTAGCCAGCCTAGCACACACTCAAATGTGCACGCCCAATCACACAACATTCACTCTCACATATACTCACAACATTCACACATCCATGCAAACACCAAACAGTCACTTAATCTCACGCTCACATAGCTACCATACAGCATACAATCACTCATTCAGACACATCGGCCCTCATTACAACACCGGCGCTAAACCATGACGCTATTAGCACCATGGTTGGTGCCGGTGCCGTAACAGGTCCGCCAAGGTTCAATGGGGAATTACCACCCCATTCCAAGGTTGGCGGGGCGGTAATTCCCCATTGAACCATGGCCCTTCCCCATTCCCATTTTTCGCCCCATAGGGCTCTATCAGAATGGGGAAGGCGCTAAGTACGGTACCGCAAATTGCGGTAACATACTTAGCACCAAGGTCCCTTTGCGGGTCCCTACTTTAACGGCTGGTATAGACCAGCCGTTAAGGTCGGGACCCACAAAGGGACCTCGTAGTAAGGCGCTAAGTGTTTAACGGCGCCGCAGCCTTTTACCGCGCCGTTAAACACTTAGCGCCAGGGTCGTAATGAGGCCCATCATATTTAACACACGCTTATATGCACACATGCTTACAAGAACAATGTTCTTTTTCTTACATACTGTTTTCCAGTGGCGAGGGATGCCCCTCTTGGCAGGACTCCAGCTCCTGAGCTCCATCCCAATGACATGTTGCAGGGACTAGGAAGCAGGGAGAGCCCCTGCTTTCTGGTTCCCAACACGCACAGTGGAGCATTGGCAAAATCGGCTTCATCCCATGGTACAACCGGACGTTTCTTTTCTGTATTCTGAGTGCATGCACTCTGGCTTCATAAAGAAATGCGTAGACTTCAGAAAGAAATAATTTGTTCCGACATTATTGAACAACTCCACAACATCATGCATTGATTAAACTCTAACCGCGTCAACAGGCTCATTGCCACTTTTGTTTTTGACATTTCTAAAACTGGCACAAATCGACTTGGCAGATCACCAATTATCACAACAATTTGTAACAAAATAACTCTTTTCGACGAACCCCTTTTAACATAGCTCATTAAGTGCCCAATTTAAATGCGCACACAACTGACTACAACTGGATTGATAAAATGCACCATTTAAAATGATCGTATTCCTTTTGTAACAGACCCAAATTGTGAGGAACAGTATTACCAAGCAGGTACATCCAACTTTCCTTTCAAAGCTTTCTCCTGTGATATTTGTCCATGTCATTACATTAGGCACATTCCAGGAAAGCCTGTTTCGGTTAGATGTTAAAGTTAAACTAATTTCTGATCAATGCAAATACATGAATAATGTAGTACACATAATGTTAAATGTAGCAGTAAAATCTCTTGTAATAATGGCCAGAACCAAAGCAAATCTAATTTACTTTTTTGTGGTTCATATTTGATGTAAGTGTAGAAGCCACAGGCAAGCTTCATCTATTTCCCACAGGACTAAACCCATTAAATTCAGTTAACAAGAATATGTTCTCTGAGTCAGAAAACTACTCAGCAAAAATATCATAATTAGTCAACATAACAAAGGATTTGAGCAACGTGAAGCTTTGCATTGTCCAAATGCATGTTTGTATGTATATAGGGAAGCTATAGTCCTCTACTTAAAGGTTAAACAGAACATCATATGTGGGATTAACAATGGCATAATGCATGATATCACTAATGAGGGCACCTTTTACAAAGCGGTGGTAAAATAGCACATTGAAGAGTCTAACATGGACATGCATGTGTGTTGTTTCATATATGTTTGAGATGTACATACATAAGAATACGAGCAAGATGCCATGTGAATAACACAACAATGCCAAAACGTTGCGGCTTTGCATTTTTCACAATAACTATTAACTATTTTGCAGTTTGGCCCACATGTGAATCTTTTCAAGTGTGTAATCTCTCAAGGTACATCTACAATACACATGGCTTTTTATGATATGTACGTTGGGAAAGGCACTCTGTGTGTATGCTGCTAATGTATATACCCTATTTCTCCTTACTGGTGTGTCTTACACCACTTTTTTCGTTCTAATTATAGTACTAAAGACACTGGCATTGCGACAAGCTGTTTAAAATTAACGCTTCCATGTAAAAGTCCACAAAATGATCCCTCCCTGTATGATTACTGAATCCAGGAAAGGAGCAATCCATGTGCAACTACGTTTCAGTTGTCATGCACGATCATACTCAGAATCCACAAAATGAGGGCGAGGGTGTGAAAATTCAACACAACTACACCAAAAATATAACGCAACCGAAGAAATTGAGCAGAAGGTACAGACCAAATGGCAATCCATACACGTGCAAAATAGCATGGTTATCAGCTTGCACACACACATCCAATATTTGAAGGCTCACACAGGCAGCACTTAATGAATCCAGAGCACAAGACATGAACAGTCCAAAAGCTTTATTATAAAAGATAACATGTGTCAGCTTTAATGCAGCATTATTAGGAACAATGCACATCTCTGATTAACAAGCAGGCAATGACAGAACACTCAGAAAAGCATTGATATAAACTGAGATACACGAGGGATATTACACATTATTTCTGCCCTTGTCTATTTCCCTGCACCCAAATGCCAAGAACAATGCCAGTTAGTACATGTGTTCTTTGTCGAATTTGTAGTTAATTGAAGAACAGGGATATCAGCATCAATCAGAAATTAATTACGATAACACATTTACAGATGGCAGATGCTTTCCCTGAAGTGTGCCTGTAATAGCACAAAGATAAAAACAAGCAGTGAGACAGTTTATGTGGGTGTGAACAAAGCAGGATATAGACCAGGGACACATAAAAATACAAGGAACATTTGATAACAAAGATAATATTAACCTTGGATGGCAGCCCTTCAAACTAAAAAAAATATATTATTATATTATGTCACGGCAATGCAGGGTCTGGTGGGGTCAGGTAGGGATTTTGAGAGCAAAGCCATAGGGAACTCTTAAGAAAGTGAATTAAGTTGAATGTAAGTTGGGTTGTTTAGAGCACATCTGATTCTATTGGTGGCCTTTCTGTGCTTAAGCTGAGCAGTGAAATTTAAGTTGAGCTTTCAAGCGATTCACAGTCAAGCTGGGCAGGGGGCTCCAAATGAGGGCGGTGAGTAAAACAAAAAGCAAAAGTTGGATGAGGCATGTGGGCGAATGGGACAGAAAGAGAAGAGGTTTTGGGACTGTAAGGGTATATATAGCATTGTACTAAATATGATGGCATTTTATGGTGTTTTGTTGCAAAGGCGGTGGCATTTTTTTTTTGTTGTTGCCAGAAGTAATATGGCACACACATATATTTTTTGTGTTGCCAGTATAACATGTGAATATGTTGTAGGTGGCATGCAAAGTACAGAATTTATAACACAGCCAGGACCAGCTGGAAGCTGCAGATGATGAAATGCATACACAGAAGCTTAGTGCTGCCAGGCCAAACAATGAAGTGCACCATTTTTGTTTTGGGTACCTTATGCATGAAAACTACATTAGAATATACTTAACTGACTAACTTAATTAACATTTACTAAACACTAATTCTAACTTCTCTACATTATAATGTAGTCTCATGTGCAAAATGAGGTGAAAATACATATTTTGGTAGCACTGCTATAATTTGTTTTCAAATGCACAATGGCATTTCTTTTTCTCTCTCTTTCTCTGTTAGTTTGCAGAAAGCAGAGGGGAAGAGGCGGCAGGAAATGAAATTGAAACAGTTGCTCAGTGAGCAAGGATCCCATTGTTATAAAAGTGAAGGGTGGTGCTGAAAACATGCTTTTAACCTGATTGGCGGAAAGTGTCTGAAGATTCCACGTCAAAATAGAAATGATCAGAGTTTTGCTAATGGGGAATTAGTTCGGGGCTGGCTTGAGAGTGTCTCGCCGTGCTTCTCAGACACACAAGATTACTGGAGCCGTTCCTGCAGACTGGGCCTGTCTTTGTGAGGCGAGTGAAACAAGGTCACATGGAGGACTTCAAAGAAACACTTTTGGTAAGCAGATAAGTACAAGTGAGGATACTGTTAAATGCTGCATGAATGGCTGAGCTTTAGAACAGCATAGAAAGGCAGGGAAATCACTGAATGTATTTGTTCGACATGTTCAGAATGGGGAAAAATTAACCATGTTTTAAAAGGCTTGTTTGTTCGGGTTTCTCTCTCTTTTTGTATTTCAGATGATGATGCAATGTATCCATGGTAAGATTTGTTAATATGTGAATAAGGTTCCAAATAATGAGTATTTATGAACACAAATGGTTTAGTGTCATTTTTGCATCTGTGAATTTATGTAAATACACAGGGGAGATTCATTTTGTTCAGTAGTGCATTTGTCAATTTACCACTGCAGATGAAACAACAATCCAAAAGAAGCTAATAATATTCAGTGATAAAGCAGTTTAGTGTGTGTCTTCATTACATGATGATGGAGGGTAATCTGAGATGATATATAGATTACTCGACGTCCATGTAAATAAGCCAGTGATACCGGCCACAACCTATAGGGAGCATTCTGAATAAAATGGTTGTGTTTCTATCACGTGCATAGGCCCAAGGCTCTCTTTAGACCACTGGGAGGTACTCTAATAGAAAGGAAGTTTTTGTTTTATGATGGGGTTATAGTATAAGGAAGAAAAGTATGCTCACCACTAAATACCACAGAACAATATATCACTAGATTCCCAAATATAAGATAACAAGGTATGGTCACTAAAATAATATGAGGCCAAACCCAATCTAAATGCAAGGCTAATTTTCCACCAAACTACCACTTGTATTTTGACGGTAAGAAAATACTGTCAAACCCCAAATTTACCCCAATAAGACTAAATATCCTACAGGACAAGCTGGTGAGTAGACATTAATGCAGTCACAGAGACATTGGTGAGCAAGACCAGTGATAGCTGTGTAGAATAAGGGAAGCAACTTGAAATGGGAGAAGTGGTGCACTAAGGCTCTACCAGCAAGTTGCCGGTAGGTACAAGTGGTGAAGTATCTACATAACTTTGCATAGAGGGAGGAATGGTAGAGAGGAAGTCAATGGAGTAATCATAATAATTGGTCAAGCAAAGTGAGCTTGAGAGTGGATGCTAGAGTTGTTGTAGAGTGGGGAGTAAGAAATTGACAGATGTTCTGAATGTTGAGAAAATTATTTGGAGCAGAAGAATGGGTGATTGTGAGGAAATGTTACAGTCAGAGGTCACTGGAAAAGACAACCCCAAGGTTGCACACCTTATGCGAGGTATCAATAGGAAAAGCGGAAAGGAGACAGGAGAGGGGCAGGAAGGAATTCTGTTGGAAGCTGGGAGAAGGATGACTTCTGCCTTTGAATAGGTCAGCATGAGGCAGAGGATTCAGTGACAGATTGCAGTGAGACAGTTAGTAATAAGTTATGAGATGGCTGTGAAAATTGAGAAAATGATTCTAACTTCATCAGCAAAGTGGTGATAGTGAAAGCCAATGGTTGAGATATGTCCTCCTAGTGTAGAGCAGATATCCTTTGGAAGCTCCCCCAGGGACAAGTGTGGGATCAGAGATTTGTGACTTTTAGGAGATTTTAAAGGAGCTGCCTTGCAGGTAGGAGGCAAACCCGGCCAGAGCAGATGTGTTAATATAAGGTCTTGTACATTGAGGAGGAGAGAGGATATTTTGGAAGTGTTGAAAGTGGAATAGAAATTCAAAAGAATGCATATATTAGTACATTTGGAGAGCTTAGCATTAGAGGGAACATTGGAGAGATGCATGAGTTCAGTCAATGTGCAGTGCTTACTATGTTGCAAGATTGATGTGGATGTCTGAGGCCATTATCCTCATGGTACTTAGTTATCAGCTGAAAGCCACCAACTCAAGGAAATTTCCATAACAGGGAATGAGGGAGATTGGGTGATAGTCTGCTAGGATGATTAGGACAGCAGAGAGTTTCTTCAAAAACTAAAACAGCTGAAGATTTGAAGGAGGCAGGGAAGATTCAAGTAGAGTGAGGGAAGTTAGTGTTCAATTTTGTTTTCAGATCACTCTTGAAAGTCCCCCAACAAAGCATTTAAAACTCCCCAGTGAGAATCAATAATGGACACACCCCAGATGGGAATGAGACCAAGACCAAGTGCGGGTGAAGTTAAAAGGTAAAAGTTTATCTAAACCAATAAAGGGCAAGCAGAGAACTCTGCAAACTCAGAGAGCGCTCTGGCAAACATCAGCAAACATTCACATTTTGTTACAAACCCAGGTCACCTATGAAGTAGGAGCTAAGGGATACATGAATCAATGAGATTGGGCAGTGGGGCTGGGGCACATATACATCCATAGGGGTGAAGCTCTGGGATTGGAGAAGCTTCTTGAGGTGTCATTGTGATGCTTGCAGGTCAGCTGAATTCATCTGGGTGGAGCTCTGTTCTGAAGATAGTTGACTGATACATCTTGGACTATGCTAACATTTTCCCTTGTAGCCCCACATACTCATTCAACATCCATTATAACTTACGATGCCCGGTCAATCCTAAAAAGTTGTTAAATTAACATCACAAGAGTAATAGCACATATCTCTGGGTGCTCGTATTTCAACATCCTAAGAACTCTATACAATAAGGGGCTGCTTCGGGAGTTCAGGTACTCTATCATTGGGCACATGACTCCATCATTCTGCTTTGTTAGATCTAAGGGAGGCATATTTATGGTATGTTAGTTCAAGAATAGATATACTGCAACCATGGTCAGTCGGTGTTGGAGTGAGCTTGGAGACTATCTGGTCAGAGGGCACATAGCTGATATATCAAAAAAGTCAGCGGGATGACCAAGGCCTTGGGGTGTGAAACATGTTTTATGGTTTTATTGTGGGTCAGGGAGATTAGCGGAGGTCTGATACTGAGTGCACGCTTAGCTGAGGGGGTGAGAGTTTATAGCTACATCATCACATTTTCAATGAAATAAGTGCCTTTAGTTATCCGTTCTGAGGCGGGGTGGACGATGGGGGCTGAGCTTGCGGCGCTGCAGGGGAAGGGAGAGAGTGACCTGTTGCTTCTATCTCACCTACGTTATAAAGTTGCATACACATCATTTAATATGCGAGGTAGAATTAAACCAGTGTAGTGGCACATACATCAAACATTATGCGAGCTTATGAACATTGTATATATTACACATGTTTCAAGATAACTTCTGTCAACAATACAACAACAGTTTTGTTAGCATCACATCTTTCATAGGGCTTGGGTTTCTCATCCGGGCCCAGCTAGAGGGGGGATAGGTGGGGGCTGCTGTGTGCGCAGTAGTACCTGAGAGGGGTAAGAGGAGGAACAGCTCTGTAGCATGTTGGGCCGTATATTCTCTATGTTGTGAGGTACACACACAAAAAAGCTTACATTCAAAATGAGGTAGAAACAGGTTAGTGTGTGCATTGGTACAGAGAAGAGTCTGCAAAGTTCTGCTCATAATATGACTGTGTAACTCAAGGTCTGCTCATAATATGACTGCGTAACTCAGTGCTCAGAGGGTAAACAAATGCTACAAAGGACACTCTGTTATACAGTCAGCACTGATTACATTTAGAAACTATACATATTACAACACTTAATTATCTATTTATGAACGTGTACATTTTTTAGGAAATCATAGAGTATATAGGGATATCATACATTGCTTTATGCAGCAACAGGAATCCTGGATTAGTAATGAAAGGCTTGAACATACATTTCATAACTTTGTGTGTGATCTGGGATGGGAGAGAGCCATCTTATTTCAATATATACACTAAATCTCATGGACTTGAAGCAAATTTATCGCCCCTTCAGATGGCTTAGCTGCAAGGGTGAAACAAAGTGGCACACGGGCTTAGCATACATGTCTGGCACTTCAAGCGGGAAACAGGGTTTGGGGTTATCCACAGCATATATCATAAATGTGGGGGTCTGCGAGAGGACAGTACAAGTTTTATGGAAGCAGCTTGTTTTTCTCAGACCCCAGCTTCAGCCCGGTCATCTGCAGGTCAATGATGGACTGCGGAAGGTGAAAGATACAGGCCCTCATTAGGACCCTGGCGGATTTTTTCCGCCGTCGGCGGACTTTTCCGCCATGGCGCAAAGTCCCTTTACGCCATGGCGGATGGCGGACTTACCGCCCCATTCCGAGGTCGGCGGGGCGGTAAGTCCCCATTGACCCATTTACCCTTCCCCATTCCCATTTCGGCCCCATAGGGCTCAATGGGAGTGGGGAAGGCGTTAATTACGCCACCGTAAATTACGGTGGCGTAATTAACACCAAGGTCCCATAGCGCCATGGATTTTTACGCCCGCAAAAAGCGGGCGGAAAAATGACCATGGCGCTATGGGAACTCGTAGTTGGCGGTAAGGGGTCGGCGCAGCTAACGCTGGCGCAAACCCCTTACCGCCAGCGTCCTAATGAGGGCCACAGTGTTTGTAATGTAGCTTGTTCGTGCCTAGTCTCCTGTGAGAACAGGCCTGCAGCAGAGCCGCCAAGGGGAAGAGGGTGAGGGAAGCTCTGGGCCCGCTGTGCACAGTCAGGAGGGGAGCACTGCAGCCCTGCAGACTGCTTGTACCAGTGAGGCCTAACTTTGGTATTTTCAAAATGGAGTCTATGGGCCTCATTACAACATAGGCGCTCCTGTATTGAAGGGTGCCGGTACAGCACCGGCACCCTTCATAGCCGGAGCGCCTATTACAAGGTTCCCTTGTGCGACCCGGAACACACGTCTCTGGTAAAACCAGCCGTCCTTTCCGGGTCCCACGAGGGGACCAATGAGCTAATAACGGGCCGTTATTGACGGGCCCGTTATTAGCTCCTTCCCCATTCCCATAGAGCCCTATGCGGGCTCAAATGGGAATGGGTAATGGTTCTGTGCATGAGGAATTACCGGGTCCTCCAAGGTCAGAAGACCGGTAATTCCTCATTCACAGACCCCGGTATTGGAGCCCGGTATGGAGGCAGCCATGGCGCTAATAGCATCATCGCTACCTCCATACTCGTAATGAAGCCCTATGTGTGTCACAAAATGGCGTCGACCCGCAGCCATCCCGCTTCCCGCTTCCCGCACCCAGGTGCATAGATGGCTGCCGGGCGAGTCATAGACTGCATGTTGGTGAGAAATGGAGGGGAAGGGGGCCCTAAAGGCCTTTCCTCCCATACACTCTTTTATTTACTTGCATTGAATTGTGAGTCCAAACTTGCTTCCTTATCGAGGTAAGCATGATTTATAGTCCCACTATTTAAACACTATTCACTGCCACATACCATTTACTTGCATGATTTTGTTGCTGCACATGATATGGATTTTTGGTTATTTGTTTTAAAGTCTTGAGACAGATTTCCTGATGAGTGTGTATTTTAGGCTACATGCATGTTTTTCAGCTCTGTTCCTCGGATTAATTTATGCTAGAGGTTCTACTTTCAACATATGTCCTCACAATCATATTTTGTATCATTATCTCAAAGCCTTAATTACCCCTTTAAAATCTAGAATCTACCCTTTTCTTTTGAAATGAGTGTTTTCAACCAATTCTGTATACAGATTGCTCATACAGAAGGGTTTTCCCATCAGTATGAGGTAAAGTAATTAAGGGTATTACCCGAGTGTTTGAAATACAATACGGAAGTGAAGGATGACCATAGACTCGATACAAGTTCTGTAATTACTTATGCGTATAAAAGGAGGCCTTCCTCTACAAGATGGATCTGCTTCCCTGAACAGGTTGTGTCTACATATATAAACACTGCTAGAGAACCGTTGTAGGTTCTGCATTACCCAGGTAACCCAATAACATGCAATTTATTTATTTTTTACATGTGCATAGCGCACAAACAGCCCAGAGGAATCGTGGCGCTGTTACTTGTAGGAAGCTTAGTTACAGTGGGGTCAGAGTTCAAGCATTTGACTATATAGGTATATAATATGCATTGAAGTTCATTAGTACAGTAGACTAGTCATCTTTGATGTCCTGGGTGTTAGTGTTAGCAGTGCACGGTGGCGCGCAGTTATGGTTGCTTATCTTACCATAACTGCTGAATTTCAGGGGGTTTTAGGTGTTACTTTGAACCATAACGTCCCTTTAACAATGTTTTTTCACTGAATTTCATAGGTTTTTAGTAGCGCAGCTTAACCATAACGTCCCTTTAACAAAGTTTTTTTACTGAATTTCATAGGTTTTTAGTAGCGCAACTTAACCATAACGTCCCTTTAACAAAGTTTTTTTACTGAATTTCATAGTTTTTTAGTAGCACAACTTAAAAATAATAACTTTGACTTTATGTACATATAATATGGAACATACTGAACCCTTTCTACTGAATTTCACGGTCCGCAGACATGTTTGGACAACAGTACCACCACCTAAAAACTCTGGGGAGGTATGTGTAATAGTTATATCATAACATAGGAACATTTAACAAATTCACAAAGCAGCACACATACAAAGTATATGTAGTAATACTTACAAAATGTTACCCATATATGTAACACACTAACCATTCATGTAAATACAATATGTTTTAAAATGGAATATACCAAAAGAAGATAAAGTGGCTTCCACCATAAATACCTTACAGATGCTCCACAACCAACAGCAAGACCAGACGTATACACTACTGATTACATATCTCACCAGACATAGTAAGTGCACTTCTTTTCACTCATATATTTATAAACTTTCTATATTAGAAAAAAAAACATATTACTTTTTTGTTTTCTCACAGAAATGTGTAGTACTCTCGACTGGCTAGAGGAGCATTTCCCACGTGAGGAAATGTTAGAAAATAGTCCACCTAATGGTACACACTTTACTATATAAACCAATTAATAAATATTTTTTGTATACATTTAACATATATATTTTTTTATTACAGACCATACAAAAATTCCAAGCATCTCACAGCAACAATCAGAGGATATCACTCTACAGCAGATTAATCAAAAAATGGATGACCTTAAGCAAAATTTTATGGATTTGAAAAACTTTGTGGAAAATTATGTGAAACCCCCAACAGCACACCATTGTCCAACCTGCACTTGTCCCACCTCACCCTATCCCACGCAGTTAACCCCAAACCCTGTCTATGGACCAAAGCGTTTCAATGAGATTTCCTTCCCTTCTTCACCTGATCCCAGTTATCTAGAAATCCCTAATTCTCCTGTTTTTGTTTCCGTTTCTACCCCACCTTCCCAGTGATAATTGTATATATATATGAAATAAAGTTACTTTTCTTATATTGTGTTGTAATTACTTTCAGTTCCTTGTGATAAAACCAATTTAGGTGTCCACGGACACCGCGGTTGTTCGGAAATGTTCGTAAAGAAACGAAAATGTAACTGTCCTGAGGACACTACATCTGTCCGTAATGTTCTCATGCAAGTTGAAAATGTTCTAATAACACTCGTATTCGTGTCCTGAAATGTTCGTAAATAAACGAAAATGGAGGTGTCCTTAAGAACACTATGCCTATTCGTAGTGTTCGATAGCAAGCAGAAACTGTTCTAAGAACACTCGTGGTGTCCTGAATTGTTCGTAAATAAACGAAAATGGAGGTGTGCTTGAAACGCTATGTCTGTCCGTATTGTTAGCAAATAAATTAAACTGTGCTAAGAACAAACGGCTGTCCGTAACTGTTCGTTTTACATGTGATGACCTTTTAATTAGTTCAGGACCCGAACACTGTCCGCAGAACATCAACACGCATGCGCAAAACAATGTCCGTACATTGGGTGTCCTGTGGACGACCGCTACCTTAGCGAACATGCTCACAAAACAATTATGTGACCGCGCCCACGCTCATCTTGTGCTCTAAATGCAGACACTGTTTGTGTCCCGACCAGTTTAAAAGTACATTTCCAAGTAATCCACAATATTTCTCATTACAAACTCACCATACCACAAATCCCACATACTAATCCTAACTTTCCACATAGTTTTTGTGACTTTTTGAACCTTTTTTGATGTTCGATCTTTCTTGCAGACGGCGCGCATGTCCGCGACCCACGCACAAGCACCCCGATATAAGACCACACCCTAGAGCGCATTCTCATTGTGTTTCTGACTATTCCACAGAGCACACTGCATTTTGCTACATACTTTGCAGATTTTGAGATTTCCATCTCCAAGCCTATGACATCCATGGCTCGACTATTACCACATGGTGCTACATCTGCCTCAGCACCACCCCCACCCCCTCCACCACCACCATTTCCCCAAGGGCCTGAATAGGGGAACAGGAGTGAGGATACAGAGGAGGAAGAAGAGGATGACGAGAATGAGGTAGAGGAAATCCCTACTACCCGCCGTCGGCGTGAATCTTGGGTGTCGCGGTTGTTTACCGTTCATGGAAACGGTCCTAAGTCTCATGCGCACCGTGTCACCTGTAATGAGTGCAAAATCATACTCAGTCGCGGGAAGCATGGTTCGTATAGCTTTGGGACCACTACCATGAAGCAACACCTGCGCTCATTCCACACTGGGGCCATTTGCAAGGTTGTACCTTGCGAGAAGCATAGTAGGTTGATTGCCTCTACTTCATCCTCCGTTCCTGATCCTGTCACCACAAGGAACACCTCTGTGGGACAGCGTCTTCCTCAAGCTGCCTCACTGGCCATACAGAATTCTGATGACCCTTACCTTTCGAGGGTCACAGTTGTATGTGTGTCCTGTGACACAGTACTCTGCAGGGGGGAGCGACTTCGGAGTGCTTTTGAGACGATTGTCTCAGAGCACCAGAAGACCTGCTCACTACCCAAATAAAACCCACTCTACATCTTCCTCTCTCAGCTCGCCCTTTCTTATCCCTTTGGTTGGTGTCCCCCTCCCTTTACCCTTCTTTCCCTCCTCTCTTAGTGTGTCGTGTATAAAAAAGAACAAAAAAATACAAAATAACAACACAAATAAATAAAAATAAGGCTCTTTTCAGAGCCACCTTTCACAGTTAAAAAATAGAAGTGAAGATACATAAAGCATAGCCATTTCACTTTCGTGAAAGTCTGCGGACGGTCCGCGAACAGAAAAACAATTCCATTGCTACCCTATTGAAACCAATGCATTTTTCTCTAACAGGAAGTGGTGGCTCTGAAAACAGCCTTTGGGAGGTGTTTGAATGTAAAACATTTTAACTACGTAAGACGTACTTCAAAACGAATGCTGTATTTCTAAAAAAGGTCGCAATGCATTTTGTACATTTCTCAGAAAAATCTGATTGCCAGCATAAGTAAGATGGACTCTATCTTTGCGGAAAATGTATGTACTACGAAACAAAATATTTTCATTGTTAAAAGAGGACATGCCAAAATCTCTTAGGAAGGCACAAACAGCCTTATTAACATTACGCCTTGCTTTCTCCATTTGTGGACCACATGAGAAAGAACGAAGCCACACTTGTCTCTGCGCAATCCGTGAAAAAATTATTTTAGAGTTTGGAAACATGTCCATTATCTTCTGAACACCTTCTTTCATTGCAAATTGCAAAGAAATTCCAGACACATGTCCTAAACTGTTCCCTCCACAATTAATTACAATTATGTCTGGATGTTCCTCTATCTTCAAAGTTGCACAGAGAGGTAGCAAGTCGAACCACTTCATTCCACGCACTTCATGCCAGTGGACTTCCACATGTGGGAATCCAAGATCTATAGATACTCCAAAACTTTCTGCATGCACCTTCAACCAATGACTCCACGAGTCTCCCGAATCCATACAATCTGTGTTTTGAAACACTCAGCCATAGCTATCTGTTCTTCTCTCTGCAAAAACAATATCTGAGAAAACCTCTCCTAGCACAACACACTCACTAAACTTTACTGACCAATCCCTTGCTTCATCCAATCTCATTTCCATCCCTCCCCTCCCCAAATTCCCTGGATGTAATACGCAGTATCCTAGAACTACCGCCATGTCCGCGAACGTATCGTAACATGTACAGCCCTTCTACCATTTCAATTTCACTCTCTGTGCCATTCCCTCATTGGATGTAGCTAAGCAATCACATGACCATCCATCAATCAAATCCAATAACTCTACATGTAACTGCATTATCATAGAGCAGCACTACAAATGTACGGTGTATCTCTCGGAGTACAAGTCTCATACCATTGACAACCACGATCTACGAGAAATACTATACAAATCTCCACTATTTCTACTTGCAGCTTGGTCCATATCCATATACATGAACAGAAAGTACAGGTATGCATATTTTCTACACAGTACATGAACACATTTTCTAACCAACTTTTACCGTCTATAATCTGAAAAATGAATGGACGATCAATGTTTCATTGTCCTAAAATGACCTGTCACTTACAAACCTTTATATCGTTTAATTTCTTCATACACACACACACATGCCAATACTATTATACTAACATTTTTGAAATAAAATATATACACGACATATAATCACACAAAATAATATACACAATCTATGATCAAATCTCAAACAATAATATTTGTACAAACACATAATTGGTTTTAATTTTTTTTGTTTATATAAGTACTTACAAACATTTATATAGGACAAGTAGACTATGACATTCACTCACTGTTACGTGCAAAAGCAGGCTATCACACATAGCTCTCAACTCACACGCTTTTGGCGGGTGTCACCCGCCTTGTAAAGGACTGACTCACCCGCCAAGCCTCCTGCACGCCCATTCATTCCAATGGGCGTCTCACCCGCCAAAAACAAAATGAGGTGATTTCACCCGCCTTTGCGACACACATGGTTGAGAGCTATGATGACAATTACTCACTTTTACGTGGAAAAGCTTGGTTACAAGAATAGTGGTATACGTTGGTAGATTATGAATTCCACAAACCATAGTAAAGATATTTTCTTTCCTACTCTTAGTCATAATATAGTTTTAATGGTTTTCAGGAAGGCGCTGAGCATTTCAATTTAAAAAAATCTATGTCTAAAATGAAAACAGTGCTATATAGCAACCAAATTACTAATTTCTCACTTTTACAATTGCAGTGAAGCCCATTCTCCTGAATAGAAGCAGCCGATATTGATTTACAAAGAACAACTAAGAAGCAAACTACTCATTTTTGAAAAAAAAGTAAGTAGATTGTTACCATAATATTTGATTTATAACTCACACGCACTGTACGGTGCATTCATGGTATTTCTGTGCCTAAAAATAGAGATTCTGCATCATACTGACCAAAAATCCCCCCCCGTCTTAAACAGTGATCTCCTGTCAGAATGGCCCTCAAATTCCTATTTTTCGGCACACAAATTACCCAACTCAGCCGCTAGAATGTAGATGTTGTAGAACAAACAACTGTTTTAATTGTATAGCTTTACCTATATTATTTATTCTTCTCCACACCACCGGCTTACTGTTTTCTGTCATCTGAACCCCAGTTTAGTAACACATTAATTGAAGAATACCCATCCCTAGTAGTTCAACTTCCCAATTCACAATCACACACCATTACATACATCTTTATCATCTTACTGAAACAATCATGCACACAACACACATGCATTGCAGAAAACCCCAACCCATACCTTCTGTATTTTTTTCAACAGACGCTAAAGAATGCCCACCAAAAAGCAACTCCGTAGAAAGGGACGCAGAAGTAGAGCAAATGAAAAGAAAAGTCTCCAACACAAACACCCATCTATAGCAGAATTTGTAAAAAAACTTTGCCTCCTCTATCACAAAGTAAAACGACCCAAAAAACTATTAACAGAAAATCAACTATCACTACAAATAAAACGTCTTCTATAAATCTTGATATAGTACAAAGTAAGCATACCAAGAAAAGTATATTAGCCAAAATGTTCCGTCACAAAGTCCTTCAAAATCTGATAAAAACAGGAGAGAAACCAGGTTCAACACTTCAAACCTATCGTAGGAAAGTAATCTTAGAAGCGTTGATAGACAGTGCAATTCTTCTCAAAAGAAACTTATTTATTGTTGTGTTAAACAGGATTAAACCACTAACAAAACTAATAACTAAATTTCAAAAAAGACTTCTTAATAAACAAAATGTGAACAGAAATAACTTCTTAAATATCTGTGGAGGTGAATGGAGTCACACTACAAGCACAGAACCATACTTTAATGAAGAAGCGTACAAACAAAAGCAAACAAATACAATTGCCATACATAGCAATGGTCGAGGTTATGAAAAAGTTAATAATACCAAAATGGAACAAGAAGTACTCCTTACAAAAATATGCCCTGAAAACCTAGATTTACCCCTCCATTCGAATGAATCAGAACATCTAATTTACACATGGCCATGCACGTCAATGTGTAACATTCCCAAAAAAATGTTCAAATCTTTACGCCTATTCCTCAATCAATATGTGAAAAGCAAAGACAAAATCAAAATGAAAATACTGCAAAGTATGGATGCTTGTCCAGTACGCAAGCACACAGGACTGCAAGGACATTTGTTGGCCTGCATATCAGGAGCTACTTGCAAAACAACCTTCCATGATATCAAAAGGATATCAACACATCATGCAAGTATAAGAAATCTAGTTTATAAACTGTATTATGCAAAAAGTCCTGCTTTAGCACTAGCCAATTTAAATAACATTCTTCTACATGGTACACCAATAGACCTACTAGAAGAAATTGAGTATATACAGAACACATATTTTGGAAATGAAACCCACTTACAAGATGATGTAGCTGTCAACCAACTTCGTAACAAATCTACACATGGCAACCTTTCACTACACACATACAAAAAAGAAATACTAAAATTTCAAAGCACTTCAGCTGAAGCACCAAACCACGTGTGTGTATGTTGCCGCAGAACGTGTTATAAAAGTAACACAAAAACTATAGACCTTTCATACAAAATAGAAGACAATGAAGATTCTAAATGGTTTGAATTAGCTTTCTACCTTAGAGCAGAAATCAAATACGAAATAACTGACCCCATAATACTTTGCAGTTACTGCACTACCAAACTTGACAACAACCAAACTCCTTCACGTGCTATCTAAAATAACTTGGAATTACATCCACTACCAAAACACCTTCAACAACTTAATTTATATGAGAGCATCATAATTCAAACAGTTCATCCATTTCAAGCAATAATACGCCTTCAACCAAAAACTGCAAAATTACCTCCCTCTGAATTAGTGAAAGGTATTCGTGGAAAAGTAGTGTATTTACCATTAGATCTAAAAGAAAATGTGCACACTCTAGGAGTGCAACGTCCAATGCAACAATCTTTAATTATCTTGGTAAATGGAATACCTACAAAAGACAAAAACATTTGACAAAAACTGGTAGATTTATATAAAGTTAGAGAAGCCCTGCAATATCTCAAAGAGAATAATGATTATTACAAAGAAATTAATATCGAAGAAAACTTGAAAGATACAACTGAATAATTCAAGAGACACAAGAAACTGGTCAATTTGAGCTCCTAGATCCTGCTACAATAGCAAACACTTTAGACCATTATACAATTCACCCATTGCACTCTAATGACACCCTAGAAGATGCACTGGAAACGTACCAAATGCGTCAAACAAAAGGATCACCAATCAGCATATGGGAAAAAACTATAGAAGCACGTGCTTTTCCTCTACGCTTTCCTACTGGCAAAGGAGGAAGATACGGTGATAGACCTGTTCAAATATCAGCATCAGAATATCGCTCATTACGAATGTATTCTGAAGATCCCAGATTTCGACAAAATGTGGAATACATATTACACTGACTCTTTGAAAGTGAACTAGCAACTTTATGTTACGGAGTTGCACACATATTAAAATCAGGATCACACTTTCAAAATATGACAGCCACACAATTATTACAAAAAGTTCAACAAAAAGATGAGGTTTTACAGGCAAATCTTACAAATCTATTAGCAAATATGCGAGGTACTAAAGAGTACTGGTTTCGACGCCATGGAGATGTACGTTGTATGATCAGAATCCATGGCCCACCCACTTGGTTTGTTACATTAAGTTGCGCAGAATATGCATGGGAAGATTTACATGCTTTCCTACACATATCAAACGAAAACAAAACAAACATAGATATACTAACACCTGGAGAACTTTGTTCTCAGGATCCTGTTAATGTTTCTAGATATTTACACCATCGCTTCAATGCTATGCTACATTTTATTTGTAATACAATTGTTCCTCCCCTTGGAGAAGTGCAACACTTCTTTTGGAGAAAAGAATACCAAGCCAGAGGAGCGCCACATGTCCACATGCTTTTATGGATTAAAGATGCTCCTAAATTTGGTCAAGACAGTGATGCCACTGTTTTACAGTTTATTAAAAAATATGTCACTTGTGAAATTCCGTCAGAATCCACAAATAGTGATCTTCATGCAAAAATCTTACAATTCCAAAGACACAAATGTGGCAAATATTGTCGTTGCAAATACAAAAACAAAGGGAAATACTACACCAAATGCCGATTTGGTTTCCCTAGACCAGTTACAAATACAGGTCAAGTGAACAACCTCATGTCTTCAGTTAGACATAGTGTTAAAGGTAAGTCACCTAAAAATACATACTGCATAAAAAGAAAAGAAGAAGAAAAATATATCAATGATTACAATGCAATCATTGCCCACTTGTGGAATACAAACATAGATGTGCAGTACATTGCAGACAATTCTACTGCAGTTGCACGATATGTCACAGCATACTTAACCAAATCAGAAAAGACAGCGCTCCAAGACCTCTGGAATGACCTGTCATCAGATAAAACAGTGTCTCAGAAATTATACAGCTTGGGCATAAAAATGCTGTCCCATAGAGAATGTGGATCCTATGAAGCAGCTGATTGATTAACTGGTACTGCATTGTATGGTAAATCTGCAAATATAGTATGGCTAAGTCTTGGTCCAGCTAAATCTAGAAAAAGAGTTCTAAAATCATACGAAGATATAGAAACAATAGCCAAACATGATCCCAACAGCCAAGACAATTTAAAAAACAATTTTTTGAACACATACTACCCAAACAGAAGTACCACTTTGGAAACCATGTGTCTATACCACAAAGCCCAAAACTACACATACAAAAATAATATAAAACCTGATGAGCAAAACCGTAAATGCAAAGTGACAAACTGTGATGGCAGCTTAGTAAAACTCGCCAAACCAAATTTAATTAATCATATCAAATTGTCATAAAAGACTCCACATAAAGAAATATATTACATGTCCCTGCTACAACTCTTCAAACCATGGAGAAAAGAAGAAGAAATACGAGATACCTATGACTCATATGAAGACGCTTTCAAAGCCAATGAAAGCAGTATAACTGATGTAAACTTTGCACAGTACAAAACAATGTTGCACAATGAACAGCAACACGAAGAGGAACTCCAGGCCCAACTAGATAAGGACACTCCTGACAGTAGTCAACCTTCTGTCACAGGAAGCCAAGAACCACTGGGAGAACCACTAATAACAAATGAGGCAGAATTAGCTATGATAGAAGTAGAAAACACCATGTGTCACTATGAAGATAAAGAAGACTTAACTACACTACAATCAAAACTAAACAAAGAGCAACGTAGCATTTTTCAAGAAATAACAAAAGAAATTGCACATGGTGTGCAACATGAAAACAAAGAATGCACCTGCCAAAATTACAAACCTATACTATTGTATGTCAGTGGTGAAGCTGGTTCTGGCAAAACTTTCCTAATCAAAATCATCAGTAAGTTCCTTCAACAATTGACAAACAACAAACTGTCAGCTGTTGTCACTGCCCCCACAGGTTTAGCTGCCTACAACATAGGTGGTGTCACTTTACACCGATTACTACTCCTGCCAGTAGTACACCAAAACAAGTTAGATTATTAGAAACTTTCTGCAGAAGCTGCAATGGAAGTACGCAGAGTATTGAAACAAATGAAAATGCTACTAATAGATAAAGTGAGCATGGTGTCCAACCTAATGTTGGCTTTGATTCACCTCAGATAACAAGAAGTACTCAAAACAAACTATGAAGAGCTCTTTGCAGGAAAACACATCATTGTTTTCGGAGATCTTCTTCAATTGACACCTGTAAAAGGTGAGCCTATTTTTAAAACATTAGGACACAAACTCTGCCGTAAAACTGTTGGCAGCATTGGAAATGTCAACCTTTGGCAACATTTCCAATACAGAGAATTAACAGAAAACATGCGCCAATCTGCATATGTCACTTATGCCAACATCTTAAAAAGTATCAGAGTTGGTATACTTTCTAGAGAAGCAGAAGCAATATTGAAAACCCGGCACATTCATGCACTTTATGGTGATAAAGCATGTGCTACAGATGTTATGGAACAATTAGCCCACAAAAATGTCAATTGTATGGCCTTAATGCCAACTCTTGCAAGCTGTTTCAAATTCAATGAAATAATGTTAAGCAAAGAAATGCAACCAATTATGGAAATTAGCGCCACAGCCAAACTAGATGTACATGGAATGACACTACCCATGTGTGACCAAGCCACGGCAAGACTAAATAGTTTAGAAAAATCAATCTCAAACACAGCAGGCTTGGAAAAGATATTAAAATTATCCTTAAATTGCAGAGTAATGCTTAAACGTAACCTTGACGTGGACCAAGGACTAGTCAATGGAGCACTGGGTACAGTTGTTGGCTTTCAAACATACCCACGTGACAACAAAATTCAGTTTGTCAATATTCTCTTTGACAAACTTTCAGAAGTAAAAAGAATAGGACGCTCAACAGCTCGATTCCTTCTCTTCAAAGACATGTATGTACGCAGAGAACAATTTTCTCTAACTCTTGCATACGCAGTCACCATTCATAAATCACAACGTCTTACTCTAGACAAAGCAATGATAGACATTGGTAACACAGTCTTTAAAGTAGCACTGTCACGCCTACGTACAATTGACAGTCTATTTCTAATAAACTTTGATGCAAGTAAAGTAAACGCTGATATTCATTGCATTTTAGAATACAATAGACTTCGTTCACTATACACCCCCATCTACAAACATATCCTGTTCCACAAAAAGGAAAATGTTCTAAAAGAAAACTAAATCAAACAGAAATGCAACAGGATGTCACTGCAAATCCTCTAAAGAGACTAAAAGAAACTAAAACTTCATCAAGTACCACAAGCAAAAAAGAATCAATTAGGGAAAGTAAACCAGGTACTTCTTTAAAGAAGGAAGACAAACTCCAAAAAAAGCAGTTAGATACAGAACTACCTGGACCATTTAAATTCTCAAATATAGTTGGTGTAAGTTGCTACGCAAATGTAGCAATGAATATTCTATTTCAATTACCACCAATTGTTGACAACATTTACATACACAGTACAGACCCATTGTGTTTGCAAATGTTAGTACTTCACAGAAATGCAGCAAACAATCCTGACAACACGTATAGTGTTTTTGGAATAAGACAAAAATTGGACTACTGTGCTGGAATGGTGAAATTCACTATAAACTCACAGGAAGATCCACAAGAATTTCTAATGTACTTACTACAAGTACTGGAAAACAAAAACATACCTATACATGAAATCTTCCAGATTTCATACATGTGGAAACATACATGCACTCTCTGCAACAATGTGACACAAGAACAAATCCCCAATGAGCGCTTTGTCTATATATCAATACCTAATTGTGAATCAGTTCCATTTCAGCAACTTGTACAAAATGCAAACCACGGTAGATTATGTTCTACCTGCAATTCAGATAATCGCTCCACATTACTAATACAAACACATAGTAAATATGTAATACTAATGCTTCTACGTTACAATTCAGATGGTACGAAAAACAACTGCAAGCTGACTGGATTCACACATGGTCAAATATCACTTGGTAGGAAAACCTTCACAACAATTGGTATAATCTACCACGCAGGAACCACAACCAACTCAGGGCACTACACTGGATATATAAAAAAAAAATGTGGATGCTTTGAATGTAATCATAGTATTGTTACTCTAAAGCAGAGATTACCAGCTAATCTTACAAACGTTTATTTAATGTTCTTAAAACCAAAATTTGATAACTGAACTGTACTTAAACCTTATGTACACTTGTAGTAAAAAAATATAAACTGTCACAATATTTCAAAACCTATCTAACTGCCCAAAGATTCTACAACAACTAATCAGATAAATTAATACCACTCAAATAGAGCAAAAAATAGACAGTTAGAATACGCCAATTGGTATCTAACTGTCCCAAAATTTACAAATATGTAAACAGATAAATCAATACCACAAAATTATATCAAAACATAAACAGTTAGAATACGCATACTGGTATCTAACTGGGCCAAAATTTTACAATATCCAAACAAATACCTAATATCTCACTGCTCACAAAAACTGAAACAATCCAATGCATAAAGCATTAGGCAGAAAGAACAAGTAAACGCGGAAAACAAAACAAATAAATAAACTGTAGCATAACAAAAAAAGGTTTTTTTTTTTGTTTTAATCCAACATGGATTTCTTTTCTCCCACAGACCCAATGATTTTAGCAACAAACACAGAAACTTTGCAAATTGCACAGTACTCTGGTTTGTAATCTACTAAATATGAGGGTCAATGAAAAGAAGAAAATGTTGATTGTACAATGTAATAAGTCATTATAAAATACTAATACTAACATGCTATTTTCTTTTATTATCGAAATGAACAAGAAAAACATGGACTCCCGTTACTAAACCAAATAGTACGTATAACAAGATAAATACAACCATCGCACCATATCACACCCATACATGCTTATAACATTATTCCTTATAAATTAGTTTTTGACCCAAAGTTAATAGAAAATGGGGGTCTTCTGAGGATGCTGTTTGTATTGTCCTCTGGCAAGTTGAATGTGTCCTAGTACCTTCCCCCTGTCCGCGGACATAAAAATGGTTGCAATGCTTGCATCTATGGGTGTGATATGCTGCGGTGGTTGTGGCCAGGGCATACACTCTTGGGTGCAAGGCCAAATGGCCATGCACCCAACATTCTATACCCTGGCCACAACCACTGCAGCATATCACACCCATAGATGCAAGCATTGCAACCATTTTTATGTCCGCGGACAGGGGGAAGGTCCTAGGACACATTCAACTTGCCAGAGGACAATACAAACAGCATCCTCAGAAGACCCCCATTTTCTTTATGTACGAACATTTCAGGACACCGCGATTGTTCTTAAAACATTTTCATCTTGCCAACGAACAATACAGACAACGTCTCCAGGACACCCCCTGCAAACATTCCAAGACCCCACGAGCGTTCTTAGAACACTTTCAAGTTGACACCGAATCCATTCTGTTTATTTATGAACATTCCAGAACAGCCGTGTTGTCCGCAGAAAAATCGAACACAACAAAAGCATCTAGCACATAAATAAAATACAACTTTGAACCTATCTCATACTCCCCCATCCTCCTCAAAGACTTCTACACACCAACACACTCTACTAAATACACATTTTGTTCAAACTTTCAACGCACTGTCTGTGGACGTCCGCAAATGCAAGATGGCGGCCGCGACAGAAAATCTGAGGCGCATCACGCACCACGCTGCCCAATCAGCGAACACGTCGCATGTCCGCGGACATGCTGCAAGCCGCTGGGCCAATCGGGGTGCTGTCCGCGGAGCGAACAGGGAAGTCCGTCCGCGAAGCGAACACAGATATCACTAATTTTTTTGCCTTACATTTTGGTCATTTTTTAAAAAAAAACTACTGGATGGATTTACACTAAATTTGCAAAAGCACGCTTTCGGGACCAGGCCGCCGCTCCTGCCGCAAATTTGGTGTAAATCTGTCCAGCGGTTCGGGCTGTAGCCGTGCGCAAAGTTTTTTCCCATTCAGTCTATGGAAAAAAAAGGTTTTGGGACCCCCCTATAACTTTCCCCCCCTGGACGAATCCTCACCAAACTTTGCAAAAAAATTCAGAGTGGGCCATATACTTTTTTTGCAAAGTTTGGTGAGGATTCGTCCAGGGGGAGCGAAGTTAGAAGCCACCCAAAAAGTGCTCTTCCTATGGAAAATATATATATATATATATATATATATATATATATAACATACCTGGGCCTTATGGCTATTCTGACTTTATTCCTTGTGCATTTATAACTGGAGGGACAGCCCTAAAGTCGGACAGGATATAGTGGGCTGAGAGGTCAAAGTATGTATACATTGGGTGGTCCTGTCCTCCTAAATTCAATGTGCAAACGATGATAAGCAGTAAATGATTTAACCTTCCCAAATGCCCCTTGGAATGGTAGAGAATCCATATCGTGAGGTGAAGAAACAACCATCAGCTATGTTTGGTTTTGTGGTAGCCCTTTTTGCACCACTGACCTGGGTTCTGCCTCAAGGACAGCCTTAACCTCTAACCATTTGTAAACAAGTACACTAAGACTATCACATAAGTGTTCTGCCCAACTCTGGGTGATAATGGACCCAAAATATATATTGCTAAATATTTCCATGGAAATCTGGGCAATTCTATAGATTTGAGGGGCTGGGCTTGTGTTCTAAGTACTTTGTCAGATGAAGAACACATAGTTCAAACTTTAATAATTTCTTCCACTTCAGTGTCTAATCCTGGCCACCGGTAATCAGATCGAAGTGTACCTTTTGTTTTAGGAATGTCCAGCTGAATATTGTGAGCTAACTACAGTAATGTTTTTCTTACTCCAATGAGAAGAATAATTCGACCAGCTCGCACCATGTGTGAACCTTCTATCCCTAGTTAATCTCATTCTCTGTGAAATGATCCTTAGTATAGGTCGGGAACTAATCCTGACCACTTGATTAGTAATACATCTGCAACTTTACTAAGTTCATGGTCTTCTCTCAGGGAGGTTTCCCACTCCCCATGTGAGATGCATTCTCTGAATAGCCAGATTGCACACTGAACTGGTTCTTATATGTCATCATCACACATTTCCACTGAATTTTGATAAGGATATTTGGCTATGACATCATTTTTTCCAGCAACATATCTGATATCAAAGTTATGGCATTGTATTGATTTCTCCAAGTGTATTATGCATCTGGAAATGCCATCCAACCCTTAGATGTAAAAAGTGCAACTAATGTAAAATGTCCTGCCCAATAAGAAGGTTTTAAACTTTTTAAACGCCCATATTATTGATAATGATTCATTTTCAATGACTGAATACCCACATTCAATATCCTTCAGGTATCTTGAAGAAAAAAGCGAGAACTTTGTCACCTTTCTTGTCAGATTTCATGAGGAAGCACCTAATCCAGTGCCACTGGCATCAGTCATTACAAACGTTTCTCTAGACATATCAAACGGTGAAAGAATTGGGGCATTGGAAATCGGTAGCTTGATATTACAAAATTCTCTATCACACTCACTGGTCCACTCAAAAGCATGCCCTTTTTTGCATTCATTCCTAATGTTTATGCATTTATCTGAAAAGTGTTTCACAAAATGTGAGTAGTATTCAACCACTCCTCAAAATGACATTACCTCATGCTTATGATATGATATGATAAGTCACATCATTTACATGTACACATCATTTCTAGGCAAGACGAGACAAGGGAGGGAAGACAGAGGGAGGACAAGACGAACATTCTTACTAGGCCTTGTGTCATTCATATCGTGCAAGTGCGATAACACCAAGTGCAGAGGGAAGGGTTTAGGGGAAATGTCAGGGAGAGAGAAGGAGGAAGTGTCATTAAGTGAGAATTGCCTGAGTAAGTGCAGGCAGGGCAGTGCGGCAGTGGGTAAGTGCAAGGAGGTAGGGGACTATACAGGTTACAATTACAGCCCCTAAGTGCGCAGAAGACCCAGAGGCAGTGCAGGGGAGACTGATCATGTCGGAGCCTGGTACCCAGTGAGACTCTCAGGGTAACCAAGGAACCAGTCAGCACCGCAGACAGGTGGTCAGCAGGGGATGGAGGGAAAGAAATCAGAGGAGAAAAGGAAGATCTTGAGCTGCTTCTGGAACTTTTGGTGCTCCGGCTCAGATTTGAGCGAGACAGGGAGGCCATTCCAGAGAGAAATATCTGCAGATGAGGGAGATCTACCCCCACTCCTCCTGACCCTCAAAGAGTTGGAGGTAGCTGAGTAAAGTGCTCAAGAAGAAAGGCATTTTAGAAGAGAGAGTTGGATGTAATGCGGGCCCCAGCCCCAGAAAGCCTTGTGGACGATGCAGAGGGTCTTGAACTTGCTCCTTGCAGCCACGAGGAGCCGGTGGAGAGATTTCAGGGCAGGGGAGATATTTTCCCTGGGCATGAGGCCATGAATAAGTCTTGAAGTCCTGTTCTGGATTAGTTGCAGAGGGTGGCGAGTAGAGAAGGAACGTTAAGTGAGAGGCTGTTGCAGTAGTCTAGCCTAGCGAGAACCAGGGCTCTATAGACAGTGAACTTCTTGGGGAATGTGAGAAAAGGGAACATACCTCTGAGGAGGTGCAGCTGGTAGTGGGCCTTCTTGGCAAAGTCTGTGATGTGCGGAGAGAAAGAGAGGTGGTGTCGAAGATGACACCAAGGGTTTTTGCCTCACAGGCAGGTGAAAGTAGAGGGCTCCAGGAGCGTGGCCAGGGTGAAAGAGGGAAAGCCGAATCAGGAGTCCCAATGAGATGAATCTCTGTCTTACTGGCACTAAGCCAGAGGTCGCTGGAGGTGCACCAATCCTGAATCACGGATAGACAGTCAGGAATGAGTGAAAGAGGAGAGGACGCTGAGGGAAGCCAGAAGGAGAGCTGAGTATCATCCGCAAAACACTGTAAGTTAGAGAAGAAGGTAGAGATACAGTGGAGCAAGGGAGACAAGTAGACATTGAAGAGCCAGGATGAGAGGTTGGGGCCCTGGGGAACACCACATGTGGATAGATAGGTGGTAGAGAGAAAGGACCCAAGTTGGACCTGGGCGGGTCAGTCCCAGAGGAAGGAGGTCAGCCACTCCAGAGCCTGATCTGTAATGCCCAAGTTCTCACGGAGTTCATGATCAGTATGTAGTGGTTGATTGTGTCAAAAGCAGAGGAAAGGTCGGTGAGGATGAAGACAGAAGGAGTGCTGAAGTCCAGATCATCTTTTGGTGGTAAAATCATAATATGGCTGTACCTAAACCATCCCAGGAGCTAAGTTATGTCCCAGTCAATTTGAAATGTCCTAAAGCAACATTTTGACTTGTGTACTGTTAACCCTGCCTTGCTAAGTCTGTTCACCACTCTCTTTATAATTTTATATCATGATCCCTGATCGAGGAACCCATCAACAGAATATCATCTTGATTATAAAAAAATCACCAAGGATGTCTCCCACAACATCCTTCATCACTCTTTGAATGATAGCGGCAGCTGATATAATTCCAAAAGGCATCCTTTTAAATCTGAATGTGCCTTCCTGAGTGATGAAGGTGTTGTGGTCCCTATATTCTGGATGGAGATTGATCTGTTGGTATGTTGATGCTAGATCAAGAGTGGAGAACATTCTAGGACCAGACGTGAGACTGCCAAGCTCCCCAATATTTGGAAGGGGAAACCAATCCACAACTACACATTTATGTAAACCACTTAAGTCCAAACAGAGGTGGACACTTCCATTGGGTTTTCTAACTACCATCACCGGTGAGCACCATTCCAAAACCTCGACAGGTTCAATAATGTCTTCCTCAATCACCCTGTTGATTTATTTGGGAACGTCTTCTCAAAGGGCAAGAAGAACATACCTTTGCATGGCAGCTACTGGTATGGATCCCCTTTTTAATCTAATGTTGTAACATCTCCCTTTAAAGCAACCTAGCTTTTCTCTAAACACGTCAAACATGTTGTCTTCAGGGGATGACGTGATGATGGTGAACCAAGGTGGCTCTTTTACTCAAGGTAAAATGTTGTACTATGGATGGGACAGATAATAACTTCTCAGACTAAATAACAAGACTGACTCAAGAAGTTGGCAAATGCAACTGTTTTATTAACAATTATCTACAACAGGGAGTACAACGGACATCAACCAACGTCGCACAGAAGATACCAATGCAGTTTATAAAAATCACAGTTATGTAATATACATTTGTCATTCATGAGGTCATACTACGTGGCAAACTAGAAAACCTACGGGAGATTGTGGTTGGCTCAAGGGGAACATCTAAGTTTACTTTCTATATGAGATAGGATTGTGATTGGGCCTGTATTGTCATGTGGGCACTCTTGCCCTTCCCAAGTGCAAGTCATAGTGCAAGTCATCCTTGATGGCTACTAGAACCACAACATTTCATTGGCTCTCAAACTATAAGGATCTCCGTTATACAGCCTTCTACAATTGGTTGGCACACTTGTACCCTTCTGGAATATTCGATGCTCTCGCAGCACGTAAGCTGGTACCCCAGGTGTTGTTGGGTGAGCCTGACCATGTCTCCCCACCCAATTAGCCCAGTATCTCTCATCACGCATGCCGTCTGCCATTTAGTTTGCCTTTGAACTCGGCCTTTCAGTAGCTTCTCGCCTCTGGGAATAAAAGGGAGTATAGGCACTCACTATCTTCAATCTGGTTCACCATGCTCTTCGGCTATTTTCATCCTCAGATCACGTGATCAAAGACTGTCCATTTGCTAATTTTCTAGCATTTAATAGTCTTTAATGAAAGAACTTGCCACTCATGGCGTTCACTCTTTGCAACTTAACAAGGGATGCCTTGGCTACTAACATCTACGGTTCTTCGCAGCTGATAACCAGTTCTTGGCTGCTTTGAATTTGAAACTTTCTTTGCTGAGACACACATAGTCTTAACTCGTCTTCTTACATGTCTACTCGCTTACTAAATGATGTCATAGAATATCCAGAACTTTATATACATATTGGCGGCACTGACTGCAGTCTGCATACTATGTATAGCCAGCCTTAAGAATACTTCATCTAATTGAATTGCAGCATCTGTACAATTGTAAAATGACTTGTGTTTTCTATAGTGCTTTCCTCTCATGCAATCTTCAGACTGCACATAAAAGATATTCAATTCTGTATTCTGCTATCAGTATATGTATATATAGTCTATACATCTTCTTCTTTGTCCATCCTTCTCAGTGCATCACGTTTGCCTCTTGTGACATCATCAGCCTTTTCCTTTCTTATTCTCATATTCCTTCAGAAGCTGCTTCCATTTGATCATCATTTCTTCGGGGGTACGTCATATAAGGTGTTTTTAATGGATACCTTGTCTCAAAGATCTGCCTCGGAATTGTCAGTCACTGGTATCAAACTTGGTCTGAGGTTATTTTTGAGCCACCATAAGCACTAGCCCTGACATGAGAGGATATTAGACTGACATTGGAGAATTTGGATTGTCATGTGTCACTGTTAATAATGGTGTAGTCAGACCTGAATCAATTAGCATCTTTACTGCCCCAGTATCAATCAATACTATGGAGTGGGGTTTCTCATCCAGTTTTTTGGAGGGGCCCACTTCACACACAGACCGACTGATGCCACAGGCTTCGTCATCAGATAGAGATTCCTCTGGACATTCATTCTCAACATTTTCAAGAATCACTTTCATATCCTTTTGGGGCATGTTCTGACAGCATTTAGTGAGTTGACCCCTTTTTCCACATTTACTACACTGTGCTTTGTGTGCAGTGCATTCTAGGTTATTTGCTAGGTGAGAGTAACTTCTACATCTGAAAGACTTTCTGGAACCAGGGGAAGGTGACGGTTTGCTGCTGACTCTCCTTTGATCATACTTCTCCTCATGTTCATCTCTTTTTAACTATGGTTTCTTTTTAACAGATTTCTTTGTTTTGTGTAATGTCACAACACTAACAGTTTCTTTAGGCTTCTTTGAGTCTAATTCTTTGACACAAGCTAGCCTATGCTCTACCCTTTTTGCAATTTGTAACACATCATCTAGGCTTGGGCCACCCCTCACCCAGATCTCCTCTCTTATTTTAACCTCTTTTACCTTTAACATAAACATGTGTCTAACTTTTTCAAGATAACATCATTCACAGAGGGGAGGTCTACAGGTCAAAATAAATCAATTAACCAAATGCAGGATGCTCCAATTGTTTCATGCCAACCTGCTCATAGTCCCACACACGAAACTGGCCATTTTGTGTCAGTGTGGTTCCTTTAGTGCCGCATCCAAACTCTGGAATACTCTCCCACCAGAGCTGAGGCGCTGTAGCTCTTTAACTGTATTTAAAGGCAATTTGAAGACACCTCAACTTGTTGCACTTGATTGTGATTTATGGAGATGGGGTAGGTGGTTAGTGATCAATGTGTCTTACATGTTGTATGTTGTTGTTAGGGCTCTGATGCCTCCGGGATTGCTTGTCTTGGCACTATATAAATAAATAGATAACAAATACATTAGGTATATTTCTGGGTGTGCTCTATTTTCTTCTTTTGTCATATGTGAAAATACACCCATCCTCATTTGTATTGCCCTGTTTCCTTATATATAAGCAAGCTGATGTTACACAATCAAATAGGATAAACATGTGAACAAGGCACAGATATGTATGCAAGGAAGATGTTATTGGCGATCTAAAGAAGATTGGTCCAAAATATATAAATGTAACATACAATTTGAATAACCAGTGAGATTATTCTTGGATTGTACTGTCCTAGTCTTTGGCTTGAAAATACCAATCTGGGCCACTCCCCCACCAGAAGATCAATTTGCAATCAATGAATCACAGCTCTGGGGTTTTAAATGTCCCTGAACATGTTTTCCTAGACTTTGTTCTGATTGACAGGCCATTCTGTCCTTCTTTGCTATCTGTTTCTGAAATGACAGTCTGCTGTCAATCGTCAATCATAAAGCCTAAGGATTTTGCCAAATCTGGGAGTTGCAGATTAAATCCTGATAGGCGCACTACATTGAGCCACTGTTGGACTTTTTGTTTAGCTGGGGGACTAATGATGATGCATTTGGTTTTAGAAGGGTTAAATTGGAGGGAGGCAGTTGATATCCAGGACTGGATTATGGCTAGATTAATCTGGAGGAATGTGATGTCCTGCGGGCTTTTTTACTCTAATGTACAACAGAGTATCATCCATGTATTAATGGATGACAATAATGAGAGTCTTCAAGGCTCATGGGCTCCGGAAAAAGGTTAAAAAAATGGTGAGAGGATGCAGCCTTCAGGGAACTTGCAGGAGACTTGGAGTCGGCTAGAACATAATGTATTCATTTGGACAGCCTGGTGTCTGCCAAAGATGTAGGAGGTAAACCAAGTTGATTATGCCAAATGCAGCAAAAAGGTCAAGGACAACAAGGAGGCAAGAGTGATCTGTATGCATGATTTGGAGGGAATAATCTACCATTTAGATTGTGGCTGCCTCAATAGTACACTTGTGGTGGAACCCAACTTATAGCCATAGAAGAAGTGTAGTTGTTCAATTCTGCCGGGTAGTTGCATAGCCATGGCTTTGCCAATAAACAAGATGTTCAAAATGGGGCAGTGGTTGGCCAGGTCATCTGGGTCGAGGTTTGTTTTTTTCAAAAGAGGTTGCATGAGACTAGCTTTGAGGGTGTCCAGGAATGATCCTTCTGTTATGGAGGGAATAATGATGCTGAGGTTTCTGTTGAGGTCTGGGGGAATATTGGGGGAGTGAATTCAGTCCAGAGGGCAGTGTGCATGCTGGAGTGCAAGCGCTTTAATGCTCTGTGAGGTTGATTTGATAATTTGTTGGATTTGTGCTGTTTATTCAATAAAATAATTGTTTATTCTGTCACATTGTTCTTGAGTGCCTGCATCTTTGGTTCAGGTGAGCATTTGGTACAATGCTTTACCACTTCAAAGAGGGATTTGATCCTGTTGGATGCGTCCACAATTCTTAATATCTCTGCCAGTCACCTCTTATCTCTCTCTTTACCTCCCATTTGATTTTTTATTTATTCTCCTTCACTTTCATCCTTCTAGCAGCCTCATTGCATATTGTATCCTTCTCGTTTATGCTTTCCTCCTTGGAGCCACCTCCTTCAGCCTCCTCATTAGGTTGCCGTTCAAGCTCCTCTGTCATACTGATGTTTATTGTGAAAACTCTCCTTTCTCCCACCTCCACCCTACTGATATTCTCCCATACAACACTTGTCTTTCTGATCTCCTTCTTAAATTCCTTTGTCACCTCCTCCAGCTTCTACTACTTTGCTGTTTTATCTTAACTCCTCCATTCTTGCCAATGCCTCTTTCCACCTCTATCTTCTCTTCATCTTTCCACCAACTCTTTTCCTCCACTTCCCACATCTGCAAATAAGTCCTGCATATGCTTTCTGTTTCCACACACCCTTTGACCCACTTTCAGAAGGGTTGTGTCTGTTGTTGGGCTCTGGAAATACCCATGAGGTCTTTCTACATAGGAGTGATTGTACATTTGGGTGGCAATGATTGTGGTATGTGGATTGGTGAAATATATATCTGGGACCTCTCTGTGTAGTTCAACAATAATGCAACCTTCAGCAGTGCATTTGAAGCCTTTTTTGGCTCCTCCCACATTTTACTTCTAATCCCTGTTCTGTCTACTGATATGTACACTTCCTACGAATACATCTTTGCTGATTGATTGGAATTGAGCCAACACTTATGAAGAATCCTCCGGCTGCCACCTTGAGAGACACCCGCATAACTAAGGATTATACGTGTGTCTCTTGATTTTGGTAGCCCATCAGAGAAAGTAGAAGTCACAGCATTGTCATTGCAGCAGGTTATTTTAAACATGTGAGAGCTTCTTAAAGTGACAGGGCAATGAGAAGTGTAACACCTGCAACAGCCCTCTGCCTTAGCTTTGGGGCAAGTGGTGTGGTAGGGAGGATCCCCCAAATTCCTGATCAGACAGCGGTTGGCTGTAACCAGCCCCCAAGAACTCTACATCCACGATTGTCTAGCAATAGCAAGGTACTTCATAGCTTTATGGTCTACTCCATAGTATTTGGCCTTAGCGTTTTTGCAGGACAACACAACCAAAATTATAAACACCTTGACTGTACTGTAATTTAAGCATTGCTAATGAGGAATGACTAGTGGGCCCAAGGAACAACATTTACTGATGCTCCACTTCATTGACATCTCTTGCGTGTTTGATTCCCTTTGATTTGGAATATTTGCAACGACTGTAATCACATCTTGAGGCATGTTAAGCATTCCTGCCACTCTCTTTGATGCTAGATTGAGGGCAAATAAGTCTGCCATGAAGCAATTAATTATTTCAATGAATCTCTAACGAGCTAAAACTGTAGATCACAAGTGAGGAACCATCAACCAGACTGTACCCTATGACTGTAAAAATACAGATAATTAATGACAGATGATTTGTTAGATATGCCATGGCACTAATGACAAAATGTACTTCAGAGGTGTGCTTAAAAAATATATGCAATCTTCTTCCACCAAATGAAAAGTGCATGTATTACTCATCGCGTCTTTCAATCAGTGTGACAACACCCACAGTCACATATATGGGATCAATAAGACAGATACTGGAATAAGTTGAATAATAGGCCTATTAAGTATAGTCACAATATTAATTAGATATGCATCTTTTTTCAAGATCCTGTGAGGGATCCTTTAGCACTAGGAATCTTTAGAGTGGTTTCCCTTGGGCAATATTCTGAACCACTAAACAAGGTGGTTTCTCCCTCTATATAAAACATGTCTCTTAGTTTTGTAAACCTGTGGAATGTTCTGTGAAATATTACAGTATGGCTTCTACTTAGGTTTAAACCACAAGTCTCTGGATTTTGTAATCTTTAGCAATATACCAAAATAAGAAAGAGAATGGCATCTACATAGGTGTAAACAACAAAGCTATGCGTTTAGTAACTCCAAATCCAGGATCCCTTCCTAGTGTCATGGGTACATTTCAGTTAATTGCAGCCTCAGGGGGTTGTGGGGAAGGGCTTGAGTGCTTCAACACTTCTTGCTTGGTTCCAGTTTCTATAGATTTAACTCGCTTACTTCCAGTCTTTACATCATGAGTGACCCATTGCCTGTGTCTCGGGGTCCCACAAGCACTTGTTCATCATTCCTGGACATTTAGTGAAAACTAGTTCTGGGTTCTGGATAATAATGAGCTTCCACCGAAAGTCTGACATTTAAGCTTATATTCTCATTCGGTTTGGGTTTCTTCCTTAACCCACTGTCTGATAGTGCTTGCTTTAGTACTCAACACACCTTTCTTGTCAATATCTTCAACAGGTCACAATAGCCTGGTGCCATGACGGTCACTAAACAGATCTGATGAAATAATGAGGTGCTCTATGATGTGCCAATGGGTCTTGTAATGAGAAAGTAATCATTTATTAATTATACAGATTAAACGGGGTGCAAGGATTTCCCTTGGCTGTACCTTATAAATGGTAGGTGGACACGGAGGCTGCGAACGGCTAACCACTATATGATGCTGGGGTTAAGGAAGTGTGCAAGTATCCCCATACTACAGTCTATTGGCAGCGGCATGTCATATGGAGCAATAGCATGTCCCAACCTATTAAGTGAAGCTTCAAGCGTAATGTTTCAGCTCATAAAAAATGCAAAAACACAACCTATCAAAATAATACCTACGATCTGCACATTAAAATCCAAAGCGGCAGCTAAGTGCAGTGCTTCTATTTGGAGGTATTTGAAGACCCAAGAGCTGCAAAGAGACTATTGAGTTTAGATAAATCAGCCTGTTAAGCAGGGAAATGGAAAGGCGCTATCTGCAAAATGGAATAAGGATAGAACCAGGACTACATTGGTTATGCTAACGGGCAAATCCTAAGGCTGTCTTAACACAATTTCCTAAAGGATATGTAATTTTCAGGAGCGGGTCTGGGGAAATACTATGGTTTAAGCATGTTAAATTCCTATTCCACAATATAAATGCTGATTACGATTGTTCTCAATTATTGCCCTGACATCAGTGGCCCTTAATGCTCTAACCAAACACCTGAAGTATTCAGTTTCTGACGATAGAGTAACCCTGAAACTATCCAAGACGTGCTATAGAAGGCATATGATCATCGCCCAATATATAAAGTACAAGATGAATTACTCTAAACTAATACAATAGCTGAGAAACATCCGATAACAAACAATTGTGTTTTTTTGTAGGGAGTCACACTGGCAACCTTCAGCACTAATGATGTTTTTTTTTAATTTTTTTTAATTTTTTTTTTGCAACACTCCTAAAGAAGACCTATCACATTTTCTACTGTTGTGTCCTGCATATTGCCGGATCAGAATACAAACTTGTTACCTGTTTTGAAAGTGAAAGGCTTCACACAATATCGCCCTGCCGTCTTTAATTACTGCAGAGGCTCCACTAATTGCATGGGCTAGTTTATTAAATGTATGACATGGATGGGGGATGCAGGAGTTATCCAAAATGAGCTAAATTAACCAACCAGGAGTTGAACAGCCTGCCGATAGATTGATTGATATTTAATCTTATTGGCAAGTATGAAGTTATACTGGCATTCGTGGACCAATTACCAGGAGTCAAACAGCATGTGTCTAGATTAATTTGCTATCAAAATGTGCGTATAATCCTATACTTGCATTATTTTACCAATTGATTGTGGTTTTATTTATTTCTCATATTGTTGTTTAATGGAATTTTTGTCACAAATACATTTGATTTTATTGAGTGGGCGTCATTGCAGTGTTTTAAAACAGTAGCAGCCAATATATGAATTAATATGATTCCAAGCACTCCCTTCCTGCAATCAACATGGAAGAAAGGAACCTCATCCACCTGTTGGTGCCTTAATTCAGCAGCTTTCTTGATATCAATGTATATTTCAAGCAACAGAGTTTGTGAATCTGTAAGCTTGATATCTTTTTAAATATTACAAAACAAAAGCCTACTTAATTGACTAACACAGTTGGAGTATGCATGTTACTCACTATTGAACACATTTTACTTTACAACCACAACTCTGACAGCTATATTGCTGTTACTAGTAAGTGTTAATAGCTCTACAGACCTCAGGAGGGTTCATTGCCGTTTGGAATAATGACCTTTTCCAAATGACGGCACGCAGGGTCTCCTCGGGCCATAACTTGGGGGCGGTTCATTATCCTGCAATAACGACCACTCCTGAGGGCTATACAGCTATATTAAAAGTGGAATAAACTAGGTTCTGAGTCATATTACATTTTTACATATTATACTTGCATCACAGCAACATGCTTCAATGTCTTGTATACAGTAAATTTACCAAACATAAGGTTAGGTACATGTTGATCTAGTGGAAGGAAAGTGTTAATATCACAGAGGAAACATAAACAGATAAAGGTCAGTAGACTAAACCAATCGTGATGTAAATACATATAAGGACATGCAAGCTATTTGGGAGGGGGGGGGCACCACAGTATTCCTAATCCCAAAATTAAATGTGAAAATGTGTATCTGGTAACAGCACAAACACACCCATGCGATTATTACGACTCTGATCGAAATGATCAATGTCCCTGTACCTTAATGGGCCTTTCAACCAGGAATTCTGTGCTGTGATACACGAGAACGAGGGTTGGCACAAAAAAAAGCTATTGAAACAGAAATTCCAGGCTGACCCTTATCTGACAGATGAGGGCTCATCCCCTGCAGTACGGGTAAGGGATCACAAGACTTCAGCTACTGCATAAACGCGCCACGTTGTGTACTGCAGTGCCCATGCCAAGTGATTCTGCAGCCAGGTTGTTCTGCAAGCAGGAGTCTGATGCTGAT
The DNA here is from genome assembly GCF_040938575.1 of Ambystoma mexicanum. Classification (NCBI taxonomy): domain Eukaryota; kingdom Metazoa; phylum Chordata; class Amphibia; order Caudata; family Ambystomatidae; genus Ambystoma; species Ambystoma mexicanum. The sequence goes on from NC_090930.1 coordinate 369,800,302, forward strand.
AACATAGCACTGCTACCAGTGTATTTAAGAGATAGCATGCATCCATACCTGCGGGGGGCATTGCAGCCAACACACAAAGAAAGACAATTGCACACATATTTCTAACATCTATTCATTATTCTTAAGAACACGTGAATAATGGGATTTGCAGAACTCACAATGTACTGTACAATCATGCACATGATCACACAATTATCCTGGTCACACATGCACACTAATTGATCTATGCCACCAAATACGAAAACAACACACAACCTGTTTCAAATGTCGATGTGGCCAAAGCAGCACCGCCTATCATAAACAAGTACCCACATAACCACCTCTTCTTCACCAGCAGACACCCCCAAACACATGCCATTTCCATGTTGAATGTTAGTTATGAAAACTAAACAGATGCAAAACAGTTGTGAAATAAAATAATCATCATCATCATATATATGTTTTCAGTAGATAACGATGGTGCCCTTACACACAAACAAGCGTGCATGAACACTCACACAAGCCTGCATGAACACTCACACAAGCGTGCGTGCATGAACACTCACACAAGCGTGCATGAACACTCACACAAGCGTGCATGAACACTCACACAAGCGTGCATGAACACTCACACAAGCCTGCATGAACACTCACACAAGCGTGCGTGCATGAACACTCACACAAGCGTGCATGAACACTCACACAAGCGTGCATGAACACTCACACAAGCGTGCATGAACACTCACACAAGCCTGCATGAACACTCACACAAGCGTGCGTGCATGAACACTCACACAAGTGTGCATGAACACTCACACAAGGGTGCATGAACACGCACACAAGCGTGCATGAACACTCACACAAGCGTGCATGAACACTCACACAAGCGTGCATGCATGAACACTCACACAAGCGTGCATGAACACTCACACAAGCGTGCGTGCATGAACACTCACACAAGCGTGCATGAACACTCACACAAGCGTGCATGAACACTCACACAAGCGTGCATGAACACTCACTCACACACACACCCACACAAACTCGTACATTCAAAATATATCAATCACGTCCCCTGTGCATTTAAAACACATTAATCACACGTTGCAATTGCATTTCTCCTTATTTTCTCAGATATCTACCAGCACAGAGCCTGACACATTTGGACACTTCATACAATGTCTTGGGTAATTGAAATGCTGCAATTTAACAAACATTATAAAATATGGGAACGAGCCTCCCTCAGCAACTACGCATACGTAACATAACAAATATACATGCCAGAAAGTGATTATCGCAACATACCATATATGCACCCTAATACAAATAAACTGCACATGAGAAACCAATCACACAACATAATCCAGACAAACAACCGGGTGAAATTTACACACAAATTGACCAATATGATATGTTCATGTCATATCAAAAAAGGATCCAAGACATTGGCACACTGGTAATGGGGTGAAAGTGAATTCATTTAAATCCAAAGTGAATCCCAACAACCCCCTCAAATATGTACAGTGTGGCAATATTCATCCAGGTGCGAAGCTACAGGAAACAATATGTGAGCTAGTGAAATTGCCTGCCCCAGTACACACTCACACACCACACAGAGTGGCCTACAATTTGGAACAACACATTTAGTACTGGTTAATGAGTGACTCTCATACAGCTAACACATAAGTCACAAACATTCATACATTACAGATGTATACTGTATTATGAAAGGATCCAAAACATTAGAAGAAAGTGAAATGGAATCGCATGCACACATTACTCATACATATCACACATTTATACCGCTGTCGAAATAGGCTGTATTTGCAGACCACCATTTTCCTGTGCCATCTCACCTATCACATGATCTGCACGCTCAGTCATAGTCCAAATGTTCATACATAAACACACAGCATATGATATGTTCATACCGCAGATGCAAAACGTCCGAGCAATTTCTTAGTTGCAGAACAGATCTGATATGTTTACAAAGATCCATACACATAACATGGCTCCATACAGAGACGTTTTTATGTGAGGGCAAAATGGGCAGTTACCTAGGGCCCCCACCTCGGAGGGGGGCCCCACAAGGCTGCCTGATCTGAAGTAGTAATATTCCATTGTTCGCCAATCTTAAATACCACACGTCAGGTTATTTTATGGGGTGCTGCTGAGGCTCTAAACTCATTGCCTTTCTGTTTTGACAAGTACATTCGGCCTTGATCAATTCATCATGTATTGCTTTCTGTGTTCACTGTGGTATACATAGTTTGTGTGTTCCTTACGGCACAACTCTGTAGAATTCTTTCCTTCCTGTTGGAATTATGTTGATCATGTGCAATAGATAAAATACATATTAATAAATTGAATGCCACAATGGTTCAGAAGTTAGCTCAGTGTGTGAAGCACCCATTGCAGAGATATGTGTTCATATGCAAAATACGAATATCACATTCCAGCCAAGCTGGCTGAGCATTTCCTATGTCTGAAGTTTATAAAACTGCCTGCATATGTTCTTGGTTTTGCAGAACAACATCTGCTGGTATCAGTGATGTACCTGCACCTGATAGGGAATACTTTAAAAACTAACCTATCATCCGTATGGTGAAGGTCTAGAAATTGGTCTATTCAGATGGCATGTTGTGATACCTAGGCAATCGCCTCCAACAATGGCATAAATTGTTAGTCCAAGAGGTGAATAAGTATCCAAATTCAAAACTATGGAACGAAAGCGTTCATGTTTGTATCCTGGATTTACCAGCAGACGATACATGCGGTATGTGTAGCTTTCTCCTTCCTTTCAATTGGTCTCCTCTATCCATGCAGGAGCACTTTTGCATTCTGTGAGGCAGCTAATGTGAGTTCTGTCTATTATGGGTTACATGTACCTTTTACATATGGTCCTGCATTAATACTACAGGCTGCATACCTTCCTGGATGTTATTAATAAAATGTATCCTGTGTGCACTAGAACAGTAACCTCTTCGTAGACTGCTAATGTTGGTCTTCAAATGCTACTTGTTTATCATTCTGATTAGTGCAAGAATAAAGAAAGCAAGGGCACTTAAATGGAGTAAACATGCTTATTATGCTGCGAGACAGCATATGAACTTATAGGTTGTGAGCACGATGGGTGAGGTTCGGGGGCACGACCAGTTTTCTTGATCCCTTAATTCCTTTGGTTTGGTGGAGGGGAGCCCCAAAGATGTCCGTGCCCAGGGCCCCAAAAGTGCTTAATATGGCCCTGGCTACATATGCCACATACACCAAACAAATAGGACAAAGCTTTTGGCAATCAAGATATATACTGCAGCTACAGAAAATGCACCACCCTCCCAGGGGAAATGACATGGGAATAATAAAGATACAACTTGCAACTGTTTATCAACAGAAACATTAAATATCAAACCAACTTTCAAAATGCAGTTCACTGGCTGAATAGATAAGTAGCAGGCACAGACAAACTTGGCATTCAAACACACATTTTATCATTAATATATACATATTTACTGAAACATTAAGTTTATGGCAGGAGGAAAGCAACATCACTTCGAAAGATCATAAGAAAAGTCTGTCCATACCCCACCAGAAAGCCCCAATCGTCCTTAATGTGGCAAGTATGTGCTTGGTGAGGTGTCCAATTATAAATATACCCTCAACGTCTATGGCCCTCATTCCAAGTTAGGCTGTACAAATGGTGGTAATTCCGCTAGCTGGAATTATCATTACCACCAATGCATCTGGCAGAATTACTGCCACATTCGAAGCGCACCGATGATCGCTCCAAATGGCATCGGCAAAGACTTTGGCAATCTTAATGAAATACAATTCCACCAAATATTGGCAGAATTAGCACCAGAGGAAATAGTGTCATAAATGAAACTGAATCTGCATGGCCTCCCTCTTAAAAAAGTCAATCCATTCAATATCACTCATTTCCTGCAGTCATCTGAGGTGAAGCAGGTGGAAAATATTTGGGGAAAACAGAAGGAGCAAAGTCCCTGAAATGCACCACAGGAAACCCAAGTTTACTCCGGTTGAGTAGACAGTTCTGGCAGAGGAGGTTTTTGCCTACTCTGAGGAGCTGTATGGTGGGCAGAGCAAGAAATACACACACCAAAGGAAGGCTGCCACCCGGAGTGAAGTGAGGGATCAAGTGGCGGTGGTGGTGATCATACCTACCAACATAGAGGACATAAAACATGCCAGACAGACTGCAAGGCCTGGGTAAATTCACTGCTGACACAATATCACTGTGACACATTGACACCCTCGACCCAGCCTTGGACGATTTCTGCAATCACTCTTTCGGTACTGGATCTTTCTCCTCTCTCCTCAAGCACTCTCTTGTGCACCCCCTCCTTCAAAAGCCTTCTGCCAGTCCTACCTGTCCAGCAAACTATCACCTGATCTCTATGAATCCTTTCCAGGGCAAAATGCTGGAAAGCCATCAACTAGCTTATTCTGCATACTCAATCTTTTGGTTGCCTTCATGACCATCAGTCTGGCCTCAGAGCAGCCAGAGGCATGGAAACTGCTCCCCTGAACACACCATGAAGATCTGCTCTCTAAACTTGACTCCAGCCTTCCTTCTGTCCTCATCCTCCTTGACCTTTCCTCTGCCTTTGACATGGTCAATCATGCCTTTCTGATCAATCAACACTCTGGCCACCCTCCTTCGGCCCTCTTTCTTTGCCTTCCAGTGAAGCAAAAAACCTTGGTTTCATCTTCAACCCAACTCTCTCCTTCTCTCCTCACATCTCGGACCTTGCCAAGAAGTCCCACTACCAGCTGCACCTCCTCAGATGTATTTGTCCTGTTCTCACTTTCCCCCAGAAGCTCACTGACTCCAGAGCCCTGGTTCTCTCTAGGCTATACTATTGCAACAACCTCTTTCTCAATCTGCCTTCTTCTAATCTCTGCCCTCTGAAACTATCCAGAACAGGGCTGCAAGACTTATCCTTGGCCTCAGGTCCAGGCACCATATCTTTCCAGCACTGAAATCCCTCAGATGGCTCCCTGTGGCTGCAAGGATCAAGTTCAAGACCCTCTGCATCGTCCACAAAGCTTTCTGGGATAGGGACTCTTCTGAAATACCTTCCTTCTCGAGCCCTTCGCTAAAGTACCTCCAACTCTCTGAGGGTCAGAAGCTTCACTAGGCAGAAAGTGGAGGTAGATCTCTCTCTTCTGCAGGTGCTCCCTCTGGAATTGCCTCCCTGCCCCTCTCAAACTTGAGCCAGACCACCTGAAGTTCTGGAAGCAGCTCAAGACCTCCCTATTCTCCTCTGCATTCTCTCTCTCACTCGCCTGCTGCACTGATTGGTTGCCTGGCTGCCACCTGAGCATAATGGGTACCAGGCTTCTCCATGATCAGTCTTCCCTGCTCTGCCTCCGGGCCACCTCACACACAGGGGCTGCAACTGTAAACTCTACAGTCCCAGGACTCCTTGCACTTACCCAGTGCTGTGCTGCCCTGAGTGCACTTACTCAGACCACTGCTGCCCTGATCGCATTTCCCCTCCTTCTCCCTGGCACTTCCCCCTCTTCCTCACCACTGCACTTTGGTGCTGTCGCACCTGCACAATCTGAATGTCACAAGGCATCAGAATTACATCAAATTGTGTGTGTCTATATGCATATGAGTTATTAACTAAGCTAGTGCATATATCAAGTTTTTTAGAATGCAGTCGCATTACCTTTATTAAATGTTCATGCCGCAAAATGCAGAAATATAAATGTGTGCAAAATATCCATGCTGCATTGTAATTTGTTTAATAGCTGATACATTTTAGGATGGGATGGATCATGTATCCTGGTCTCTGCGTTTGTTGAGTAAAGAGGACTTAAAGAGCCAGTGCATTACCTATCTGAGAAGATAGAAAAAAACATGCATGGCATGGAAAAGTGTGAGACCGTACGGGATTAATCCTACATGAGTTATCAGACACTTGTAGACCCAGTATTGATACGTGCTTGTCCTTAATGGAGTCTACCTGTGTGTTGGATTGACACATTTTTAATGATTTTAGGCCAAAATGTGATGTCTTTCGGAACAATATATAAACACATAACAGCACAGTTATATGGTTGATCCGTAGTCACAGCGTTCACTGATTAGTATACAATGATAACATTGCTCATATACAAGCATATAAAGTATTCACAATTCACTAAACACTATTCTGGGGATGTCCACCATTTGATGGACTAAATCCTTGCCAATGCTGTGGTATCATTGTACATTTTGGGTTGCATCAATCCTTGGCAAAGGCTGAAGTCCAACACATCTCCTCTACGAATATCTATACATTGATCGACAGTATAGATTGTTTTAGTCTCATATGTATATGCTACTATACTTCGTTTTTAATTTTTTTCAACCCTGTACAGGACAGAACATCACTTTGAAACATTATGCTACTTGTCACTCCAAACATGTAATCTGCAAACTGATCTGCCCATGTGGGCAATTCAAGGTAGGACAAACAACTCGAAAAATGAAGGACAGACTAACAGAACATGAGTTGAAGATCAGGATTTAAATCAGAAATCACCCGCAGCAAGACACTTGAAGAAAATAGACACACCGTTGCCCAACTCAAATATGTAATTTTGGAAATAGTGAAAACACCATCACGAGGAGGCAACAAGATAGACCTACCTATGCGCAAAGAAACGTTTTGGATACATAAGTTAGGCTCGCTATAACCAACAATAATGAACAAAGAGTTTTCACTGTCAGCGTTTTTATAACTCATGGAATGTACTTGCTTATCATATGTATGACATCATGTATTACAATGTTTAACTAATGTAAATTAGGTACTTCGAATGCCTTCAATCTATGTCCAAACAGAATGTTTAAGTCCATGTAGAGGAAACATTGGAACATGTTCAATGTAACACCAAGTATAGTAGCACCCACATATGAGACTGGCGCACATGCATGTTGCATGACCATATGGAGGGAGCAGAGCCCCAGCACATCTTCCCTGGTATCCCAGGTCACCCTGACTATGATTTAGAGAGGCTAAATGCCATGGAGCAGGAGCAGGAGTGGATGGAGAAAATTGCTGTTGAATAACTAGGCCATTATCAGTCCATGAGGCCTTGAGGGATGCTGAGCAGAGGGAATCGAGGTGAGTGGCCAACACAATGGACAGGCAGACCAGGCACATAGGTGATGGCACAGCAGTGGACATGGCAGTCGGTAAGGAGACTGCCTGGGAGATATCACCTTCACATTGCAGCTCATGGGGGAATACTGGCAGCTCAATTTCTGCAATGTCCACTGAGAGTCCCTAGCACTCCGTTTTGGAGATCACAGAGATTGTTGTTATGCCCCTGCCCTCTTGCAGCAGGTCATATCAAGTGCAGGTACAATCAGACATGGGCTTGTCAATGTCATTCTGTTTGGGGATGAAGGTGTTATGAGGGCAATCGTGTTGGGGATGAGGGAAGTGGAAGTGTTTTGGTGTTGAGGATGAGGGAGATGGGACAGGATTGGTGTTAGGGAAGAGGGTCATAGAAGGGTATTGGCGTTTGAGATTATTTGTAAATATGTTCAATAAAGCACTTCAAACTACAGGCATTGGATCCGAAAATCATTTCATTACAGCAATGTATGTGAATACAGAGTAGTGACAGGTGCATATGTGTGGTTTAAAAAATAGTTGTCCTTTAGGTCCTTGCGGAAATGTATCCTTCTCTCAGTTCGTCACATCTATTGTCAGGTGCACGGTTGTAACCTGCATCTTCATCATCATCTGAATCAGAGGGTGCGTGCGTTGTCTTCATCTAGAGGCATGGACATATTCTGCTGTATGCACATGTTGTGCAGCATTGCAAAAGTGACCACAATCTAATCTACGTCTGCTGGCCTGTAGATGTGTGCCCTAACTGTTTGGTGGAGGAACCACTCCAAATGTGCACCCAATGAATGTTCTGTTCCTCTTGCATGCCTCATTATGGGCAGTCTGCTCCAGTGTATCAGGGTTCCTCGCCAGGTGCCATCAACCATGGTAACAGTGGATAGCCTAAGTCGTCTGCAACACATAGAAAGGACAATGTTGAACATGACTGTCTAAAACTTGTTAGTTTCAATCACTATTGTGCTAGTGGGCTTTGTGTTCAGATAGGTGTTTTAGGGTGACAAGCTGTATTTCTCATGGGGGAGTAGTACCCTAGAATGGCCACAGTGTATCCTGTATTTCTGTTCATGTGTTTTTGCCTGTTTGGGCATCACCCATGAAGGTGATACTTTGGTAATGGGGCTAGAGCACTAACCTATTCATGTGCATTGGCTGTGAAAGGCTTGTTGTATTTGATAGGGGCACTTATGTTTGCCAGGAATAGTGTGCCTCTTTTCATGCAAGTCAGGATCACCTACAGAGTAGTATTCTCATGTGACTCTGTAGCCAGCAGCAGTTGGGTGATGGGCCATGGGCTATTTTATGTTACATGACATGGGGATTATGGGACTTGTAGTTTACTCACATTTGTGCTCATGCCTATTCCCATGTGTGCCTCTCTGCTACCTCGTTGTGAGATTTCCTACTTACCTAAAATCATGGTAAGTTGTTCTCGGTGTGTGTACCCTGGGAATCGGGTACAGCAGTGGCTAATGTTAAGATCTGCCTCACATGTCATCTGCATGTTCATTGAATCATACTATCTACGATTCTGATATGCAGTCTCCAATGCATCGGGGGCAGCATCAGCGCCACATGTGTGCAGTCAAATTCTGCTATGATATTGGGGAAATATGCAATGGTGCAGAAACATGCTTTGCAATGTGCACCTGGGCCTGGGTGGTGGCTAGAAAGATGTGCCGATGGGCATTTCCCACAAGCACATCGAACACCCGCTCCAGCACTTTTGAGGATGTTGACTGGCACCTGCCATGCAGCGACACCACAGTCTATTGGAATGCACCTGTGGCAGAGAAGTGGTGGATGAACACCAAATTCAACAGGGGTGGGATGGCATTTATGATGGCGATGGCTCTATGGAGATCAGCCTCTTTCAGGGTCAGCATGTCTCTAATGTGATTCCTGTCCAAATGATACAGCAAGACTAATTCTTCATCAGTTAGTATCCACAGATATGAATGGACAAGTGGTATGGCTGGCCTCTGCAAAGCATGTCTCCTTGACTTTTTGGCGTGTGTATTTATCCCTCCTGAGGCTCTACATGCCACTCGAGTCCAGTGCACAGCAGCAGGTTGTGAATGTGGTAGTTAATATGTGATTGTGGCTGCACATTGCTTGGAAGTGTGTTTGGGGAAAGCATGGGACTTAAAAGCACTCTTGGTGGAAATTATTGAAACCCGTGCCTTGATTCCCATTACCTAGAGGCTTTTAGCACCACCTTTTGGGTGGCAGTAATAGTGCTGTGTTTTTGGAGCACTTATCACCAATTTTATGTGGTATTTTGATGGTATTTCCGCATGTAGTGTGGCAGATTGCACATTTTAGGTTTTGGTGGTAGTTCTGCCGGTGAATATACCACCCAGACTCGATTCTGCTGTTGTTTTGGCATTCATGTCACTGGTGCTAATTCATCTGGCAGAAATAGCACAAACTTTATGGTGCCTCTTAATTCGAGAGAATGGTAAAAGTGGAGGTAACATATTTACTGCAGCTTTTACTCCTTACCACCATACTTGCAATGAGGGCCTTTGTAATTACACTGGCATCATGGGAGGGGAGAAGCAGGGCTTATAATTAAAAAAAGAAACATTCCCACAATGGAAACATTTCCATAATTCTAGTAACCTATGCAGGGCTACACTGCGAAGTTACGGCCTGTGAATGTTGTTACCGTGCATAGTACGGTGCTCGTTTTGGCTAACAAAAGACTTTTGGCTTCCTCTTCCCATCCTTTTTCAACTGCACGCTCAATGTCGATATGGAGGATGGGGTCTGTAGCATTAAAATCTCAAATTCTTCTGTCAGCTCCAGAGAGGGCTACATAAGCCTCCATCGGCCATAATTGCATGCACTTGACAACTTACTAAAGTCTTTGGTGTAGCTCATTGAAGGGTAACATAAAACCTCTAAAAATTACACCGCTTTGCTCAATACAATCATCAAACAGCTGTTACCCCCAAGGCCACTAACTAACCGGACCTTTATTCTGTCCAACTCCATTACTATGGACAATGCTTGAACAGACAGTGATTTACCTGAGATCATTGGGGGCAAACCGTACTCAAAGCCTGGTGCCTTGCCCAAAGAAGCACAATTTAGAGATGTGGGTAATATTAGGTCAAGTCTTGCCCCTGCAAAATAGGTTCTTCATGCTAATTATAGTATTAGAGCTGAGATGATAGATGATGAATACAATGCTAGGGAAGTTCCAACTCTCTCCTGTTCCTCTTCTAATCAATCTATTAGGAAAAAGACATTTAAGAGAAGACATCTTGTTACCTTAAGACTTGCAAGAAAGAGTATGACAAAGCATAAGTATACATGTGTCACCATGAATAGTTCAGTCATTTGCCCATCATTCGCAACAATGTATTGCTCCATGAAATTAGTTAGCCATGAGACGGCTGCTTTGACGTTATGTGCATTGGATAATCAGGAGCTAAAATGGCAAAACCAGTTGAATTCTCACACAAGCCTCAACCCGCTAATAAATCGAAGAAGTCCCTCCATCCGGCTCAGACCATCTCAAGGAATATAAAGACTTTCATTCCTGCCTATGAGTCTGGAAATAGTGTCACTTTTAAATTAAATACGGCTGAGGATCCTATGCATTAGGGCCCGATTGATCTAATCAGTGATACTTCTGTACTTGAAGTACTTGAACCTCTCTTTATCAGTATAATGAGCATAACATTCAGTCACTCACATAAAGTTGGAGCGGGAACATCACCTATTACTGCCCCTCAGCCTTGGAATCAAGCTTCACTTATAAGTGCTGGTATTGGCCATGATACATTGGATGCGACAAAGAAGCGTTTGACAGGACTTGGGCGTAAATTAAGAAATGTGAGACTTATGATTGAAAGTTTGATTGCACAAGATTCCTGCGCCTACAGAGCCTCTTTTGCTCTTATGGTGAATTCTATCTTAATCGCTCTGTCCTGTTTCGGCTGTTAGATTAACTATTTCCTTTGTGTTCCATTACATCAAATCATAGAGAAGTTGTTGAGCAATTGTAAAACTCTAACCTCACTTTATCATGGTTTACATGTTTTCTGACTCTGTGATAGATTTTATTTGTGGTCATTCTGTTGATTTTGCTCGATGAGGCTACAACTGCACAATCGAGCATGTTACAGGGGGGATATTGCACACAACATGGGACAACACACTGGCATGGCCTCTGGTAGATCTCATATCTTGCATATTGGTAATGCTAATACACAGCCTTCTAGGTGAGGGCCAACTCATAGACTAATCCCTTCAGGGTACGAACCTATTATGATCATGACCTCTAGAAGTGGCATTAGATCTGTTGAAGTAGAAATTAATGGAGGAAATAGAGGCGAGTAGCTGGCAATGGCTCTCTTCCTTTCTTCCCTCCAACTAACAGCTTTGCTGAACAACTAAGGTGCTTTCCTGGAAAAGCTGTGGTAATCTACATCTTTTTTGTTCCAATTGGTTAATATCTGGAATTGATGCATTTGCATTAGTGGCCCTCCAAGAAACCTGGCTCATTGAAGTAATTGAAATTGATCGCAGACAGACCATCCAATGGTTGACCACTAAAGGTGACAAGGGACGCCCTATATAAGGCCCACTTATTAGCGTTGTAAGTCTTCACCACCTCTCTGAGATCTTACTATCTTGGACCTCCTTTAATGGACGACCCCATACTGTGCTGGTTATTAATATCTATGACACTCAGAAAACTGTAGTGTAGTAGTATATAGCATGTTATAGTACATTGGAGTGTGTAGCACTTCACTGAATGCAAAAAATAGCACTTTATACGCCTTGGAGTGTATAGCGCCTCACTGAATGTGATGGCATTTTGTTGCCAGCAATAATGTGGCATACACATATAGCCAGTCTATGTTGCCAGCATAATATGAGTATGAGGCTGGAGACAGGATTTATAATACAGCAAAATGTAATGTGAAGCTGCAGGTTTAAAAGTGCACCAGAATTTATTTTCTTCTTTGAAATACCTCATACATAGGAGACTACATTATTCATCTAACTAACTGACTCAATTAACAATTACTAATTACTAGAGCTAACTTATTAACATTATAATGTAATCTCTATGTGCAAATGGGGTGAAAATACATTTTCTGACATTCGTTTTTCAAACATGCACTGAATTTCTTTTTCACCCTTTCTGTTCTGAGTGCAGTAAGCAGAGAGCCAGCATACCAGGAAAATATATTAGATAGAGTTACTCACTGTGTAACTGGCCTATTGTGCTAAAGGAAGGCTGATGCTGAATTCAATTTTATTGGAGCAGTGTATCTGCAGTTGTGCTACGTAAGCAAAATGGGAAGGTGCAGAACTTTGCTGGGGGAACAAGGGCAGAGGAAGAGTTAGTTCGGATAACGACTGGGCTCTCAGGCAGACGTGCCTAGTCTCACTTAGCGCTGACTTGAGAACTCTATGTTTTCGCCACACACTTCAAACATCCGAGATAACAGAGGCAATCCATGCTGACTGGGCTTGTCCTTCTGAAGCAAGCGAAAGGAGATCGTGTGGGAGAGGGGACAGCAAATCTTTGGTGAGCATCCAAGTCGAAGGCAGGTTATTCTGATGCAATTGTTTGAAGAATGTGATTTAAAAATAACACGCAGTTACATTAGCAAACCAAAAGAAAATCCCTTGCATTTTTATTTGTCATGTGTTGAATTATAAAATGTGATGCCTAGTTTGAAAAGGATTGCATCTGCATCTGTGGTTTTGTTTTTCTCTTCTCATTTTGTTACAGGTAGTGTGGAAATGTAAATGGTAAGAACTGTATCATGACATTGTAATTGTTTACAATATAAGATATATATATATATATAAATGCTTCTGAGTTTTCATTGTTTTGGGTTTGCCTATGCAGACGTGGGGAAGATTTGTGTTCATTGGTAATATTGCTGCCAACTTATTCATGCAGATAGACTTAGCAGTGATACATAGGTGTATGCGCATGTTCCCCAGTGCATGTTGTCTGGGGAAATCTAATACAATATATAGATCACTGGGGGTCTATGAACGAGTAATGAGGCCTACGGATACATAGTTCACTGGTGTAAATAAATCAGTGATAGCAGCCACAGGTTGTAGGTGGCACTCTATGTAAAAGTGTGGTGTCTCTGAATTTAGGTCCGAGGCCCTCTATAGATCACTAAGGGTATTATAATAGTAAGTAAAGTTTTGTGTATGATGGGGCTATAATGTATGGAAGGAAATTATGCTTACCACTAAGTATTCTACTACCACCAAACACCGCCACCAATACATATTACTGGATTTGCCAATATAATATAATAAGGTATGGTCTCTAGGATGATGTGAGAACAAACCCAATCTAAACACGAGGATAAGTATTTCTAAACTACCACTCTTCTATTGGAGGTAAGAAAATACTGCCAGGCCCCATATTTACACAAAATATCCTAGAAAACCTAATTTCTGTTTGATTACTAAGATTAGAAACTTGCTTTATTGTCAGGCTGTTACCTGTTATATTATTTTAGGTGAATTTAACTCTAGAATATCGGCTGAAAATGCCACACATGAGGGACGTACTATTTCTGTACTTAACCAAACTTTGCATGATTCTTAAAGACTAGAATGTAGTAAACAGTGTGGTTTTTGTTAGCTTTGCATGCTCAATGGGAGGTATGAATGGGACTATCGGACGGATTACACAAGAGTCACTACCAATAGCGATTACTTCATTGATTATATATGTATCTTCTCTCAAATGTTATCCTCTGAGATGCACCTTTATGTCATTCCTCGAAAGGAGAGCGATCACTATCCTTTGATAGCTAACCTCGGCAATCAGGGGCTTATGTATGACAAGATCGGTCAGTTGGATATTAACAAGGGGCTTAATAGGTTTAGCCAACTTGTTTCTTCCCTCTGTTACTCTTAAATTCTTCAATCACACCAGCTTGATATTTGAAGCTTGTTTATCACCCAATTGTGAACAACTGACTCCTCCGATTTACTTCATAAAGTCTTAAAGTCTTAAAAAGCTATATGGAAGGTGTCAATAGCATTAGAACCAATTTCAGTATAGATTGGTCCCGACATAGGAGCTTTCCCACTCTGAGTGTGTGCAATGGTCACCCTCATTCTTCTGATTATAAGATTTTGGAAGCAAAGAAACTGCTTAGAAATGACCTGCGGAAGATTTGGCAATACACACAGTGATGGGCATGCCCTTGCCAGTGCTACTAGTGCCAGAAAAGTATTATATCACAAGTGGTTATGTGGTCACCATACACAGAAAAATCATGCATGATGGAATGGAATGCACTTTTAATTTTGTTTTAAAGATTTTTAATATGGTCAAATAATACATGGCATAAAATAGACAATTAATGAGGAATATCTACATGAGCATGGAGATATAACAGCATAATATCTAACTTTAAAGCTATAGTATAATAAAGCCTAATATGAAATCAAATACACAACACATCAATTTATAGAGGGAATGTAGCCTTTCAGCATTTCGATATGGGATTCTATTAATGAGAGAATCATAGGTCTCAACAATAGCATTATTACTAGATACAAATTGTTGTATACATGAGTGAGGAACTTTAATTCTATCCATATGTACATTAAAGTTAATAGGTGCACCTTGAACAATCAATTGATCAAGAAATGTAATGTTTCGAGAGAGCCATGGCTTTCAAAAAGTGATTTATTGTTGAATTTTCTTAGGAAGCATGTGGATAATATAGTAGCCATGGACTTGATACATTTTGTTTTTGCCTTAATGTGGAAACAATTGGCTAAATGAAGGGGAGATGCCATCGCTCTCTCTAGACATAACCATTGAGGTTCATCATCACAAGACTCATGTGTAAAACACAACTGGGTCTGTTTTAAAACAAAAGCAATATGATATTTCCTATAATCAGGAAATCTATCTCCACCCATAGCCCATGACAGTTTAAGGTTATGAAGAAATAATATGTGTTTCTTTTTTATTTATTTATATACATTTATATAGCGCATATCAGCCCTGAGGCATCGTGGCACAGTTACAGAATACTTGTTTGGCACAGACATACATGAAGGTAACAACAGTGCAGAAAGTAGTTACAGCAGTGGGAGAGTATGCATGTTCAGTTGGTTACATGGGAACAACAGCATAGGAGTCATGAAACGTGTTACATATTAGAACGAAAAGACAAGCTTAGTTGAAAAGTTCAGTTTTGAGAATTTGCGGAAAACAGTGTTGGATTTTTCATTTCTTAGAGCAGTAGGCAGGGCACTCCAGTTTTTGGGTGCCAAGTGTTGAAAGCTGTAGCCTGCAGCTTTGGTTCTTTTGAAAGCGGGCACATAGATCTGATTAGTTAGATGGGATCTAGTGGGTCTGGTGGATGGGCTGAGGGTGATCCTTTCTGATAGGTAAGGTGGGGCTTCACATGATAGTGTGTAATGGTCAGGGTTTTAAAGAGAATGCGTTCTTTCGCCGGCAGTCAGTGTGCATCTTTCCTTGCCTGGGAGATATGTTCCCTTTTGAGAATACTCAATGCTGCTCTAAGGGCATTGTTTTGTGTGACTTGTAGTTTGTTGAGGTGTTTTACAGAGGTCCCCAGGAAGAGAGCATTGCAGTAATCAAGCTTGGTACTGACTGTGGCTCTGGCAATTGCAAGGCAGTTTTTGGTTGAGAGGAAGTGTTTGACTGCATTGATAACTTTAGTGGTGAGGTCAGCGGAGGAGGCTATGGCACTGTCCTGTCATGACATGGACAGAGAAGAGTCAAGGTATACTCCTAAGGTTTTCACTGCTGTTGAGACAGTGATAGTGGAATTGTCAATGTTGAAGTTGTATTGGGGGCGAGTTTGTTGAGTGTTTCTGTAGTGCCTACTACGAGGATCTCTGTTTTATCTCCATTTAGACAGAGACCGTTGGCTGCCATCCAGGTTTGTATGGCTTTGTAGATATTGCTTAGTGCAGCAGCGTCTTGTTCGTAGATGCCGGTTAGAGGGATAACACTTGTGTGTCATCAGCATAATTAGTGTAAGCTATGTTGCGACGATCCAAGTCATTGAAGAGAGGGAGGGTGAAGATGTTGTACAACGTGGGTGTGGTACATGATCCCTGTGCGACTCCGCGGTGAATGGTGGTGGGGGAGGCACACGCAGAGTCTGAGAAGACTCTCATGAGTCTACCATTTAGGAAGGATGCAATCCAAGGTATGGCTTGCGGTGAGAAGTGGGCATCATTTTTGTATTGCATACCGAGGATATCATGGTTGACGAGATCAAAGGCAGTGGACAGATCTAGTAGGAGGAGAAGTGCTGGTTTACCTTTGTCCATAATGTCGCCAAGTTGTATTTTGAGATCAAGTAGGGCGGATTCAGACCCGGAATCCGGATTGCCTTTTGCCTTGGACATGGTTTTCTTCCAAATATTGCTAGATTTGCGTATAAGCGACTTTGTCCAGTATTCTGAGCAAGAATGGGAAGGTGGTGATGGGCCTTTAGTGGTTGGCTAGTTCTGGGTCCAGCAAGAGTTTTTTCAAAAGTGGGTGCACCCAAGCTTCTTTTAGGCTGTCAGAAATGGTATTGAAGTTGAAGGAGGTGTTGTTGAATGTCTTAAGAAAAGGTGAAAGTGTTTCTGCACATTTTTTGACTAGTTTAGCAGGGCACACGTCCCCTTTACAGTTAGAAGGCCTGATTTTGTTAACAATGTCTTTTACTTCGGACTCAGTAACTTCTCTGAAGTTGAAGGGTTTTATTGCATCTTTTGTGACCTTTTTTTCGGTGCGGGAGGTTAGTCTAATATGTTTAGTGAGATTTGTGTGATGCTTCTGAATTTCTTTTGCAAGAGCTCAATTTTGTATAGCAAAGCAGCTTGCATAGCATTACACCATACTTAATCTTTCACAATCTCTTGGAATTTGGTAGCTGGAATGGATAATTCTTTGAACATTTTCTTCCAGAGTCATTTTGTTAAACAGGAGTCAATGGCCTTGAAGAAATAAGAGGGAAGAGAGACTGGTAACATATATAAAGGGCATAGGATAATAGGTGTTATCATAATTTTAATGGACTCTAACCTACCCCTCCATGAGAGGTACAGAGGGGACCAGGAATTGGTTATTTCTTGTATTCTCAATACAAGTGAATTAGTGTTATGCTTAAAATGTCTTTAATGGAAGAGGAAATGTGAATGCCAAGATATTTGAAAACGTTAGGACACCATTTCATACCCCTAGTCAAAATGTGATGTTCGGTGCAATGCACACATCTCAGATTTGTCTGTGTTTAGTTTGTATCCTGATATGGCTAAAAATTCAGATATAATATTTAAGATGTGTGGCAAGGAAGAGTTTGGGTCTTTAAGCAATAATAATATATCATCAGCATAAGCCACTAACTTGATTTGTATATTGTTACAATGTATACTCTTAATGTTAATATTATGCCTTATTCTCTCCAAAAAGGGTTTTAGTGCTAGTATAAATAAGACTGGAGAAAGGGGCATCCTTGACGAGTAGCTCTAAAAAGAGGGAAAAATGGGGCTATAAGACCATTAATAAAAATGGAGGTTCTCAGATTCGAGTAGAGCACTTTTACCATATTCAGGAAAGGGGCTTACAAACCATGCAATTTGAGGGATTCAAACAAATAACTTCCATTCAACTCGATTCAATGATTTCTCAGCATCAAGGGCGACCACAGCAAAAGGGTCCTTGGAGTTCTGAATATGATCTATGGAGTTTAGAATTACTCTTATATTGGAGGGAGAAAGTATGCCTTTGATATAGCCAACTTTATCTTGTTTTTCTAGTCTGGGCATTACTGATACTATTCTAATGGCTAACATCTTTGCAAAGATTTAGCGATCTGTGTTAATGAGGGAGATGGATCTGTAGCTTTGTGGGAGTTCTGGGTCTTTACCAGGCTTGGGAATACTATAAAAACTTGGAAGGGAGAACCCCTTAATGTTAAGGGTATGCTGGTGGCACATACCCCTTGATCTCTCTTTTGTGTTCGTTGGGAATACTATAAACATTGCCTTGTTATGGAGAATTCTTAAAATGTGCTAATTCCTCTCTACCTTAGAGACCCCCAACTTGATCTTGTTTTTCTAGTCTGGGCATTACTTATTCTAGCCTAATGGCTAATATCTTTGCAAAGATTTTGCAGTCTGTGTCAATGAGGGAGATGGGTCTGTAGCTTTGGGGGAGTTCTGGGTCTTTACCGGGCTTGGGGAAAACAATAAGCATTGCCTTGTTAGGGAGAATTCTCAAAATGTGCTAATTCCCCTCTAACTTAGAGACCCCCAGCTTTTTTTGCTAAGCTTTGGGGCTTTGAACTTTTTAATTATGTTTGTTTTCTGTGTTTATTTCTATGGTTATGGAGTTTTAAACAGTTCCATAGGCATCATATTTTTTATTTGTGTCAGTGAAGTGACACAGGGATGTCTTTTAGACTTCCGAAAGGTTTAAATGCCTTCTCTGAGAAGTGCTACTGTTTCCCAGAGAATGTAAAGTGAAAATGACTTTACAAGTCTTTCCAAATTCTTAGACCCAGCACATTCCATTTTACAATGGAGTGCTGGAGGGGTTACATAGTATCCCCTGTGTCTAAATACGCATGAATCTGTCAAATGCTACCCTTTCCTATTGAAAAGGCTGGTGGCAGTGGTTTTACGACAAACTACCATGATTTTTCCCAACCGCGAACACCAGTAGCTAAAAATCACAGGAGCCATGTTTTTCAAGATGGCGCCTAAAGCCCCTTTATTTTAAACAGCTCCCGTTCTTCTTTTTTGCCATTTCTTTTTGGAAAGGTCCTTCTAGAGTTTGTCTCTGCACGCCAAACCAGGTGGGGTTCCTTTGTTTGTGTGCCTTTGGCGGGCTTCAGGACTGAAGACTGCCTCTTGCGTCTGAGTGTCTGGGCTGGGCAGGAAGGGAGGGAGGTGCCCGAAACTCCCTGTGCTTAGTCTCCTACGAGACCCAAATGCACTCTGGTGTGATTGGCTGGCTGGCTGGCTGGCTGTCCGGCAAGGACACCCACCCTGATGGGTGAGTGACAGCTAGGCTGGAATGAAAGGGAGAGAACTGCTTAAAAGGCAAGTATCTTGGACTGGAAAGCAGAGTCGACCACTGGAACAAAAAAACTGAAGAATAGCTGGAAGAGAACAGCTGCTGCAACTCCTGCCCGGTGAAGCCCTCCTGCAGGTCTGAATTGCCAAGTTCCTCTCGACGGAGAAGCCCCTTCAAAGATGACTTCTTCCTTTGAGTTGGTGGGACCAATCAACTCGTAAGCCACCTGGACATCATTCTCAAGGCTGTTTAGGTTAGGAGAGAACTTTTCCAAAGACTTTACCATTTACTATAAGAACTGCTCTTTCCTATCCAAGACACTAGTCCATTGACTTTGGCCTATGCCTATTGAACTGAATTGAGTCTACTTGTGAACTGAAACTATTTGCACTGCCGAAGAAAGCATTTATGATCTATTCTACTTAACTTGTGCCTTTTACTACCATTGAAAGTAACTGAAGTGCCATTTTGCTCCTACTTCAGGGTAGTCTAACTTGTTCAGAAACTTATTGGTTCAGTACTGAAGTGTGTTTGTGAATAATCTTAAGTTGCCTCCTTCTAGTGAATGTTTTCTAAATGATTGTGTAATAAATGAATAAGTGTGTTACCTAGAAACCTTGAGTATAAGTGTCTACTTGAACCCCTGTGATTGAAAGACCTCTGTGTAACCTCTTGTACTGCTCACATTCCGTCTTGACATAAGCCTGGCTGTTCAGCTCGCTAACAAAAACTGTCTGTTACAGATTTATACCAAAGATTGGTTTAGCTTAGACCTGTAGTCCTGATTGTATGTGGTGGTCCCAGAGGGTACTGCATGGAATTCTGTCTAACATACCTCTAGAAATGATCCTCGCACTTCACCATTAAAGATAAATTGATGAAATAGCTCATTGAGCTTGGGTGCTAAGATATTTGTGAAATGTGCATAAAATTCACTAGAAAGCTGAGGGGCTTTACCTTTTTAAGGCTTCTAATAGCCTTCTGGTTTTCACTAATAGTAATGTGGTGTTAAGTGGTTGGAGATTAACTAATGGTAATGAAGAACATGCAGCAACTTCACAAGAATTCCGTATGAGGTCATTATTGAGGGCTATTTCTGAAGCGTATCATTTTTTTTATAGAAGTCTTAGAAACTTTTAAAATGTCCTTGTCTGAAAACGTTTTTCCACCCATAATATCTTTCACAGCTACAATTCTATTTTTGTCTTTTTTTAGTTTTAGGTAGAATGCCAAGGACTTACTTGATCTATTAGAAAGTTGATATATCTTTGCTTTATATTTGAGGAGATTATGACATGAATATTGGGTAAGAATTTTATAATATTGAAATCTAGGTTTAGTGATATAATTTAGTATTGAGACTGAGTTGGTGCGTGAAAATTGAGATTCAAAGGCTTTAAGGTCCTTTAAAATATTTTCTGACTGTAATTCAAGTTCTTTCTTTGTGTTTGCATAAAATAAGTAACATGCCCCGAAGAACCGCTTTATAGCATTCCCAGTGGTTAGAGATTGAGGCTTTGTGACTTGTATTTTCTGAGAAGTAAAAATTGTGTTGTTTCATAATAAAGGAAGTAAAAGTCTCATATTTTAGCAAAGCTGAGTTAAATCTCCATCTTCTAGGAGTCCATGACTTTTGTGGTGTTGACAATTGTAAATGAACAGTAGCATGGTCCAAAATTGCTATACAGTCTGTCTTGGTATATATGAGATAACTCGTAAGAGGTTTGGAGATGATTAAGTGGTATAATCTAGATAGGATTTTGTGAGGGTTAGAAAAGAAAGTGAATTCAGAGTCTGTAGGGTTAGTAATTCACCATGAATCTACAAGGCCTAATTCTTATAAAAAGTTAGTAAATGGTATATTGGATTTTGTGGATTTGTAATGAACACTCGATTTTCAATCTAAATATGCATCTACAATTTAATTACAGTTTCCACATACAATCAATTTATTGGACTTAGAGAGGAAGACATGGTTCTTGAGATATGACCAAAAGGAAGGATCTGAAGAGGTAGGTCCATATACATTAAGAACAGTAAATTCAGTGGAATCCATAATAAGTTTGACCAATACCCATCAGCCTATATTATTTGATTCATTTGAAAATTAAACATCTTATTTATTAAAATTATGACACCATTCTTCTTTCCAGTGGCTGCACTAGAGAAGACTTGACCAACCCAATGACGCTTGAGTTTAGCCGCTTCAGCATTGGAAAGGTGAGACAACTGAATGCATGCAATGGATGGTTTGGTTATATTTAGGTGAGAGAGAACTTTCTGCCTCTTCACCGGTTGTTTTAAACCTTTAACATTCCACGTTGTTATAATAAATTCAAGGAATCATTGTAATAACTAACAGGACTTATCTATCCAAACACAACATATGTTAAACAGACAAATTAAGAATTTTAATAAGCCAAATATCTAGGTTATCAATTGAGGAAAGGTAAATATCATATAAGCACTCAGGAGAGACACATAACGAAGGATATGTGAGGGAAAAAGGGAGACTAACAAAATCAACATGAAGAACATCAAACCTGGATAAAAGAGAACTTGAACAGCTGCAGTGGCTAACAGGAAGCAGCCACTCCAATTCATGCTGAGCAAAAGAAGAAAAATGGGAGAGTAAGAGCCTCTGGGAAGACTGCTAACCCAGCGCCCTGCTCCGAAAAGTAAGATTCATGGTGAGGATCAGTGATAAATATAACAACTTGAGTAACAGAAACATCAGGTAAACGGTCCAGACATGTCCATATCTTCTTTCCTTTGATTGTGGATAAAGATTCTTAAAGCAAGAGGTTCTTGAAATGAAGTTGTGTTCCCATTAAGAGTCACTTTAAGGATAGCCGGATGTATGATGCTGTATCTTGCAGGTCTAAAGGCAAGGAGTTGTTTCCTCCTGGCAGCAGTGGCATTTGATACATCTTGGGTGATGAAAAGTTTCTTACCATTCCATGTTAGATATTTTAATAGTTTAACTATCTTCATTATCATGAGCACATGATTATAGTTTAATAACTCAAAAATCATTGTTCTGGATGAGCTTTTGTTGGAGCTACTAGAGGGATACATAGAAGTAGGTGGTCCAATTCGATTAGCTCTTTGGATATTCAGCTTTATAGATGATGGAATTTCTAGAAGATTAACTAGAAGAATGTTGACGAAAGAGATAGGGTCTTCTCCTTCAGCGCCTTCCTCAAGACCAACAATTTGTAAGTTGTTCCTCCTGTTACAATTTTCAAGGTTTTTGTTGTGATTCTATAGGGATTTAGCATTGCTTTCAATATCTTGAACACTTCCTATAATGTCTTCCGCATTGCTTACCCTTTGTTCAACTTCCGAGATTCTAACCTCAAAGGCAGACCACATATCATCAATTTGCTGTTGTTTAGTATTTGTTGCCATCATGAAAGGTGTCATGGCTTTAATTTCGGCAAGTATGGCTTGCATGGTAGCATCCGATGTGTCTTCTTTGGGCGTTGGAGATTCGCTATTTGGGCTCTTGTTTGAAGTGGAGGTTGGTATCTCTTTGACTTGATGTTTCTTATATGTCATAATGAAAATGGTTGGTGTAATGTTTCACTATTTTTTTGAGCAATAAGCACTTAGTCTATAAATCATGATGAACACATTGCTTGTAAGTGTATTAATTACACAAGGGTAAGTTTTCTTTATTCCAGAGATTATAGTGTGTTTTCTCCAAATGCTTCGATATGATGGTGCTCAAACTCCAGATGTTTGCTTTAAATCCTGTGGGATGTTTTTACCCATGCATCCAAGCCCTACCATAAAAATGGGCAGTACTGGCATGGAAAACATCATGATGGCCAGAACTCCCCAGAGAATGCACAGGGAAATGCATGAAGAATAGGCTGCCACCCATTTTTGCCTATGTTGTGGGCACAGAAGGGCACTGCCTAAAACCACCATTGGGTTACACACAGTAGCCTGAAACCATTGCCAAAGGGGCAATGCTGATTGCCAAAAGCAACCCATAACTATTGGGAATTCATTTTCCTCAGGTCAAATATGGCTAAATTATGGGCACAAAATTATTTTACTGCAGAACCACACCAGTGTCATGTGCTGAACATGGATAATATACTTCCATGTAAAATCTCTTGTTTGAAATGCATTAATTCAAGACTGATCCAAAAAAAAATGCATGCAGTACCCGCTTTGGACTTTAGGCGGCGCTAGCGGTCTAAACTCTGACAGGAGAACTGCTACTTCAGAAGCTAATCAGCCTTCTGTGACAATTGGGACTTCAAAGCTTAATTGAAAATCTAACCACCTGCTGTTTCCAGAGACAATCTGATTTGATTAACAGGCCAAAAGGCCGGGAAACCTTCTCACCTCAGAAATCCCAGGATATCACATGGTCATGCTAACCAAATGCAAAGTGCCCCCCTGGTCTGTTGACCTCAGCTTGCTGGAGCCCACACAAAAGACCGTTTCCCTTGAATAGGATATGGTGATTTTGACTGTTCCTGTCAACAAAGATCTGCCAGCCAGGAGAGACATGTGATCACTGTCATCCCCAAACTTTGGGGGCGGACTCAAACACTGCAGTACTTTGAATTGAAAGAAAATATATATTTTACAGAAACACTGATAACTCTTGGTGACCAGATGACAGAAATGTAAAATTTGGGGATCCTTAAAATGAAAACTTTGCCCATAATTCAAGCCCAAAATCCAATTTGTGTGATGTTCTGGGGAAAAACCCTGCTATTTATTGATACTACAGACTCTGTGTTTAAGCTAGAGACATGGGAATTTACTGGAGTATGTATGGACAGGCCGTGTATATGTGTATAATTTTTTATGAAAAACCAATGTTGCATAACCCACTAAAATCGAAAATAAGTTGCCATTTCTTTACCCAAGCTCCTATAAACGCCAGAGTCGGAACAGTGCCTGCCTCATGTGATATATGATGTGTGTAGGTGATGTAAAAACAACTGTGTAGTTGGGAAATATTTATTTGGATCAAATATAGATTTGTGTGTAAAGATGACAGGGGAGGTTCCTCTGACCATAAAACCTACAGCATCACTCTGACTCACATTTCCTTCCCCCAATCAAGGGAGAGAGGAGGAATTGGCCAATGATAAGTGAGAGGGGCAGGTTTAGTTATGACCAACGCACACACCCATTTTCAAAACATATAAAAAGAGACTGCTGGGACAGGTAGAGACATTCCATTCCATTTGCTGCGGAGCATGCTGACCCACGACTTCACATCCAGAGATCCAACACTTAGACTTCCAAGCTAAACAGAGACTACAGAACTTTGAAACAAGAAGGCCCACTGCAAGCAAAAGTATTTGTCAGCAGGCCTCAAAATCATTTGCAAACTATTCCACAGCCGGGCGAGCTGTCTGAATTCTTTTGCCAAGAACTCTTGCCAGTACCCAGAAAGCAGTGTTACATCCAGAATCCACTTGATCCGGACCGGAAAGCAGAGCAGTATCCAGAATCAGAGGCCGCTGAATCCAGAGAGGCTAGACCAGCAGAGCAGAGCTGACCCAGATCGCTGTGAGCAGAACCGGTGCCTGATTGACCCGCCGAGCAGACAGAACCGCAGCCGGACGTGTTGACCAGATCCATGACAAGGCCTAGTTCAAATTTATATTGTGAGTACCTAGCAGAACTGTGCAGAACCAATCTCTTAGTTAAAATAATCTAATCCAAACTATTTTAACCTAAGTAGAACTGCCTCCTAGAAATCGTGTCACCTGTCAATTCTGCAGCTGCAAGCTGCAAGTTGTCACCTGTCATTTTGAGTTTATTTTAAATCCGAAAAACTACCTTTATTAATCATCCGTAGCTCTGGAACCGGTTGGGCCAGGAACGAGATTTAACTTTCCTTTGAAAGCTTATACTTTTTCCGCAATCACGATTTACACACTTGCAAAATTTACCGTGATTTGCGATTTTGGCTCAATTTCTCCACTTGTCAAAATTGCAGCTCCATTCTTTCTTTTGTTAAAATCCGTTTGCAACTTGGAAATAACTCATAGAGCATTGCTAAAGTGAGCCTGAACTAATACCAACACGCATCTCCCACTCACCCTGAATCTCTAGAGGGAATTAAAATCAGTTGGTACATTTTCCCATCCATTGCCATCACAATTAAAAAGCATTTTGGGCCTGTGTTTCAAACTCCTACCTGTTTCCTCTAAGCTAGCTGGGGGGGAACTGAATTTCGTATTGTATTTGATTGCATTCCTGAGAACTGTGTGCTCCTCTTTCCATCTCCTTCCATTTCTTACATTGCATAGGGGAGGGGGGTGAATTGCCGGAGAAAAAATGATTATCTTATCTTTTGCTAAAATCATATCAAGTATTTCTGTACTGCATTTTATTCCTCATTGCTTTTCCCTTGAAATCATAAAAGTATTTTAGCTACTTTATCCATCCTATACCCACTCCTCATTGGTTGTAAAGAAGTGTGCTATTGCCAGATTACCCATTGTTGATCAACATCATATGTCTAAGAGTACTATCAGATATTAATTTATTATAAAGTGTGATATATATATATATATTTATATATATATATTGTTTAAATTCTCAAATAAACCTTTTAATTTGGAAAACAAACCTACTTCTTGGCTCAGTGGGGTCAGGGGGATTCTAAGAGGGGGGTGTTATACAAGGGTGGTCATCCAGAGAACTGAACTAGACATAAAAATACATTAATAAGGGTTTTCTTCAGCATCCCAGACTAGGCATTGACTTGGCTGTAGTGTTGATTGAATATTGCTTACAAAAGTGGGGGCTCGGAGCCGGGATATTCTGGGTTAGATTTACCACTTGTGCATATTAATACAGTGTGACAACTGACCAGATACACATATCCGGTTAGATCACCACGCTGTTTTACACTGTGAAAGCATCCCTCAAAGGAACGCTGTGTTTTGCAAAATAAAATACAAACTTCTGTAAGTCAGGAAGGAACTCAAATTCCAGAATGACGACCTTGGTAGATATGAAAATAGCCAGAGAGCACTTCTTACATAAGCTATTTGTGAGAGGTGAGTGGACTCATCAGGACCAAAACGGTCTGGTTGCAGGCAATCGCGCAACAGGTCACTGAAACAGGGTCAGATATATGAGGAGATCAGGGTCCCCTACATGTGGCCCTGAGTGAACTATATATGGCCCCTAAAGCCAAAGATGAACATAATAAGATTGCCAGGATAGCGGCATATTTGTATCTATATATGGGAGCCATGCAGGACAAATGTGCTGAAGGCCAAGATCTGGCAAATAGGCAACAGATGGCGTTAGAGAAGGCCCAATCTGATCTGGACTCTTCTGGCAGAGGCTGCTCAGGAGCCAGGAGTCAGAAAAGGACAGCAGACAGTACATCACTAAAATAAAGGAGGATATGGATGTGCTGCAACAGGAAAAGGCGGACCAGGATACCAGATTTCTGGCCTTGCAGAAGGAGTACCAAGAAGGTTTGGACACCCTACTGCAGAGCCAGAAAAAGCTGGAGAAACAATTAGATTTCAATACGGCATGTGCCGAGCAGGTAGTCACCCTGCAAAGTCACCTAGATAGGGAGAAGGCAGAGAGAAATAAACTGATTTTGAAAGACCTGGATACCCAGGCAGAGTTTGACCAGGAGGCCATAAGGCTGGTGCCTTTCAAAGGCAAAGGGACGACCTAGCGGCACAGATGCAGGCTCTTAGTCAGGAAAGGGATACCTTAGGCCAGGAAGTCTGCCACTTAAAAAGGAAAATGGAAGAAATTCACCTGGCCCTCCAGGGACTGGATGACCTCCAAAAAGAACACCAGAACTTGTTAGAGCACACCAGGAGGGTGGAGGATGCTCTGGCAAGAAAGGAACAGGCCAGTAGGGATGGAACTGAGGAGGTAACCCTCCTGCAGCAGAGACTGGCCCCGTACTCCAGGACCAATCAGGAGGCACAGAGAGAAAATGAGGCTCTCCGTCAGCACAATGATAGGCTCCAGCAACAGGTAGCCATGCAGGAGAGACTGATAGAGTCTAGTAAGGCCTTAACTGAGGAACTGAAAGTGCAGGCTCTTGCATTGCAACAGGAAGCAGGGGCGGATAGAGATGAGGTTCGCTGGGAAAGAGAAACTCCTGAGCATAACCTCAGGAGCCCTAGTACCAGAGGCCTTTATCTCTCCCAGTCCCTGGACTCTGCCACCCCCATGTCCCCTCACACACATGAGCTCAGGGCCACAGAGATGGCAGATTACTATTCAGCTAGAAGTATGGGGCTCATAGGCCAGTACCTCCCAGGAATGGAAGGGCGGGCATCCGGTTATGGGCACCCAAGCACAGTGCAATTTAGTGGGGAACCCCAGGAGAGTAGGCCCATTAAGGGCATCCTGAAAACCTCTGCCCAGTTAGGTCAGTGGGGGGGGTACCCATCAAATCCTGGCAGCAAGGAGGGGTCTGAAGACTCCTCTGAGCATTACAGAACACAGGAGACCAGGTCCCCACATTCTACCAGCCATTCCCAGGCTCGCAGAATCCGGGAAAAACTGGAAGATCAGACGGGCACCTCTGGGAGCAGCGCTTCTGAGTCGGAGGATGAATGGACCAGGGTTACCCGAACCAAAAAGGCCAATAAGGCAAAAAGGGCCTTGCTTAAGGACCCATTGAAACAAATAAAGGCAATAAGGAGTGTCATCACGCCTTATCATAAGAAGGCCAAGTATTCTGTTTGGGAACACTTGGAGCTCTATTAGCAAATGATGGAGACTTTCCATTTGAAGGACACCCAAAGCTGTATTCAATATGTAAAGTGGACCTTCTCACCAGAATACTCCAGTTTCTTTGCGGGGCTGGAGGATCAAAACCATTCAAGGTGGTCCACATACAGGGGGGCCATCTTGAAACATTTTTCTGTGCACAGAAATCCTCAAGAGGCTCGCAAGGCAGCCTACAATTTGCAAGGTGGGGAGGATCAGGCCCCACAAGAGTTTGTGCAAGAATTAAAGCATGCTTTTTTGCAGACCACCAGAAGGGTTCGCACGGATAGCAGAGAATTTATCAATACGTTTTTCCATGCCTTACCCAAATACATAATGACCCAGCTCGTGAGAGATTTTCATGAGAAAAGATCTTTAGACTGGGTCATTGAACAGGCTACCCGGATCTATGAGGTGCAGAAGCCCATCTAAAATAAAAATAATGCGACGAAAAACCCCAAAACCAACAGCACCCCTGCTGCTGCCAAGGTGGCAGAGGTAAAGGTTTCCCCCGTTTTAGATTTGGAGATGGGGGTCCCACAAATGGGGTCCCCCGCCCCCCCTGACTATGTAAGTCCCTGCTACAAGGGAAACTGACCAATCATGGGTTATGTGTGGACTCCTCCAGCCCAAGGGGGGGATCCAGCCAAGCACCTGACCAAGGGAACTTCCCTCCTAACTTCCCCCAGGAGGGCAGAAAATCACCAAATCCTGGGCAGAACTTCTTCCCCAGATATCCACCCAATTTCCAGCCCCAAAATCATCCATCCTTCTTTCCCCAATTCCCTGAGCCCAGACCACCTAATCCGGGAGAGGGGAGGCCAAGGGTGGAGGGGTACCAAAATCTTCCCAACCAAGGGTACTACCAGAGAAGGGATAGCTACCCTTCCCGGGATCAGCCCAGGGGAGAAAATAGAGCCCCGTATCAGCCTGAGCGGGTTTCAGAACTTGAGCGCCAGGTCCAAAACATGGCCTGAGATCTGGGTCACATACTGAGGGCTCAACAGAACCCTCAGATGAGCATGCCACTGCAGAATGCCCCAAACTCTGGACCTGGTGCTCCAGAACAATGACGGGGGCAGCACCCCGATAACCCACCGGTTCCCAGGGAGGAGGAACAAGGGGAAGGGGGGTGTAAAGCCTTGGAGGAAGCTTCCTTCCCAACTTGCAAACAGCCCCTGGAAAACCAGGAACCGGAAACAAAATCTCCTGCCCCTGAAAGCCTGCCTCCCAAGGAGCAGAGGGGGGGTAGGAGAAACAAAGGACCCAAACAGACCCATTTTGTGGAGGAGGTACAGGTCTTCCAATTTGAGGGAGAGAGATCCTCAGAAGATCCTGGGAAAAGGATCTTCTCCTTCAGAGATGGGGGAACTCCTCCCAATGAAAAATGTGTCCCAAGGGATGCCATTTCAGACTGGGGAGATGTGGAGACTGAGTTACCGCCGCCCATCATCTCATCCCAGAACCGACAATACCAAAATCCCGTGGGTCAAACCCATCCTGAGGACTGCCTCCAAAAAGGGGGGGATGGCCCAGAACCCGAAACCATTTCCAGTTGCCAACTTTTTCTTTCAGATTCCCCAGGCTCTCCACAGAATTCTGCCCAAATCTCTTCGCTAGCAATGTCCAAAACCAGAAAGTTAGCCCACCAGTTGTCCAAAAATGTGCATTACCTGTGCCCCCTTGAGGAAAAGGAGGGAAGATACTATGCCCCGGTACAAGTACAGGGGCAGGGTACAATTTTGGCACTGGTGGACACTGGATCTCAAGCTACCCTTCTGTCCAAAAGGGCCTTTGAGGAACTAAATGCAGGAAGGGGGGAGAATTACCGAATTCCTCTCACCTCTCTTCCTGGACAACTGCAGAACTTTGACGGGAAGAAAATTCCTGTCGAGGGGACTGCAGATTTGGACATCAACATTGGGCGACACAAGGTGAAACACCCGGACATAGTAGTGACTCCAGAGGGCACCCCTTGTTTACTAGGGAATGACCTCCTGAGAAGGTTGTCACCCCTAATAGATTGTGTAAACAAGGTCCTCTGGACCCAGACTAGTCAACCAATAAAATTAAAACAGAGTGTCAACCATGTTAGTTTAAACGGCACCTGCCACATGGATGAACATAAATCTGACCAAGTAGAATTTCACTTCCAGAACAACCAGATTCCAGACGTGACAATTATAGCAGTAGGACAACAGACTGGTGATGGGGGGTCCTCTCTATTTCTGAAAATCAACCTTCCTTCCAGTTTAAGGTGGTATTCCACACTGGAAGGAAACAGCCTGAAATTCTTTACTAATCCACAATCAGAAACTCCCAATCCTATAGTCCAGAAAGATGTGAAATCAGCTCAGAGCCTGGCTGATATTCAGCAAATTGGAGAGCAGTTGTTCATCCCTGTTCAGTTAAATGATGGGAAGGACTCTGTTCTCGCTCGAGTGTGTGTGAACAACGGTAAGAGCTTCATCAGCGAAGCCATGTTCCGCCAACTCCCAAAAGATCCAGCCATTCCCACATTCAAACTGATAGACAAATGGGAAATGGACCTGGAAGCACCTAATTCCAAACATCTCCTGCCAAGAAGGTGTATGCTCAAAATCTGCATTGGCAACAAGAGCATAGTCCATAATTGTTGGGTCGTGCGAGACGTCACTGCCGCCTTTTACTTAGGCAGTGACATTCTCAATCGCTTTGCCATTAGTTTGGACCTAATAAACTTCAAAGCTTGGTCCCGATTAGCGGATAATCCCAAGGGCTTTGATGATCCAGAAAAAGCATTTAGGTCAGCTCAATTGCTACCTTATGCAGTTGAAATTCAGATCAAAGAGGAAGTCACCATCCCAGAAAGGACCTGACAATTCTCCCTGGAAGTGAAAGTTAAAAGGGGACAAAAATTGAAAAACCCTGATGCTTATATCCATCTAAATGCTTCTCTCCAACAGCAAGGGTTAGGGGTAAACCCAACACCATTAGTCAACATAGAACATGACACCATTCCAATAGAGGTGGATAACAGCAACTTAAAGAGTATTACTCTAGCCACAGGCACCATTATTGGAATGGCGATTGATGACCGACATTTCTCCATTGATTTAGGAAATGAACTGTTAGGACCAATCCCCAAGGACTGTTTTGACAGTGACAGTGAGGACAATACAACACCAGACAGGATTTTTACCCGGCATGGGGGGAACTTCCTGGTGGACACTTCTTGCCCTTATGGTAAGGAAGATGTGACTTGTGACTTGAGGAGGGATGAGGTGATTTTCCAGGTCCATGAGCGCTGCCTTTCCCACCTGAAGCCTCCAGTCCAAATCAGCACTCTGACCAGGGACTTCTCCACCCAGCTAGAGGAGGCCGCTGAGATAGCCAAACCAGAAGTCTTTCCAGGCTTCAGCCAGATGGTGGAAGAGAGAGTCAACCTAGCTGATGCATGTGTGACTCTGAAACAAAAGCAAAAGTTGAAACAAGTTTTCTTGGATTTCCAAGATCTCTTTGCGGTAGACTCATATGACTGTGGTGGCACCGACATCCACACGACAACAATTCCAACGGACCCTGGCATGACTCCAGTGTTTGTGAAACAATATCGCTTGCCTCTCGCATCCATGGAGTCCCTTACTGAAATAATTAAGAACCTTAAGTCCTGGGGAATTATCCGTCCAGTACACAGCACCTTCAATAATCCGGTGCTGGGAATATTGAAGCCAAACGGCCAGTGGAGACTCTGCGCCGACCTTAGGGAGCTCAACAAACGGGTCCATACTTCCCGATGGCCTCTGCCCTACATTGACCAAGGGCTGGCCCAGATTCAGGGGTCACAGGTATTCACAGCAATAGACCTGACCAATGGATACTGGACCCTGCCTGTCAGTAGGGAGGACCAATACAAACTGGCTTTTACCTTTGGGGGCCAGCAGTACACACAGACCCGGACTCCCTTCGGATACCTCAACTCCGGCAATGAATTTTCCTACATAAGGCCATGCCCGACCTGGGTGCGAGGGGTAACCTGGCTTATGTAGATGATGTCCTCATCAAAAGTTCATCTGTGGAGGAACACATAGCAGAGATCTGTTATGTTCTGACACAGTTGAGGGCCGCCGGAGCAAAACTTTCCTTTCAGAAAGCACAGTGGTGTAGAACACGTGTTAATTTCTTGGGGCATGAGATTACTCCTCAGGGTCTCTGTCCCCAAGAAAAGTAAGTGGAAGCACTCCAGAAACTGAAAGACCCCACAACTCTGCGGGAACTAAGGAGCCTCCTTGGACTGACTAATTACAGCAGAAAGTTCATTGAAGGCTATGCAGAGATCATTAGACCCCTGATTCATCTCTTGAAGGGGGGGACAAGTGGGAATGGGGTCCAGAACAATCCGAGGCAGTAAGACAACTCAAAAGAAGCCTCTCACAAGCACCTTGCCTAGCTTACCCTGTCAGAAACAAGGAGTTCTTCCTGGAGATGGGGTTCTCTAATACGTGATTGACAGTAGTATTATACCAAAAGCATGACAAGGTCAATAAAGTAATCTCCTATGCGAGCAAAACTTTATCCTCTGTGGAGGAAAAATTCTACGATTGTGAGAAGGCACTCCTGGCAACGGTGTGGGCATTGAAGAATTACCGCCCGTTTATCCAGGGGGAACACATCATAGTGGAGACTCCAAACAAGCCTCTACAATATCTCCAAATGTGAGTAATTCCCGAATTACTTCCTGGATTCTGTCAATGCAAGGCTTTCCTGTGGAGGTCAGATATGGCCAAAACAAGAAGAGTCCCCTCGCGCAAGGTCTGCCTGACTTGCATGATTGTGCCAGAGGAAACTGTCTCGAGGACGAAAGTCTAAAAATCAAGGACAACATGGAGGCATACCTTAATTCCCCACACAAAGTCTTTGAAGAAGACAAGTGTGAGGGAATGCCCACTGTCTATGTGGATGGATGCTCTTACCATGTTGACAAAGACGGGGAGAAAGAACTGGTGGCTGGCGTAGGGAATGCATGGGAGAAGGAGTTCCCAGAAGCCTCCGCTGGATACAAAATTGGTCCCCGAAGTAGTCAGGTGGCAGAATTGATGGCTGTGCATCAGCCCATCCTCACTGCTGTCCAGCATCAACTCCACGAACTGGTCATAATCACAGATTCGGATTATGTACGGAACGGGTTCGTGGAGCACCTGGTCAACTGGAAAACCAGAGGCATGTTATGTGCTAATAACAAACCCCTGAAACATGGGAAGTTAATCCAAAATATTGATGATCTGGTCACATCGAATGGGATGACCATGTACTGGAAAAAGATCAAGGGCCATTCCAAAGTAGAGGGACCAGACAAAACTGGAAATGACTTAGCTGATCAGCTGGCCAAAACCGGGGCCATCCAAGGGGATCTAATCGAAATAGAGTCCCTGTTGGGGGAATTCCAGGTCACTGCTATCACTAGATCCCAGACAAATGCTCACAATGATCTTTCAACTGCCCAATGGAGTAAGGAGACCCCTGATGCTGATTTAATTACAGCTCAGAAGGGGGATCTAATTATTGGTAAGTTTTACCAACACCTTGAGGACCCTGAGAACTTTCCCCTGATGGATACCGATTACATTGGGAAAGAGGACCTAAGAGTGTTGATGAAATGTCCAAAAATGTTCTGAATCCAAGACGGTTTGTTGGTAAGGAAATCCCAAGCTGGCCATGATCAGTGGGTGGTTCCTACCGCATTCCGAAGCGTGATGTTAAGTTACGCCCATGATGCGGCCACCGCCGGTCATAGGGGGTTTCACACAACACTGGAAATCTTAAGAGAGGTTGCATACTGGCCACACATGGGGCAGGACCTCGACCAATACCCAATACTTGAAGGGGTGTCTTGTGTGTGCACAATTTCAGCCATCATCCCTCACAAAAACCGTGCGCCCCTCCAAAAGAGGGGGATGACACTGCCATGGTCAGATTTGCAAATCGACTTTGTAGGCCTTGTGATTCGCTCGTCTAGAAGAAACAAGTACATGTTGACCGTTACATGCTTGTTTACCAAGTGGGTGGAATGTCTCCCGGCCCCAAATTGCAAGGCAGAAACAGCAGCTGCCCTGATGATTAACCAAATCTTTTCCCGTTTTGGTCTACCTCAAAGGATTGAGTCAGACAGAGGTAGCCACTTCACCAGTGAAGTAATGACAAAGATGTGGGAGATACTGGGGGTTAAAAGGAAGCTACAAATTGCTTACAGGCCAGCTTCTTCTGGAGCAGTACAGAGATATAACCAAACCATTGTGAGCATATTAAAAAAGTTTGTGGCAAATTCTGGGCCAAGTTGGGATATCCGATTACCTCTGTTCCTAATGGCCATCAGATCTACCCCTTCATCTGCAACTAAAATGTCACCATTTGAGTTGATGACGAGACGCAAGATGGTACTTCCCCAGCATTTGCTCTAAGGACTCAAGAGCAAACACTGATAAATGCCTCCACAACTCATGAGTATGTGGAGACTTTAAGGAAACACCTTCAGCATGCTTTTGCCTATGCACAGCGGAATCTAGAAAGATCAGCTGAGAGTATGAAAACCCACTATGATTTGAAAACTACCCGAAAGGAATATAAGGTGGGTGATCGGGTCTATCTATACAATTTCCAAAGGAACCAGGCCAAACAGCGAAAATTCTTGCCTACATGGAAGGGACCGTTTGAAATTATAGACAAGATCTCCCCTGTTGCCTATAAGATCTGCATCCCCAAAGGCAGTCTGGCGGAAGGGGAAGACAAGTGGGTACATATAAATCAGCTAATGTGTTGCCATCCCAGGCACACTCTGCAACAACTGGAGGAATCCACTGGAATCCCAGAGGGGGCCGCCCCAGAGTAATTCAGTTCCAACCCTAAAATATTACACATATAGCATATACAATTCTGTGATCCTTGTATATATATATATATGTTTGTGTCTCCTAATTTAAAAAAAGTAAATGTATATGTTCATATCTTCTGATTCATAAAATGTATATGTTTGCCACACCATTAATAGTGGTGAAGAAATGTCTACGAATAGGTATTGCCGCTTTGCTTTATCATCCTAGGAGAGATGAAACCATGGAGACTGACCAAGGAGGACGATCGGGGACCGGGAGCAGAGACCCGAGGGGCCCCGGGTACCGCCCAATCCTCCCATCAGGACCAGCAAGGAGAATTGATTGATCGACTGGAGGGAGGAAAAGATGCTGAACTGTGCCATCCATGGAATTGGAAGAAGAGGAGGCGAACATCCCAGATCTTGCGAGTTCCATCAGCGAAAGGACAGAATGGCCATTGCAAGAGGGGGGGCTTGTGGGATGTTTTTACCCATGCATCCAAGCCCTACCATAAAACTGGGCAGTACTGGCATGGAAAACATCATGATGGCCAGAACTCCCCAGAGAATGCACAGGGAAATGCATGAAGAATAGGCTGCCACCCATTTTTTGCCTATGTTGTGGGCACAGAAGGGCACTGCCTAAAACCACCATTGGGCTACCCACAGTAGCCTGAAACCATTGCCAAAGGGGCAATGCTGATTGCCAAAAGCAACCCATAACTATTGGGACTTCATTTTCTTCAGGTCAAATATAGCTAAATTATGGGCACAACATTATTTTACTGCAGAACCACACCAGTGCCATGTGCTGAACCTGGATAATATACTTCCATGTAAAATCTCTTGTTTGAAATGCATTAATTCTAGACTGATCCAAAAAAAAATGCATGCAGTACCCGCTTTGGACTCAAGGCGGCGCTAGCGGTCTAAACTCTGACAGGAGAACTGCTACTTCAGAAGCTAATCAGCCTTCTCTGACAATTGGGACTTCAAAGCTTGTTAGTTGATTGAAAATCTAACCACCTGCTGTTCCCAGAGACAATCTGATTTGATTAACAGGCCAAAAGGCTGGGAAACCTTATCACCTCAGAAAGCCCAGGATATCACATGGTCATGCTAACCAAATCCAAAGTGGCCCCCTTATCTGTTGACCTCAGCTTGCTGGATCCCACACAAAAGACCTTTTCCCTTGAATAGGATATGGGGATTTTGACTGTTTCCTGTCAACAAAGATCTGCCAGCCCGGAGAGACATGTGATCACTGTCATCCCCAAACTTTGGGGGCGGACTCAAACACTGCAGTACTTTGAATTGAAAGCAAATATATATTTTACAGAAACACTGATAACTCTTGGTAACCAGATGACAGAAATGTGAAATTTGGGGATCCTTAAAATGAAAACTTTGCCCACAATTCAAGCCCAAACTCCAATTTGTGTGATGTTCTGGGGCAAAACCCCGCTATTTATTGATACTACAGACTCTGTGTTTAAGCTAGAGTCATGGGAATTTACTGGAGTATGTATGGACAGGCCGTGTATATGTGTATAATTTTTAATGAAAAACCAATGTTGCATAACCCACTAAAATCGAAAATAAGTTGCCATTTCTTTACCCAAGCTCCTATAAACGCCAGAGTCGGAACAGTGCCTACCTCATGTGATATATGATGTGTGTAGGTGATGTAAAAACAACTGTGTAGTTGGGAAATATTTATTTGGATCAAATATAGATTTGTGTGTAAAGATGACAGGGGAGGTTCCTCTGACCATAAAACCTACAGCATCACTCTGACTCACATTTCCTTCCCCCAATCAAGGGAGAGAGGAGGAATTGGCCAATGATAAGTGAGAGGGGCAGGTTTAGTTATGACCAACGCACACACCCATTTTCAAAACACATAAAAAGAGACTGCTGGGACAGATAGAGACATTCCATTCCATTTGCTGCGGAGCATGCTGACCGACGACTTCACATCCAGAGATCCAACACTTAGACTTCCAAGCTAAACAGAGACTACAGAACTTTGAAGCAAGAAGGCCCACTGCAAGCAAAAGTATTTGTCAGCAGGCCTCAAAATAATTTGCAAACTATTCCACAGCCGGGCGAGCTGTCTGAATTCTTTTGCCAAGAACTCTTGCCAGTACCCAGAAAGCAGTGTCACATCCAGAATCCACTTGATCCAGACCGGAAAGCAGAGCAGTATCCAGAACCAGAGGCTGCTGAATCCAGAGAGGCTAGACCAGCAGAGCAGAGCTGACCCAGATCGCTGTGAGCAGAACCGGTGCCTGATTGACCCGCCGAGCAGACAGAACCGCAGCCGGACGTGTTGACCAGATCTGTGACGAGGCCTAGTTCAAATTTATATTGTGAGTACCTAGCAGAACTGTGCAGAACCAATCTCTTAGTTAAAATAATCTAATCCAAACTATTTTAACCTAAGTAGAACTGCCTCCTAGAAATCGTGTCATCTGTCATTTTAAAGCTGCACAACTGTCACCTGTCAATTCTGCAGCTGCAAGTTGTCACCTGTCATTTTGAGCTTACTTTAAATCCGAAAAACTACCTTTATTAATTGTCCGTATCTCTGGAAGCGTTTGGGCTAGGAACGAGATTTAACTTTCCTCTGAAAGCTTAGAATCTAAGCTTTCCAACAGTCCTAGAAACGACTTCCTACTCCTTATTCTTTTTCCACAATCACGATTTACGCACTCGCGAAATGTACCACAATTTGCGATTTTGGCTCAATTTCTCCACTTGTCAAAATAGCAGCTTCATTCTTTCTTTTGTTAAAATCCGTTTGCAACTTGGTAATAAATCATAGCGCATTGCTAAAGTGAGCCTGAACTAATACCAACACACATCTCCCACTCACCCTGAATCTCTACAGGGAATTAAAATCAGTTGGCACATTTTCCCATCCATTGCCATCACAATTAAAAAGCATTTTGGGCCTGTATTTCAAACTCCTACCTGTTTCCTCTAAGCTAGCTGGGGGGGAACTGAATTTCGTATTGTATTTGATTGAATTCCTGAGAACTGTGTGCTCCTCTTTCCATCACCTTCCATTTCTTACCTTGCATAGGGGAGGGGGGTGAATTGCCAGAGAAAAAGTGATTATCTTATCGTTTGCTAAAATCATATCAAGTATTTCTGTACTGCATTTTATTCCTCATTGCTTTTCCCTTGAAATCATAAAAGCATTTTTGCTACTTTATCCATCCTATACTAACTCCTCATTGGTTGTAAAGAAGTGTGCTAGTGCCAGATTACCCATTGTTGATCAACATCATATGTCTAAGTGTACTATGAGATATTAATTTATTTTAAAGTGTGATATATATATATTGTTTAAATGCTCAAATAAACCTTTTAATTTGCAAAACAAACCTACTTCTTGGCTCAGTGGGGTCAGGGGGATTCTAAGAGGGGGGTGTTATTCAAGGGTGGTCATCCAGAGTACTGAACTAGACATAAAAATACATTAATAAGGGTTTTCCTCAGCATCCCAGACTAGGCATTGACTTGGCTGTAGTGTTGATTGAATATCACTTACAATCCTTGAAAACATACAGATATTGTGTACAAGTACCAACCAAAAGCTAAATCGTGTACTGAATCTCACAGACTTGTGCTACTTCTTAATAGGGGAGTAACAGCATGATATCCTTGAATTCAAGTTATCCATCAGATGCCTAATTGTTTTGAAGGGAAGCAGCTTCTTTATTAATTATAGCTTTTATGCTATCATGTTGTATGAGAAGGCAGTTCTTAATATATATAATTATGAAAAGAAAATGAGGGAAATATCTTGACTTCCAAGCAGTTCGCAGGAAATAATTGATTGCAATTTTAAATCTAAAGCTAATGCAACATGCACTTGCTATTTTCCTCAGGTGTTAGCATTTAAAAACATATACATTCTTCCTGCGCCTTTGAATCTGTTGAAAAGATGTTCTTACAGTGAATATTAACAGTGCTGGGCCCGTGTTATGACTAAAATGTGTGTATCATTGTATTAGCAAGTCCTATTAGCAGCCGACTGGAGCATCATATGTGTTTTGCCTCATTAACGCATAACACTAGATAGAGGTGCCCCACGGACCACTAGGGATTCAAAGACAAGTAGGCAGTGAGTTGTATGCATAAATTCCACATCCCATACCATTTAATTAATACAAAGGTAGATTTTGGAGTGGGAGCTCGTTCGTCAGGTGTCAATCCCGCAACAGCGCTCAGCCACGCCCTCTCAGAATGCACTTATGACAGCCACTGAAAGCAACTACTGGAACAGTGTTGAGAAATTAATTAAGCCCTACTCAGCCACAAAATCTCTAAGTGGGGCTGTTTCTTGTTCTGACAGGGAAAAAAGATTGAGTACACCATCGTGCTGAGTAATTATCTCTGACTGTGGTAAGTTCAATCTTACGGACAGGTGGTGACATGAAGAAACAAATTGAAATAATGAGATATTTAAATAATTCTCATGCTCCTGGGCCAGATGTCCTTAGTAATGTCAGAATGGTGGGAACTAGTTCTGCTTGCTCCCTTTACAATCATTAGCCTTGGGTGTCCCCTTCCTTCTACTTGGGTTGTAAGCATAATCATTCCAATGTACAAAACAGACCCTCAATTTAACCTCATGAACTATCACATCTTGGCGATGCTTGATGCCCCTCCTAAACTCTTTGAGGATGTTCTCTTGAAGGAAGTGAACTGTTGGGCCTTGTCTTCCAACATTATACCTTATAATCAAAAGGGGTTAACCCAAGGGCACTGGGACCTACACTAACTGTTTGGAGCTGGTATCCTTAGTTGAGTATTCCTGGGGAAACCTACAGAAAACCATCCAAGCAGTTAACATAGACTTCAGCTCTGCGTTTGATACCGTAAGGTGGATTTGCTCTGCCAGAAGCTGTTTAGATGAGGCATATCTTGTGGCCCACTCAAAATGATCCTATCGCTTCACACTGACAAAGGCCCAAGTTAGAGTTACCATGAATGGTGAGGTCACAAAAACTATGCCCACTTATGTTGGTGTTAAGCCTGCATGTATTTGTGCACATATCCTGTTTAACTTATACCTCACGGACGTCAATAAACATATAACACCTGCCTCCTGCAATCTACAATGGGATTTTCAAAACTGCAGTGGTTGCACTAGGCTGATGACCTGGTGTTGTTTGACTACACAATTTTACATAGAGTGGTAGAGCGATTACAACCTGTGATGCAGTAGGTCAAACAACAATTGGTTAACAACATTTTTAATGTTATTAAGAGATTTAAAATATGACTCGAATATCAATAAGCTAAAGAAACGGTTTACAGATAGCAATTGGTAAACACAACACAACAAATTAGTGTGCAATATATATGCAAATGTAGTGACTCTAGAACTTACAAGGTCCAGTGACTCTTATGAGTGAGGTAATAGTGGTTATTGGGACATATATAATTTACCGTCTCCAGTAGTGTGTTAGTAAATCTGTGTAATAGGATATTATACACATATCGCCTGTGCTCTCAAGCTTAGGCGCCTGCTCGACTTGTTTCTGTTCCTATTCCTAACATTGGTGAAGATTAATCTGGAGATTGAAAATGGGGTCACTAGTAATAACAGAACTATGGTGTTCGGAGTCAGTCAGTCTCTGATCAGTCTCTGATCAAACAATATCCAACAAAATGCTACTAGTGCTAAGTCTATAGTGAGAGATTATAAAATATCTCTGTGCCAATTTACGGTATATCATTTATTTCAATTGGATAGTGGGGGTAGTCATGGGGTGTCAAGTCTTGTGGATAGACCTTGTTCTAAATACACTCTGAAAGGACACATGACAATTGGTGTTAGAATGCTACCTTATATACATACTTGCTCATGTGCTTGTCTTGTCCTTCTACAGTCTAAAATAGTGGTGAAATCACCTGAATAACCCACTGCTAATAAGTTTCAGGATGGGCTTGGGCTAATGGGGATTACAGCATCTGGTTGCTTGTATCGCCTGCGGGATATGCAGTCAGCTTGAAAAGGTTAATTAAGGGCTGGTAAATCTCTAGACATCTAGTTAGTAAAGGTCATAAATGGTTACAATAAGTGATGAAGAGACTTACCCTTTATGATGATAGTATCAGTATGTCTCTAGGAGAGAATAACATTCCTCATTTGCTTTGCTGTCCTATGGAGGGTAGGTGAAAAAATATATCTCAGTATAATATGATATGGTACCCATTGATCTTGTGGGTTAAATAATAACTAATGAACTGTTGATATTTCACTTAAAACTTGCAATTGGTTAGGGCGGTTCTGGTGTGGTAGTGTGCATAGTGCACGTGTTGAAAGAGCTATAAATTGTATATAGGGACAGTAGAGATTAGGCTCTAAAATCTCAAAAAATGCACATGTCACATTGAACTGATGTAGAAATAGCCGG
The DNA here is from genome assembly GCF_040938575.1 of Ambystoma mexicanum. Lineage (NCBI taxonomy): Eukaryota > Metazoa > Chordata > Amphibia > Caudata > Ambystomatidae > Ambystoma > Ambystoma mexicanum. The sequence continues at coordinate 369,841,528 of NC_090930.1, forward strand.
GACTTGTTTAATACTGAACTGTACGGGTGCAGTATCCTCGATGGGCAAACAAAGGTCAGCAGTACATTTTAAAAACTAGCGTTCATTAGTATATCCATATACCGATATGTTCTGTAGTTAGCGGGTGAGGAGTCCATGGTTTGAAGTCACTTTGATTCGTGAAATAATTAATGGTGAGCTTTCCCTTAGTGGAGTGTCTCGCATGCGGCTCTTCTATACTGTTTGTGAAGCTCTTTTACTCTGCGGTAGCTATAGTGATAGGTAATAGAAATAGACAGCGGTGCAGGGTAGTAAATAAACGCGGGCCCATATTGTAGTAGTATTAGTATAGGTAAATTATCATCCATTGATATCTGTGTATATGTAGCGAACTATACGTCCATAATAGAAATAATTGTACTAAAATGGATGTTCTCAAGGTGGCATCTGTGTAGATAGTGCTGCTCATGTGTGTTTGTAATTCAGTGTCAAATGACGCTTAGGTAGAGGTGTTACTGCTCGGTAAATGACCCCGTGAGGTTACTACATGGAGAGTGAAGTGGGTATTAGAATTTTGTATGACTCAGGTGGCCTCTGATGTATAAGGCTTCCCATTATGTAGGTTATCAGTGTTGCATATAGTCACCCATTAGAATGAGCATTTTTAAGAATGATAAGAGTCAGAGGATCAAAAGGCTGCAGATAGGGTAGTATAACGATGCTTATGGTTTGATTTTATGCCATTCCACTGCCTCATTAAGGTTCTTATTCTCTTTTAAGCAGCTTTTCTTCTGTCGCAAATTGATTAGTGACTTTTTATAGCTGGTAGTACTGTCCATTCAAAGTCTTCCCATCCATGATTATGAATTGTTTAAACATGGAGCCTGATCGATTTTGATTTTAAGGCAGCTTCTGTGTTCAATGATTCTGGTTTTGATTTTTCTGTTTGTTTTTCCAATATATTTCAATCCACATGGGAAGGTTATTAAGTCAATTCCATGATTTGTATTGTTGTTTCCATGTTTTGTTGGTACCTATATCCACTTTGATTTTTTAGTTAGCTTGCATATGGTACACTTTCCACATGGGTGGTGTCCCATTATGGCGTTTAGGACCCATGTAGAGGTTACTCTCTCTAAAATTGGGATCTTGGTTTGGAGTTTGCTTTTACTCACAGTTTCCTATTGAGGTACTCTTTTTGTAAGCAAAGATGGGTCATGCTGCGTGTTGTGTGGGAGAAAATATTTATCAGTGTTTATTGATAGTGTTGCGGATTGCTAAACTGTGATTGGTAAAAGTCGAGACACAGACCAGTCGATTATCTGTTTTTTGGGGGTGTTGTTCTTCTATTAGGGCTTCTCTGTTGTTATTGAATGCCCTTTTTAGCCCTTGTTTTGACACATTTCTTTGGCTAACCTCTATTTTTCAACTTTTTGGATAGAGAGTGAGCTTCATCTTCGAAAGCCTCTTTTTGGCTGCTGTTTCTCTTTTGTCAGAGAAATTGACTGAAGGGGAGGTTATCCCGTAGGTGTTTATCATGGTGGCTATTGTGGTCAAGTAGAGAATTATAATCCGTTGGTTTGTGGTATGGTTTAACGAGAATATGTCAGTTTTCATGGAAGATGGTGATATCCAGAAAATGTGATAGTTCGTTTCTCTTACTCACTGAATTTTAAATGGTGATTCTGTGTATTCAGCCATTCAAACAATGCGTCTACTACATCACTGGAGGCTTCCCAGATGATGCAGATGTCGTCAATGTAGCTGGTTCCATACTTTTATATGGTTCTTGAAGAGGTTGGTTGAGTGATGTGATGGATTTTTTTAAACATTTCCACGCAAACGTTGGCTAAGCTCGGGGCCATTGTGGCTCCCATGGCTGTGCCTTCTATATGTTGGTAGAACACCAGGAATTCGAAGTAGTTTTTTGTCAAGTCCATTTCCACACACCACATAATGAATGAGTTTGTGACTGGGTCTTGGTAATTTCTGTTGTGGAGTGCTTCCTCTATTGTTTCTAGTGTGGCTTGTTGGGGAATACTAATGTACAAAGACACTATGTCCAGGCCTATTAATAGATCAATCTGGGGTTGAAATTTCTGTGTTCAAATTTTCTTATGGCGTCAGTGGTGTTCTTAAAATATGACGCCATATTAATCACAAATCCTTCCAAGTAATGGTTGGCAAATTTGGATAGTGGTTCCAATATAAAATGTATGCCTGCCACTATTGACAAAAAAGAAAGGGGAAGATTCAAGCTTTGAATCCACCTGTCCCCTGCACACTATATAGTGTTGGATAAACCAACTACTGTAGTCTGAGGATAAAGATTTAAATATAGAAAATCATTTTCAACAACAGTAATTTTTGTAAAACACATTTGTGTATATATATTTTTTTGTAAAGAATACATTGCATACAAGAAACAGTGACAATGTTATTGCACAAAGAAGAAATAATTGGAAGAATTGTTGTCAGTAGTCTGTTATTTTCAAGTGGTGACGCGTTTCGAGGGAAAATGCCTCTTCTTCATAGGCCTAAAAACAGACTATAAAGAAATATATGTTTTACAAAGTAACTGTCCAATTTGATAAACCATACATTCTAAGTAGCTTATACATAGAGTCAATGTTAACAGAGAGATCAAAAACAATTTTTCTACCAAACACTTTTTGGTTTACATGATATAAACAAAAATACTCCTCATATATTTACACTCAGCTTTGTTATAAGTGAGTAAAACACAAATACATTCATATGTTTCAAAACAAGGACCCTAGGATCCTTTCCAAGTTTAAACATGACCACTGATGTGTTGCCCCAAATATTAAAAGTCAGGTAAGTGGGGGTCCCATGAACACCATTACTGTCCAACCAGAACACCGACCATGCGGTTAATTAATAATGGAATGAAAAAAGGTTACCTATTAGTGCAGGAATGGAGATATGTGTTGATTACTGCCACCACAAACTGGTGTGTACACGGATGTAGCAAGAAACTGCTTCCAAAGTGATGCTGTAGATCGGCAAGGTGATTATAGTTTTCAGTAAGAATGAAATATCAGGAGCCAGTTCAATCTAAGAGATGAAAGTAAATTGAATGCTAATGTCAAGTATAGTGTTGAAAACAGTCAAAGAGAGGCCGAATACTCCTAAGGCATAATGTACTCAAGATAACACTACATAGTTCAGTATAAAGCTGCACTCATCGTCAGGAACGGATACAAAATTTAAAAGTAATGATGTTGCTACCGCATATTGCACTGGGTTATAGTGGTCCTAATAGGACCTTACAGCAGCAAGCCAACTGTTTCCATATAGATACTCAAGAAAGTCAAAAAAGAAGGCCAGGCGCATATGTCTCGTGGTATGGAACCCGCCACACCAGGAGAACCAAGTAATCAGGTGATTATGTACACTAAAATCGAAAATGTGGGGATGGAAAAAGCCCAACAAGACTTACACTGATCCAAAAGCGAAGTGAATATGGCAGTCCGGTGGTGTACTAATGCTATGTCTAAAAAGACCATCAGTGCCAGCCAGAGTTTACTCGATGTGTGGAAAATTTTGAAGTTGAAGCAATCTACAAAAAAAATGATTAACGAAAGAAACCTATTAAGTAAATATTGAACAAGAGTACGGGAACAAATAATGTAAATAGATAGAGGCATACCCAGAAATTGATTTCTTCGAGTATGCGTTCGGTAAGTGTTAATCCATCAGCTGGATGTGTAAAGACCAGAGCTCTGTGTAGCTCTTACTGCCAGAACTTCACTGTGAAGGCAGAGTCCTGAAGTAATTCACTAGCGCGGACGCTGAAACCAACGTGAAGAAAGTGCATAAATACACATAACGATTCATCACTTTTCAGAGAGTCCCTGACATTCTATTCAAGGAGCGATGATTCTTACCTCCGGCCGCAAGGAAAAGCGCAGTCACGAATTCGCTTGCAAGCATCGGCATAGGTTGCCATGGTAACGACGTAAAACCCTTAAAAAGGAATACGTGATTAATGCATCACGTGATAATCCAAGCGGATGCAATAGACGTCAAATCAGAAGAAGGACAAAGAGTGTCCTTTTCGATGTAGCACGGTGGCCATATTGAAATGTAACTCAAGTGTTGCGAGCAAACATAACATGTTCAATGGATGCTTAAGGAGGTTCTTACAAGAAAAAGCTGAGGAAACGAAATAACTACAGATTACAGATAAGGAAAATGGGTGAATAAAGGGACAAGAAAAAATAATGAAAAAACAGTATAGAGTAGTGATATAAACAGTATCAAAAGTTGTGTAAATGGGAAAAACAAATTAAAATAGAAATAGTAGTAACAAGGGTGGCTAATGTGTACTGTAGTTAAGAACGTAATAAGAAAGTCTGAAAAATTAATAAGAGTGTAGAGTGACCGAACAAGAGGTCAAAACTGGTACTGATAAAAGGGGAATAGAGACCGCAAAAGGTCCTTACTCAAGTCAGACAGTCATGGATATCACATAGTTGACCAACCAAACCCAGCAGTGCTGGTGCTGTTAGTTGTAGAAAGAGGCATCATATCACAGTGATCATAACTGTACAGAGAAAGTAATCTCAAACTTCAGGTTTTGAATCCTAATGCAAAACAGATGCGATTTCAGATTCTTGAGGTTGTAAGGAAACCCCAAAGAGGTGGTGATTATCACTCCATGCTCCTTCAGAGAGAACTATTTTGGATCAACCTCTTAGACACTGTGCAACCCAAAGGACTAAATGAAGAGCATTCACTGAATTGTTTTCTATAAGGGTTGATTTTGAATTTCTCCATCTGGGCTTAATACAACTGTTTTTAATGTGCAAACTTTTGTTTTGATCTTAATCTCATTGGGCCTCATTACGACCCAGGCCGTAAGTTACCGCCTGGGCCGTGACTTTACCACCATGGCGTAAACTACGTTTACGCCATGGTGGTTGGCGGACTTACCGCCCCATTCCGACCTTGGCGGGGCGGTAAGTCCCCAATCCCCATTTACCCTTCCCCATTCCCATTTTTGCCCCATAGGGCATAATGGGAGTGGGGAAGGCGTTAATTACGCCACCGTAAATTACGGTGGCGTAATTAACTCCATGGTCCCTTAGCGCCATGGATTTTAACACCTGCTAAAAGCAGGTGTTAAAAGCACCATGGCGCTAGGGGACCTCGTAATCAGGCGGTAAGGGTCGGCGCTGTTAACGCTGCCGTAAACCCCTTACCGCCTGGGTCGTAATGAGGCCCATTGTGATTTATCATTTTTTGTAGACTCCTGGGTACTCTACCAGGGAGTCGTTGTGAAACCAATCTCACCCTCCAGTCTTTATGTATTACATTAGACCTTGTGAATTGAACTTTCTTTTATGTACCACAACAATATCATGTAAATTGAATAACTCCTCTTAATTGTTTTTCTTATAGTACATGTTAACCAATTATTATGTTTTTTTTCTGGTTGCTGGACTTGGTCTGGGTCCCCGGGGGTAGGCATCATGACAGCACTCCCCCCAAGGCCCCTCCTAAAGTCGTTCTTCCCTGTGGTTTCGGTTTGTCTGGGAAATATTGGTGGAATTCTTTCACCAATCGGGGTGCATGAACGTGGTCATTAGGTTCCCATGACCTTTCCTGTGGTCCGTAACCTTTCCAGTCGATTAAATAAAAAAGTTTTGACTTTATCAGCTTGGAGTCCAGGATGTTCTTAACTTCAAATTTGGGTTCCCCATCTACAAGGATGGGGTCTGGTGGCTTGGTTAGTCTTGTCCCTGTTTGCACTGGCTTCGAATTTGACACATGAAAGATGGGGTCTGTGTTCCCTTTAGAGGTATATGTTTTGTGGCTAACCATACTTGGTACCCTATCTGATATTGTGGAGTCTCACTTCTATGCCGATCAGCATTTTTCTTGTATTTTTCTTTCGCCTTTGTTTAAATGTGCAGTTGCTTCCTTAAAGGCTTGTGTAATCATAGCGTGCAGATGGTCCACTGCGGGCATTTCTAAGTGTTGGGGTGAGTCAAGGTCTGAGGTTCGAGGATGGTGCCCATATAAGGTATAAAAGGGGCTTTGTCCAGTTACAGAATGTACTGAATTATTGTATGCATAGTTGGCGATCCAAAGAATGTCTTTCCAAATAATCTCAGTCTGATGTAACATACAACGCAGGTATTGTTCGAGAGTCTGGTTGGTCCTCTCCGTTTGAACATCGGTTTGGGGGTGGTGACTGGTCGATAACCTCACATCGATTTGCGCCAATTGACAACTTTTTTTCCAAAAATGTGAAATGAATTGACTGCCCCGGTCAGAGACCAATACGGATGGAAAGTTAAGTTGAGCGTTAACCCCCCCCAATCTCGCTGTTCTCCCCACTGATCACCTTTGATGTCCCCTCTTATAGTCTCACCTGATGGTTTGGAGAGATGAGCTCTCCATCCTGCATTGAGCGCAGGGGCACTTAGATAACCGGTTGCTTCACTGGCTCGAAGGAATTGGTGAGTTCCAGAACAATATTGACTCTCAGATTCCCGGCAAGACGTCGTAAGTATGTAGTTCGTAAGAGTACAAATGTCTGACTTTCACTCTTGTCCGATTCCTTGCAGGTTGCAGCTTGACCCTAGCGAAGAATTCCTTCGTGGCAACTGGTAATAATCAGGTAAGGATTTGTATTATCCAACACAGTTCGATCTAATAATGTGAATATGTAACCTGTTACTTTCTCCCTTATTCAGGCGCTGAGAGAAAGTATGAAGTCTCGGGGAATAATGCCTCCGGCGGTAAAATCAGGTAAGTCTATTGTGGTGAGGAGGTTTCCCCTTGTTTGTCCCTTTGTTTCACCTTGCTGTCCTTTTGTTTCCCCTTAGGGGCCGGGGTTCGGCGAGGGTCAGTGGAAGCTGTGCCGACCCGTGAAGAGGAATAGTACCCCTGTGGTAAAATCAGGTACTTCTATGGGGGGTAACTAATATTGCCTCTGTGTATTCCCTTGGCTCACCTTGCTGTTCTTGTCTTCCCCTTAGGTGCCGGAGTGCGGCAGGAACATGCAGAAGGATGCGGTGGAATGTGAAGATGCTGCGAAGGCCGGTGAGTTCAGCGCGGCGCTGCAGCAGGCGAGGCGTAGCGCATAAAATAACTTCTTTCTTCCAGCTCGAAGGTGCGATGGATCGGGAATTCAGGTAAGGATCAAAGGTATTGCTCTTGTTCTAACCTTTTCTCCTTCTTTCTCCCTTTTTCTAGGAGCTCCAGACTCGAGGCGGGCGTGGCAGAGACTGGATGCAGACTTGCAGGCATGGTGAGCGTTACGCTGCTGGATGCAGAATAACATGAAGCGTGTGCTGCGCTTCGATCGTGTTTTAGATAGCCTCCAAAGTAGTCCCAGGTAAGTATTCCTCCCCAGCCCCACCCGAGTAAAAAACAGTCCGTAGGTAAAGAAGTCCCTTCCAAGCCTCTTTTGGCTTGGAGCCATTGCAGCATGGTCTGCATCAGGTGAGTTTGCAGCATGGTCTGCATCAGGTAAGTTTTAATCTATGAGCCTGGTGCCTATGGCGCCAGGACTGACTCTCCATATGAGCCTGGCGCCATAGGACTGCACCCAAATAGCCCCTAGCAGGGGTTGTTGGGCTTGCTTAGAATAACTTGATGCCTGCTTCCTGGGTTGCTGGACTTTGTCTGGGTCCCCAGGGGTAGGCATCATGACAATATGAGGAAGGGGTGCTGAGTGAGAGATTTATCATACATGACATGAGTACTGATCAAGCTCAACATCAACATATGGAGGTATCTTAAAATACATTGGGCCTCATTACAACCTTTGCGGAATGGGTTAACGGGTGCGGCTAATGCAGGTGGACCCGTTAAACCCATTCCGCAAGATTACGAGGTTCCCTCGTGGCGTAAAAGCAGGCATCCTTAACGGGTCCCACAAGGGGACCAGGGAGCTAACAACGGGCCGGTCGTAATCGGCCTGTTGTTAGCTCCCTGCACCCATTCCCATTGAGCCCTATGGGGGCTCAAATAGAAATGGGGAAGGTCCGGGCCCAGGTTCCCTGAAGGAGGAATTACTGGGCCCTCCAAATTCGGAATGGCCCGGTAATTCCCCATTCAGGGAACCCGGACCCAGTTTTGGTGGCAGCCATGCCCTTATTAAAGGCATGGCTACCGCCAAAGTCGTAATGAGGCCCATTGACATTACTGAGTGAAATTATATATTAAACAACATTTAGGGTCATCATGTGGCTTTATTACTAGATAAAGGAATGCATAGATGTTCCTCGATTTAGATATGAATAAAAATGTGTGTGCTCAAGTGATTTATCAGCAGGAGATGAATTCAGGCATTTTGTCTTTGAGTGCAGCACACTTAGGGGCCGATTCATGGAACACATGTGCGCCAGAAATCTAGGTGCAAGCCGGCGCAAGTGTGAAAAAGCAAATAACACGTACGAGCGTGCGATTCATGAAAGGGCCTGCCCGTGTTTACTGTGGGATGTGCGCCAAATCCGAGCGTGACGCACATGGGCGCACACATCACAGCAACATCCCGAACGATGTGCGTGACGCGCACAGTGAAAGCACACTTCATAGGCGGACACACCGAAAAGGGGGCGAGACACGGGGCGTAACACACGGAATGGGGAACAACGCGTGAAAAAGAAGGTGTAACTGGGGAAGTACTGCAGGGAAATACATGGAACGCCCACACGCACGTGAACAACACGCATTCATGGAATCGAATACGGGAAACCCACGCACGCTACAAGACGCACACAGGCGTCAACACGTCCGCCACACGAAGGCAGGCAGAAGCGTCCCTGCGCGCAGTATAAAAGTGCGTGCAAACAACAAACACGTATATACAGCTACGATGAATGCACCATTTGTCGAAGGACTGATCGTGCGACACCGCAGGAGGAGGAGAATAGCCAGGACCCGCATTATTTTGCCCCGGACCAGCCTTTTTCGGATGCCTGATGACCAGGTCTATGGCAGGAATAGGTTTCTACCGCATACCATCCTAGACCTGGTCAGGGAGTGGTAAGATGACCTTACATCCCCCACCCTGTGCTCCCAAACATTGAGCCCCTAGGAGAAGGTGCTCAATGTCCTGCATTTTTGGGTCATTTCAGTGGACAACTGCCATGGTGGGGGGGTCTCACAGGCCACGCTGCCTTCACCAGGTGTTGGCAATCATGACTGCGCACCCCTCAGTCCGCAGGCACATATACATGCCCAGAACATCCACAGAAAGGCAGGGCGTGGTCCAGGACTTTTATAGGGTGGCAGACTTCCCCAAAGTGCTCGCTGCCATAGATTGCACCCATGTGGCCCTACGTCCACCTAGCGCCACTGAGCACAGCTATCAAAACCTCAAGCACTGGCGTTCCATCAACGTGCAGGTTGTATGCAATGCCAATGGAATCATCACCTCTGTCTATGCAAACTACCCTGGCTCTACCCATGACAGTTTCAGATACAGAATGTGCGCCCTGAGCCAGGCCCTGGAAGCATGGCGACACATGGCTCCTAGGTGAGTACAAATGCCTGTGCACATGCATGCATGTCACACAGAGACAAATACACAAACCCAACTAATCACAACCATTATCACCTCCACAGGGAACAGTGCCTACACTCTGAGCAACCGCATGATGATGCCAATCCGGAACCCCACTACACCACCGCAGGTAAGATACAACGCTGCCCATATTTAAATCAGGGGCATAGTGGAGCGCACATTCGGAGTGCTCAAGTCACGCTTCCGCTCGCTTGACCGCTCTATTGGCCAGCTATTATATGCACCCCCAGTAGTGTGCAGGATCATTGTGGCTGCATGTGTTCTGCAGAATGTTGCAACACGGCGGGACGTACCGGTGGACATGGTGGTGCACCCACATCCCCAACCACATGCAAGGGTGCTGCCCATGGGAGGGGAAAGGGCACGTGGCGAGGCAGCCCGGACCCAGCTTGTGGCCACATTTTTCACCTAAACTCCCACCCCTGCAGAGTGCACACAGGCCTGGCACATACCAGGTGAAAATTGATGATGACAAAGAGACAGTCAACTGTCACAACCTTACCCCTGAGAATGTTGCCACGGAAGTGCTACACTGTGTGTATCCCTAGCTACTTAAACATAACCAATGCTGTTTGACCAAAAGGAACACATGCAAGGTGTGTATCACAACACCCCTGCAAAACAGGCCTTGACAATCACTGGTATGTCACCCAAACCATCCCAACCCACATCACCCTTGTCTGCCACACCATGACATAGCATGCAACAGCAAAAGCCCAAAACATGACCAATAAGATACAAAGTGACATGTGATAAATGGAAAGTGGCCTGAGACAATGACGCCTGACATGGAATCAGATGAAATGACTGACCAACAACCTCCCACACATACCAAGTCATACACAAATGCTTTCCACCAGTGGTAGCATGAACAAAAGGCTGCATGCCTGTTCACATGCACATTGGGAAAGCTGAAATTTCTACTCTCTAATCTGTGTGCTGTGTGTGTCTCCTGCAACACATTGCTCAGCACAAAGCACAGTGAGCAGCCATTGTGTTGGGGATAGACCTTGAGCATCACATCAAAAGGACAAACAAAATAAATAACCTATTGACGCATGTACACGATCCCCAAATGGCAATTGATCATGCGCTGCAGGGACACAGCGTGCCCGAGAAGGCAATCTGTGTGCACCTGTGGGCATGGAAGGGTGGTTGTACGTGTGGTGGATCATTGTGTAACTGTGTGTGTCAATAGGGACATGCAGTCAATATATGCATGTGAAATCAAGTGACCCTCAATGTCCTGTACACATCACATGCGAACATTGCCCATGTGTACACTCCAGCATGTAAAACCACAACAATCCCCTGACACCTGAAAAGTAAATACAACACAGGAACAGCCATTGACCAGCAGAACACATCATGTACATAGTACCCCAAAATGACAATGTGAGAGAGTGCCCAAACACTGTAGCCCAAGCTTACTGTCCAACAACAAAAGGCCCTCCCTCATTTACACATCACCATGACCTTCTGAACAACTGTTTCTGGGGTATGTAGCCTTCTTCCTTCTAGTCTACCTGGCTACAGGATCCCCCTACTCCTTGGTCTTCATGTTCCAACTTGCGTGTAAATAGAGGCCACCTTGACTGGTAGAAATTCCAAATTGCAGAGAACTCCAAGGAGCCAAACCACCAAACCAGGGAAAAAGCCTCTAGGCACAAAAAAACCCTGGAAGAGTCTCCAGTAGAGGACTTGAAGTTGCAAAAAATGTCCAAGCACATGTACAAGCAGAATGATAGAACAACCAAGGAAGCACAGTTCAACAATGGTTCAACAGCATGAGTACCATTTTCAGTACACAATATACAATGAGAATGCAACAACTGATGGGTAGTATCACAGCTCCAGTCTCCAGGCGCAGGAGTGGCACGACCAACCACCGCCTCCATGGTCTGGGCACCTGCAAGGTAAAACTTACACAGGCTTCCGAGACCCCGTCGGGGAAAGAGGGTCAGGGATCCATTGTTTGGACAGCCATTGGTATTCAGGATAACCGTAAAGAGGGGCAGGAGAGGGGAGTTGGATTGGCAAGGGAAAGTAGGCAAAATACAAAATACAACTATTGACAATAACACATACTCAATTAGAGAAACCATGTTCTTCAAGCACATTGTACTAAATGAGTGAAACGCAAGCCAAAGAGAAACTTATCACTGAGGTGAGTGCTGGCTTCCTGCCTGCGCACTCTCAGGTCCGGTAACAGGAGCAGTTCAATGCTGCAAAGAGAGCTTGAGTTACTAATCTGTGTGTGTTTACAACACACACAACACCATTCATGCCCCAAACTAAGTGACTTCTCCACAAACAAACACTCTTGTCTGCTGCTTTGTATGTATACGTTAGCTTTTCACCCGTGATGGTGCATACACTGTCAATGCAGTAAGACAGGCTCACGTGGCCGCGTGGTAAATAGAAGACCAATGTGTCAAGAATCACACATACTAGAATGGTCCCTGGGTGAGCTGCTAGACACGAATAGCGAGGTGCGACTTTAGTGCAAGTTGTGTTCTGGCAGCTGCGGATTTCAATAGGTAGTGCAATTGGCAATTTGCACATGCAAATGATATGCACTGCACTCGAGTCTGTGCCTCGCTGGGTGCCCCTGAGCGCTGTATTAGTTTCTGGCTAGGAATGTTACTGCACTAATAACTCAGCTTCTATGGAGCAGGGGGGGCTCGAGGATATGTGCGACGGGCTCTGCGTGTGCCCCTGACAACTTGTAAAGCTACTTGCCACTTGTTGCTCAACGCATCTTAGCTGTACTGTGCGCTTCTACAACAATGCCTGGCCAAGCTCCCCAGCACTGGCACTACTTAGCATGCATGTGCAAGTGGCCTGGTGGAAGGTTGGCAGCGGTGTGGCCCCATGTGCTGCTCACCTTCTTGGAGCTCATAGAAACACGTCTGCTTCTGTTGGACGTCTAAGCACAAGCCCTGTGCTTTTGGTTGCGTACAAATGCACACGTGTGCAGCACCCAACATGGCCAGGTATCAGTAGTACTTGGCCCTGTGACTGCTGGGAAAGGTAGTCTGGGGGCTCATTTTCCTGCAGAAAGGGCATAAAAGATATTGAAAAGGCTGGGAAGTTCCTTGTTTGTGTGTCTTCATGCTGGTTGTCACTGGGCCATGTTTGGGACCTACATCGGAACTCATCCTACCATCAGTGTGACTTTGACAGCCAAAGGGTGCAGGCTACTGTCTACAGCATGAAGTGCATCAAGCACATATACAGGCAAGAAAAGAACATACATCACAATCAACATCAATTGATGGAGATATCAATCATGTACCCACGCAAATTGATTGCAGACATGCCGTGGAGAAGACCCACTTAATCCCCACTAGGGGTGTTAACACAAGTAGTACAGCAGCAGACAGGCCACAGATATGACGAAAGTCCAATGCCCTTGTGTATGTGAGTCAGGACCCCAAGCTGCAAACACATACACGAGACAAGCTTGAAGGGCCAATCTGGAACAGACAGCGGATGCTTTCAAAAGCCACAAAGCACCACATCGTCACATGAATGCACAATAGACAAGCAATTTTAAACTATATTAACTAATTAAACTAACTACAAAAAACCTATATTACCTAATTAAACTAACTATAATAAACCATATTAACTAACAAAACTAACTATAAAAATCAAAAATGCCACATTCGACCCAGGTAAGATGCAGGTAAGATACACCACCGCAGGTAAGATACAACGCTGCCCATATTTAAACCAGGGGCATAGTGGAGCGCACATTCGGAGTGCTCAAGTCACGCTTCCGCTCGCTTGACCGCTCTATTGGCCAGCTATTATATGCACCCCCAGTAGTGTGCAGGATCATTGTGGCTGCATGTGTTCTGCAGAATGTTGCAACACGGCGGGACGTACCGGTGGACATGGTGGTGCACCCACATCCCCAACCACATGCAAGGGCGCTGCCCATGGGAGGGGAAAGGGCACGTGGCGAGGCAGCCCGGACCCAGCTTGTGGCCACATTTTTCACCTAAACTCCCACCCCTGCAGAGTGCACACATGCCTGGCATATACCAGGTGAAAATTGATGATGACAAAAGACAGTCAACTGTCACAACCTTACCCCTGAGAATGTTGCCACGGAAGTGCTACACTGTGTGTATCCTTAGCTACTTAAACATAACCAATCCTGTGTGACCAAAAGGAACACATGCAAGGTGTGTATCACAACACCCCCTGCAAAACAGGCCTTGACAATCACTGGTATGTCACCCAAACCCTCCCAACCCACATCACCCTTGTCTGCCACACCATGACATAGCATGCAAAAGCCCAACACATGACCAATAAGATACAAAGTGACATGTGATAAATGGAAAGTGGCCTGAGACAATGACGCCTGACATGGAATCAGATGAAATGACTGACCAACAACCTCCCACACATACCAAGTCATACACAAATGCTTTCCACCAGTGGTAGCATGAACAAAAGACTGCATGCCTGTTCACATACACATTGGGAAAGCCAAAATTTCTACTCCCTAATCTGAGTGCTGTGTGTGTCTCCTGCAACACATTGCTCAGCACAAAGCACAGTGAGCAGCCGTTGTGTTGGGGATAGACCTTGAGCATCACATCAAAAGGACAAACAAAATAAATAACCTATTGACGCATGTACACGATCCCCAAATGGCAATTGATCATGCGCTGCAGGGACACAGCGTGCCCGAGAAGGCAATCTGTGTGCACCTGTGGGCATGAAAGGGTGGTTGTACGAGTGGTGGATCATTGTGTAACTGTGTGTGTCAATAGGGACATACAGTCAATATATGCATGTGAAATCAAGTGACCCTCAATGTCCTGTACACATCACATGCGAACATTGCCCATGTGTACACTCCAGCATGTCAAACCACAACAATCCCCTGACACCTGAAAAGTAAATACAACACAGGAACAGCCATTAAACAGCAGAACACATCATGTACATGGTATCCCACAATGACAATGTGAGAGAGTGCCCAAACACTGTAGCCCAAGCTTACTGTCCAACAACAAAAGGCCCTCCCTCATTTACACATCACCATGACCTTCTGAACAACTGTTTCTGGGGTATGTAGACTTCTTCCTTCTAGTCTACCTGGCTACAGGATCCCCCTACTCCTTGGTCTTCATGTTCCAACTTGCGTGTAAATAGAGGCCACCTTGACTGGTAAAAATTCCAAATTGCAGAGAACTCCAAGGAGCCAAACCACCAAACCAGGGAAAAAGCCTCTAGGCACAAAAAAACCCTGGAAGAGTCTCCAGTAGAGCACTTGAAGTTGCAAAAAACGTCCAAGCACATGTACAAGCAGAATGATAGAACAACCAAGGTAGCACAGTTCAACAATGGTTCAACAGCATGAGTACCATTTTGAGTACACAATATACAATGAGAATGCAACAACTGATGGGTAGTATCACAGCTCCAGTCTCCAGGTGCAGGAGTGGCACGACCAACCACCCCCTCCATGGTCAGGGCACCTGCAAGGTAAAACTTACACAGGCTTCCGAGACCCCGTCGGGGAAAGATGGTCAGGGATCCATTGTTTGGACAGGCATTGGTATTCAGGATAACCGTAAAGAGGGGCAGGAGAGGGGAGTTGGATTGGCAAGGGAAAGTAGGCAAAATACAAAATACAACTATTGACAATAACACATACTCAATTAGAGAAACCATGTTCTTCAAGCACATTGTACTAAATGAGTCAAACGCAAGCCAAAGAGAAACTTATCACTGAGGTGAGTGCTGGCTTCCTGCCTGCGCACTCTCAGGTCCGGTAACAGGAGCAGTTCAATGCTGCAAAGAGAGCTTGAGTTACTAATCTGTGTGTGTTTACAACACACACAACACCATTCATGCCCCAAACTAAGTGACTTCTCCACAAACAAACACTCTTGTCTGCTGCTTTGTATGTATACGTTAGCTTTTCACCTGTGATGGTGCATACACTGTCAATGCAGTAAGGCAGGCGCACGTGGCCGCGTGGTAAATAGAAGACCAATGTGTCAAGAATCACACATACTAGAATGGTCCCTGGGTGAGCTGCTAGACACGAATAGCGAGGTGCGACTTCAGTGCAAGTTGTGTTCTGGCAGCTGCGGATTTCAATAGGTAGTGCAATTGGCAATTTGCACATGCAAATGATATGCACTGCACTCGAGTCTGTGCCTCGCTGGGTGCCCCTGAGCGCTGTATTAGTTTCTGGCTAGGAATGTTACTGCACTAATAACTCAGCTTCTATGGAGCAGGGGGGGCTCGAGGATATGTGCGACGGGCTCTGCGTGTGCCCCTGACAACTTGTAAAGCTACTTGCCACTTGTTGCTCAACGCATCTTAGCTGTACTGTGCGCTTCTACAACAATGCCTGGCCAAGCTCTCCAGCACTGGCACTACTTAGCATGCATGTGCAAGTGGCCTGGTGCAAGGTTGGCAGCGGTGTGGCTCCATGTGCTGCTCACCTTCTTGGAGCTCATAGAAACACTTCTGCTTCTGTTGAACGCCTAAGCACAAGCCCTGTGCTTTTGGTTGCGTACACATGCACACGTGTGCAGCACCCAACATGGCCAGGTATCAGTAGTACTTGGCCCTGTGTCTGCTGGGAAAGGTAGTCTGGGGGCTCATTTTCCTGCAGAAAGGACATAAAAGATATTGAAAAGGCTGGGAAGTTCCTTGTTTGTGTGTCTTCATGCTGGTTGTCACTGGGCCATGTTTGGGACCTACATCGGAACTCATCCTACCATCAGTGTGACTTTGACAGCCAAAGGGTGCAGGCTACTGTCTACAGCATGAAGTGCATCAAGCACATATACAGGCAAGAAAAGAACATACATCACAATCAACATCAATTGATGGAGATATCAATCATGTACCCACCCAAATTGATTGCAGACATGCCGTGGAGAAGACCCACTTAATCCCCACTAGGGGTGTTAACACAAGTAGTACAGCAGCAGACAGGCCACAGATATGACGAAAGTCCAATGCCCTTTTGTATGTGAGTCAGGACCCCAAGCTGCAAACACATACACGAGACAAGCTTGAAGGGCCAATCTGGAACAGACAGCGGATGCTTTCAAAAGCCACAAAGCACCACACCGTCACATGAATGCACAATAGACAAGCAATTTTAAACTATATTAACTAATTAAACTAACTATAAAAAACCTATATTACCTAATTAAACTAACTATAATAAACCATATTAACTACTTAAACTAACTATAAAAATCAAAAATGCCACATTCGACCCAGGTAAGATGCAGGTAAGATACACCACCGCAGGTAAGATACAACGCTGCCCATATTTAAACCAGGGGCATAGTGGAGCGCACATTCGGAGTGCTCAAGTCACGCTTCCGCTCGCTTGACCGCTCTATTGGCCAGCTATTATATGCACCCCCAGTAGTGTGCAGGATCATTGTGGCTGCATGTGTTCTGCAGAATGTTGCAACACGGCGGGACGTACCGGTGGACATGGTGGTGCACCCACATCCCCAACCACATGCAAGGGCGCTGCCCATGGGAGGGGAAAGGGCACGTGGCGAGGCAGCCCGGACCCAGCTTGTGGCCACATTTTTCACCTAAACTCCCACCCCTGCAGAGTGCACACAGGCCTGGCACATACCAGGTGAAAATTGATGATGACAAAGAGACAGTCAACTGTCACAACCTTACCCCTGAGAATGTTGCCACGGAAGTGCTACACTGTGTGTATCCCTAGCTACATAAACATAACCAATCCTGTGTGACCAAAAGGAACACATTCAAGGTGTGTATCACAACACCCCCTGCAAAACAGGCCTTGACAATCACTGGTATGTCACCCAAACCCTCCCAACCCACATCACCCTTGTCTGCCACACCATGACATAGCATGCAACAGCAAAAGCCCAACACATGACCAATAAGATACAAAGTGACATGTGATAAATGGAAAGTGGCCTGAGACAATGACGCCTGACATGGAATCAGATGAAATGACTGACCAACAACCTCCCACACATACCAAGTCATACACAAATGCTTTCCACCAGTGGTAGCATGAACAAAAGACTGCATGCCTGTTCACATGCACATTGGGAAAGCCGAAATTTCTACTCCCTAATCTGTGTGCTGTGTGTGTCTCCTGCAACACATTGCTCAGCACAAAGCACAGTGAGCAGCCATTGTGTTGGGGATAGACCTTGAGCATCACATCAAAAGGATAAACAAAATAAATAACCTATTGACGCATGTACACAATCCCCAAATGGCAATTGATCATGTGCTGCAGGGACACAGCGTGCCCGAGAAGGCAATCTGTGTGCACCTGTGGGCATGGAAGGGTGGTTGTACGTGTGGTGGATCATTGTGTAACTGTGTGTGTCAATAGGGACATGCAGTCAATATATGCATGTGAAATCAAGTGACCCTCAATGTCCTGTACACATCACATGCGAACATTGCCCATGTGTACACTCCAGCATGTCAAACCACAACAATCCCCTGACACCTGAAAAGTAAATACAACACAGGAACATCCATTGACCAGCAGAACACATCATGTACATATTACCCCACAATGACAATGTGAGAGAGTGCCCAAACACTGTAGCCCAAGCTTACTGTCCAACAACAAAAGGCCCTCCCCCATTTAGACATCACCATGACCTTCTGAACAACTGTTTCTGGGGTATGTAGCCTTCTTCCTTCTAGTCTACCTGGCTACAGGATCCCCCTACTCCTTGGTATTCATGTTCCAACTTGCGTGTAAATAGAGGCCACCTTGACTGGTAAAAATTCCAAATTGCAGAGAACTCCAAGGAGCCAAACCACCAAACCAGGGAAAAAGCCTCTAGGCACAAAAAAACCCTGGAAGAGTCTCGAGTAGAGGACTTGAAGTTGCAAAAAATGTCCAAGCACATGTACAAGCAGAATGATAGAACAACCAAGGTAGCACAGTTCAACAATGGTTCAACAGCATGAGTACCATTGTCAGTACACAATATACAATGAGAATGCAACAACTGATGGGTAGTATCACAGCTCCAGTCTCCAGGCGCAGGAGTCGCACGACCAACCACACCCTCCATGGTCTGGGCACCTGCAAGGTAAGACTTACACAGGCTTCCGAGACCCCGTCGGGGAAAGAGGGTCAGGGATCCATTGTTTGGACAGGCATTGGTATTCAGGATAACCGTAAAGAGGGGCAGGAGAGGGGAGTTGGATTGGCAAGGGAAAGTAGGCAAAATACAAAATACAACTATTGACAATAACACATACTCAATTAGAGAAACCATGTTCTTCAAGCACATTGTACTAAATGAGTCAAACGCAAGCCAAAGAGAAACTTACACTGAGGTGAGTGCTGGCTTCCTGCCTGCGCACTCTCAGGTCCGGTAACAGGAGCAGTTCAATGCTGCAAAGAGAGCTTGAGTTACTAATCTGTGTGTGTTTACAACACACACAACACCATTCATGCCCCAAACGAAGTGACTTCTCCACAAACAAACACTCTTGTCTGCTGCTTTGTATGTATACGTTAGTTTTTCACCCGTGATGGTGCATACACTGTCAATGCAGTAAGGCAGGCGCACGTGGCCGAGTGGTAAATAGAAGACCAATGTGTCAAGAATCACACATACTAGAATGGTCCCTGGGTGAGCTGCTAGACACGAATAGCGAGGTGCGACTTCAGTGCAAGTTGTGTTCTGGCAGCTGCGGATTTCAATAGGTAGTGCAATTGGCAATTTGCACATGCAAATGATATGCACTGCACTCGAGTCTGTGCCTCGCTGGGTGCCCCTGAGCGCTGTATTAGTTTCTGGCTAGGAATGTTACTGCACTAATAACTCAGCTTCTATGGAGCAGGGGGGGCTCGAGGATATGTGCGACGGGCTCTCCGTGTGCCCCTGACAACTTGTAAAGCTACTTGCCACTTGTTGCTCAACGCATCTTAGCTGTACTGTGCGCTTCTACAACAATGCCTGGCTAAGCTCCCCAGCACTGGCACTACTTAGCATGCATGTGCAAGTGGCCTGGTGGAAGGTTGGCAGCGGTTTGGCCCCATGTGCTGCTCACCTTCTTGGAGCTCATAGAAACATGTCTGCTTCTGTTGGACGTCTAAGCACAAGCCCTGTGCTTTTGGTTGCGTACACATGCACACGTGTGCAGCACCCAACATGGCCAGGTATCAGTAGTACTTGGCCCTGTGTCTGCTGGGAAAGGTAGTCTGGGGGCTCATTTTCCTGCAGAAAGGGCTAAAAGATATTGAAAAGGCTCGGAAGTTCCTTGTTTGTGTGTCTTCATGCTGGTTGTCACTGGGCCATGTTTGGGACCTACATCGGAACTCATCCTACCATCAGTGTGACTTTGACAGCCAAAGGGTGCAGGCTACTGTCTACAGCATGAAGTGCATCAAGCACATATACAGGCAAGAAAAGAACATACATCACAATCAACATCAATTGATGGAGATATCAATTATGTACCCACCCAAATTGTTTGCAGACATGCCGTGGAGAAGACCCACTTAATCCCCACTAGGGATGTTAACACAAGTAGTACAGCAGCAGACAGGCCACAGATATGACGAAAGTCCAATGCCCTTGTGTATGTGAGTCAGGACCCCAAGCTGCAAACACATACACTAGACAAGCTTGAAGGGCCAATCTGGAACAGACAGCGGATGCTTTCAAAAGCCACAAAGCACCACACAGTCACATGAATGCACAATAGACAAGCAATTTTAAACTATATTAACTAATTAAACTAACTATAAAAAACCTATATTACCTAATTAAACTAACTATAATAAACCATATTAACTAATTAAACTAACTATAAAAATCAAAAATGCCACATTCGACCCAGGTAAGATGCAGGTAAGATACACCACCGCAGGTAAAATACAACGCTGCCCATATTTAAACTAGGGGCATAGTGGTGCGCAAATTCGGAGTGCTCAAGTCACGCTTCCGCTCGCTTGACCGCTCTATTGGCCAGCTATTATATGCACCCCCAGTAGTGTGCAGGATCATTGTGGCTGCATGTGTTCTGCAGAATGTTGCAACACGGCGGGACGTACCGGTGGAAATGGTGGTGCACCCACATCCCCAACCACATGCAAGGGCGCTGCCCATGGGAGGGGAAAGGGCACGTGGCGAGGCAGCCCGGACCCAGCTTGTGGCCACATTTTTCACCTAAACTCCCACCCCTGCAGAGTGCACACAGGCCTGGCACATACCAGGTGAAAATTGATGATGACAAAGAGACAGTCAACTGTCACAACCTTGATGTACACGATCCCCAAATGGCAATTGATCATGCGCTGCAGGGACACAGCGTGCCCGAGAAGGCAATCTGTGTGCACCTGCGGGCATGGAAGGGTGGTTGTACGTGTGGTGGATCATTGTGTAACTGTGTGTGTCAATAGGGACATGCAGTCAATATATGCATGTGAAATCAAGTGACCCTCAATGTCCTGTACACATCACATGCGAACATTGCCCATGTGTACACTCCAGCATGTCAAACCACAACAATCCCCTGACACCTGAAAAGTAAATACAACACAGGAACAGCCATTGACCAGCAGAACACATCATGTACATAGTACCCCACAATGACAATGTGAGAGAGTGCCCAAACACTGTAGCCCAAGCTTACTGTCCAACAACAAAAGGCCCTCCCTCATTTACACATCACCATGACCTTCTGAACAACTGTTTCTGGGGTATGTAGCCTTCTTCCTTCTAGTCTACCTGGCTACAGGATCTCCCGACTCCTGGGTCTTCATGTTCCAACTTGCGTGTAAATAGAGGCCACCTTGACTGGTAAAAATTCCAAATTGCAGAGAACTCCAAGGAGCCAAACCACCACACCAGGGAAAAAGCCACTAGGCACAAAAAAACCCTGGAAGAGTCTCCAGTAGAGGACTTGAAGTTGCAAAAAATGTCCAAGCACATGTACAAGCAGAATGATAGAACAACCAAGGTAGTACAGTTCAACAATGGTTCAACAGCATGAGTACCATTTTCAGTACACAATATACAATGAGAATGCAACAACTGATGGGTAGTATCACAGCTCCAGTCTCCAGGCGCAGGAGTGGCACGACCAACCACCCCCTCCATGGTCTGGGCACCTGCAAGGTAAAACTTACACAGGCTTCCGAGACCCCGTCGGGAAAAGAGGGTCAGGGATCCATTGTTTGGACAGGCATTGGTATTCAGGATAACTGTAAAGAGGGGCAGGAGAGGGGAGTTGGATTGGCAAGGGAAAGTAGGCAAAATACAAAATACAACTATTGACAATAACACATACTCAATTAGAGAAACCATGTTCTTCAAGCACATTGTACTAAATGAGTCAAACGCAAGCCAAAGAGAAACTTATCACTGAGGTGAGTGCCTGCTTCCTGCCTGCGCACTCTCAGGTCCGGTAACAGGAGCAGTTGAGTGCTGCAAAGAGAGCTTGAGTTACTAATCTGTGTGTGTTTACAACACACACAACACCATTCATGCCCCAAACTAAGTGACTTCTCCACAAACAAACACTCTTGTCTGCTGCTTTGTATGTATACGTTAGTTTTTCACCAGTGATGGTGCATACACTGTCAATGCAGTAAGGCAGGTGCACGTGGCCGCGTGGTAAATAGAAGACCAATGTGTCAAGAATCACACATACTAGAATGGTCCCTGGGTGAGCTGCTAGACACGAATAGCGAGGTGCGACTTCAGTGCAAGTTGTGTTCTGGCAGCTGTGGATTTCAATAGGTAGTGCAATTGGCAATTTGCACATGCAAATGATATGCACTGCACTCGAGTCTGTGCCTCGCTGGGTGCCCCTGAGCGCTGTATTAGTTTCTGGCTAGGAATGTTACTGCACTAATAACTCAGCTTCTATGGAGCAGGGGGGGGGCTCGAGGATATGTGCGATGGGCTCTGCGTGTGCCCCTGACAACTTGTAAAGCTACTTGCCACTTGTTGCTCAAAGCATCTTAGCTGTACTGTGCGCTTCTACAACAATGCCTGGCCAAGCTCCCCAGCACTGGCACTACTTAGCATGCATGTGCAAGTGGCCTGGTGGAAGGTTGGCAGCGGTGTGGCCCCATGTGCTGCTCACCTTCTTGGAGCTCATAGAAACACGTCTGCTTCTTTTGGACGTCTGAGCACAAGCCCTGTGCTTTTGGTTGCGTACACATGCACACGTGTGCAGCACCCAACATGGCCAGGTATCAGTAGTACTTGGCCCTGCGTCTGCTGGGAAAGGTAGTCTGGGGGCTCATTTTCCTGCAGAAAGGGCATAAAAGATATTGAAAAGGCTGGGAAGTTCCATGTTTGTGTGCCTTCATGCTGGTTGTCACTGGGCCATGTTTGGGACCTACATCGGAACTCATCCTACCATCAGTGTGACTTTGACAGCCAAAGGGTGCAGGCTACTGTCTACAGCATGAAGTGCTTCAAGCACATATACAGGCAAGAAAAGAACATACATCACAATCAACATCAATTGATGGATATATCAATCATGTACCCACCCAAATTGATTGCAGACATGCCGTGGAGAAGACCCACTTAATCCCCACTAGGGGTGTTAACACAAGTAGTACAGCAGCAGACAGGCCACAGATATGACGAAAGTCCAATGCCCTTGTGTATGTGAGTCAGGACCCCAAGCTGCAAACACATACACGAGACAAGCTTGAAGGACCAATCTGGAACAGACAGCGGATGCTTTCAAAAGCCACAAAGCACCACACCGTCACATGAATGCACAATAGACAAGCAATTTTAAACTATATTAACTAATTAAACTAACTATAAAAAACCTATATTACCTAATTAAACTAACTATAATAAACCATATTAACTAATTAAACTAACTATAAAAATCAAAAATGCCACATTCGACCCAGGTGGGGGAAGGCACCCATGAGGGGGGAGGTACATGGTACACCTCAACACCCACATGCGGTGATGTTGAGACAAAAAAAAAACCCTCCATGGGCTCAACGCCTGCACAGCCCGACCTATGTGGAAGATAAGACGTTGTCCTCATTACCCTCTGGCTGAAAAGGTTGATGTGGCATAGTACCCTGACCACACCTATGTGCAGCTTGCCCCTTGTCGGCAGCAAGACTGTGGGATGGCTGAGCCTGGTTCTGTGCGGCAATGACACGTAGGTCAGCATGTAGAACCATGCGTGATACACGTGCTTCCTCTTGCAAGGTAACACGTGTAACACAGAGTTCTTCCTGCATGGCCTGGTTGGACAACTGGTATACCTCCCGGCAAGCACGTAGCTCAGCCGAGATGGTATTCTCTAGCTGCTCCAACCTCTCCACTGACCGCTTCCTCTGGGACATCAAGAGCAAACCCAGAGTCGATCTGAGGGATTCATAGTCAACCCTCAAGGGCTCCATGTGTGCCTCTGTGTGAGCAGCAATTGCTTGAAGCAAAGACACCATTTCAGCCCGGCGTGCTCTGTCTGAGGCTGCAATGCCCAGCTTGAGTGAGTGGGCCGTAGACTGTGCCGCCCGCAGCTGGAGTTCCACCTGCCTAGCAGGGGGAGCACGGATTGGGCCACACGTTCCATGCTCTCAGCGATGTTATCAATTGCTGCCCCATGGTGTTCTGAATTGGCAACCATTGCTTGCTCCCACTTAGTATACCCCAGTGGTACACGGCCACCGCGCTGCTGGGCTTGACACCTGCAGGGCCCAAGGAGCCGACATTCTTGTTGGATTGGCACCGCCCCCTGCTGCAGGGCTACATTCCTCTGTTGAAGGGATGACCCAGGCACATCAGCAACTGGTGTGGAGGGAGACCCTGCATCCCGATCCACCACAGGTGGAGGTCCCACCACTGTCTGGCCCCTCAGTGCAGGTCTCGCGGACAGAGGAGCGTCCACATCAGAATAATAACTGTTGACGAATGGACCCGACGCACATCCAACTCGACATTGTCGTCAGAGTGATCATCCGAGCTAGACTCATTGCCAGCCTGTTGGGCAGAATACTGTGCAGTGCCCTTGGGGACCACTACACACAATAAAGACTGCAAATGGTAATACAAGTTTACCTGTGGTACAAGCAAGTACTGCTATGTTAAAGTGGTAGCAGTAGCGGAGAAGCCACGCTTATCTCAAGAGTATATGAGCAGTAGCAGAGACTACACAAAGGGACCACAATTACTGTGACTCAAGCAAACACTGACTCAAGGTTTCAGGTAAAAAATACAAATACATTTATTTTTAAACCATTTGTTATAAAAACAAAACTTCTATTAATTCAAAATCACACGTAAAATACACTACAACCAACCAATTCACTTTGGTACACTCTAACTCAAGGTAAGTACCCTATGTTTTAACGGACCGGTGTTGTGAAACAAAAGATGTTACCGGGAATACGTATGCAATAACTTTTTGACATTAATGACAGTTCGGTCTTACTAAAGATATACGTATCCGCGACAAGAAATGTTACTGGGGCAAAACACACTTAGCACCTGAGTTAACCAGAGAGAGTTGGGGGCAAAAATCATAGGCAATACTTTTGTCAAGGCAGACAGAATCAGAGGACACTTGTTGACAGAAATTCAAGAGTCAATAGGCCAGAGCCAGTGTCAAGTGGAACCGGGTTCCTGTTGTCGAGGATCACACAGTTGGACAGTTCAAGATTCAACGTTGCCAGGAGTACTTAGATATTGTCAATAGAGGAAGCAAAAGTTATAAGAAGGAGGGAAGACAAGGGCAAGCCTTGGAGGTGAAGAAAAGGGATTCACCCTAATTCCTCAAGCAGAACACAGTACCTTATTCAATGAAGAAGCTGGTGCCATGGCAGTTGTTCCTGGTAGTTTCCCGCAGACCCACGGTTCCTGGAGCTTCGGTACGAAAGAAGACGTCTGGATAGGGTCTGCACCACACAGGGATGAAGCAGGCAGCAGTGACGGTGAATAAAAGGTGCGCACAGGAGAGGCTCTTCAGATGGCTCTCCAGACCACTACAGCAGTGTGCAGTGATTTTGAACAAGAAGAGGATCCTCTGGCTGTGGAAGATGAGCTGGTTATCCCCACCAGGCTCAAGGGAAGAAGACTCCGGACTGGATCTTCTCTGGTCATCGAAGGGTAGATAGCTGAGGACTGCAGCAGGGCTTCACCGGGACGGGGTAGTTGCAGCAGCCGTTTTCTTCTCCACTTCTCTTCAGTTCCTTGTAGTTCCAGTGGCGACTCCGACTTCTAGCCCAAGAGACCTGCCTTTTATGCGAAAATCCCCCAGTCACACAGCCTGGCTGTCAATCACGCAGCAGGGGGGTTGTCCAGCCCGGACAACCACCTCAACCAATCATGGCAAATTGCGACTTGGGTTTCCTAGGATACCCTGTGCAGGGGGTGACTACACCCCTCCCTCACATTCAGCCCACCTAGACCCCCAGGCGCCTGGCGGAGGGCTTCCTGGCAGAAGCCCACCAAAAGACAGTGAACAAAGAAGGCAAACATGATTTGCCTCGCAAAGTAAAACACAAGAAGGACTTTAACAAAAAAGAAATGGAAAATAAACCCGACCAGAGCCAAAAGAAAGAGTATTTGGTCAAGCGGGTTTATGTTTGAGGCTAATATAATAGCCTTAAACAATACCACGTTTATATAGTATAATCGCGGTAGAAAAGTTAGGGTAGATACCACTGCCACCAGCCAAGTCTAAATGTTAAAAGAGTGAAACAATGCTCTAGGAGGTACAGATAAAAAGGGCTAAGGGTTAACCCTTTCCAGTACTCCATGTAAGATGGGGTGCACTGGATCTGTGGTTAAATGACTACGTAAAGTTAATGGCAACTTTACCTTTTTCTGGGGGACAGTAGTCAGGTTCAGAAATGGAGTTGGTGGGAAGTCTAAAAGACAACCCTGTGTAACTGCACTGAAGGTGCTGTGTAACACACAAAAAAAGGGGGCTACTGAAGTGGTGTACTCCAGATCAACAATCACAAAAGCGGAGAAAATACACAATGCACAAATATAGGTATGAGTGGGAAAAAGAGGCACACTCTTACCAAGTGAAAAAAAATAACTTCAGAAATCCAGCAAAGCTGCTGGGGGACTCACTTGGATGAGGGAAAGTAGCCATACAATGAGAATCTGCCCTAACACTCGCCCCCCCCTCCCAGACTGAGGGACAGGGGGATTTAATCCACTCCTGGATGGATCTCATACCTCTAGTCGGTTATAAACATCCTAGAGAGACCATCAGCATTTTGGTGGTGACTTCCTGCTCTGTGCTCAATGGAAAAATCAAATCCTTGTAGGCAGATTGACCATCTTAGTAACTTTGGGTTTTCCCCTTTCATTTGCATGAGCCATCTGAAGGGTTGGTGGTCAGTCTGAATGACGAAGGTAGATCCATACAAGTATGGTCTAAACCACTTCCGTGACCACACAATAGTGAAACATTCATGTTCTATTGTTTCCCACCTTGTCTCAGGATCCTTTAACTTCCTGCTGATGAAACAAATGGGGTCTTCCCTACCTTTCTCATCCAGTTGACTAAGGGCTGCACCTATACCTACATTAGAAGCATCAGTTTGTACAATGAAGGGTTGGTGATAGTAATGAGCTCTTAGGACTGGAGCATGACAAAGGGACTGCTTCAGACCTTGAAAAGCATTATTGCACTCCTCATTCCATCTGACCTATTTGGGAAATTTGGGAGAGAAAATGACATGCAATGGAAAGGGTATGGTCCCATAGTTCTCTATGAAGTTCCTGTAATACCCAGTGAGACCTAAGAAGGCCCTCACTTGGGTTTGAGTAGTAGGGGTGGCCCAGTTTTGTACAGCTTATACTTTGCTAGGCAACAGCCTTATTTCACCTCCTCCTACTTCATGTCCAAGGTAGACCACTGTACTCTGGCCAATTTGACATGTGCTTGCCTGTATGGTTAGATGGGCCTGTTCCAGAGCCTGCAATACATATCCTAGGTATTCAATATGTTCTTTCCATGGAGGGCTGAACACTGCAATGTCATCCATGTATACCATGCAGAGGTCCTCCATCCCATTCGGAAATTGATTGACCATCCTCTGAAATGTAGCAGGTGCATTCCAAAAGGCATTACCTTAAATTGGTAGAGGCCAGCTAGGGTGGAGAATGCAGTTTTCTCCTTGCATGGTCTGTCAGGGCTATTTGCCAATAGCCTGACGTTAGGTCAAATGTGCTGAGGTACTTGACTGCATCAAGTTTATCCACCAGCTCATCTGTCCTAAGCAAAGGATGGGCATCAGTCTTTGTGACTGCATTTAGAGCTCTATAGTCCACGCAGAATCTCAACTCTTTGGATCCTGCGTTTTGGTACAAGCACACCTGGGCTAGAGCATGGGCTAGTAAAGGGCTCTATCACCCCAAGATCAAGCCTCTTGTTGACCTCATTCCTTATATGGATTCTTACATTGTCTGACATTCTTTACCCCCTGCTTTTGACAGCCAAACAGTCACCAGTGAGTATGTCATGCTGGCCCCAAGGGGTCAAGACTGGCGAAAGTGAGAACAGGGAGGCACCTGATTCAACAGTGACTTGCACTCATCCTGCTGGTCAGATGTGAGACTGGAAGAGAGATTAACTCCTTCCACTTTCTCATCTAAAGGTAAGCCTCTGAGGAGGTCAGGCAGAGGTTCACTCTCCTCCTCCTCCTGAGCTGAAGCTAAAAGCAGAGCTCCTATGTCAGATCTAGAGACATAAGCCTTTAAACTGTTGCTGTGAAAGACTCTGGGAACCTCCTTAGGATTGCCTAAGTCCACCAGATAGTTCACCTCTCCAAGTTTACCCACAACTGTGAAGGGTCCTATCCATTTGTCCTGCAAGGCCCTTTGCCTTGTTGGGGACCATAACAAGAACAAGCTGGTCCTGAGAGAACTCAACAGTGTTAGCCTTCTGGTCCTGCCTATGTTTGACCAGAGCTTGACCAGCCTTCAAGTTATCACTTGACTCTGCCATCATATGTGACATTCTCCTCTGGAGACCTATCACATAGTCAGTCCCTCTGACTGGCTTGGGGGACGGAGCACTCTCCAACCCCTCCATAATCAGGGCCAATGGACCTCTGACTGGATGGCCATAGAGAAGTTTGAAGGGACTAAATCCTACTCCCTCCTGAGGGACTTCTCTATATGCAAAGTGAAAGCATGGCACTAGAAGGTCCCACTTTCTTCTAAGGGGTTCCTCTAAAGCACCTATCATGTTCTTCATAGTTCTGTTAAACCTCTCCACCAAACCATTGGTTTGTTGATGGTAGGCAGTTGAGCACTTATAGGTGACTCCACAGGTTTTCCATATGGCTTGCATGTAATGGGACATAACATTTGATCCCCTGTCAGATATCACCTCCTTAGGAAAACCTACTCTGGTAAAAATACCAAGCAGGGCCTTAGCCACAGCCGGAGCCGTAACAGTCCTCATAGGTATGGCTTCAGGGAACCTAGTGGCATGATCCACTACAACCAGGATAAAACTGTTGCCTGAAGATGTGGGAGGGTCGAGAGAACCGACAATGTCAATCCCAACCATCTCAAAAGGAACTCCCACCACTCGGAGAAGCACCAAGGGTGCCACATTCTTGGCTCCACTCTTGCCAGAGCTTTGGTAAGTGTGGCAGCTCCTGCAGAATTTGTCTACTTCTGAACCCATTTTAGGCCAGTAGAATTAAAGAGAGAGCCTTTCCTTCGTCTTCTTAAAACTTAAGTGACCAGCCAAAGATATCTCGTGGGCTAACTGCACAAACTGGAGTCGGTTCACTAGAGGTACTACAAGTTTCTTGCAGTCTCCAGGGGTTGACTCAGTCGGTTCACTGTAGAAGAGGCCATCTTCCCAGTGCAATCTATACTCCACAGGCTCAGTCCCACTGAGCTGAGAAGCTGACTGTAGGCGAAGACCTTACAGGGTAGTACACTCTCTTTGTCCTTTGCTGAAATCTGCCCTGTTGGGTCCACCTTCTGCCAGTAAAGACTGCAGCTCAGGATCGTCAACAGGGTCAAGATCTCCTACCAGAGTAAGATCTCCTTCTAGATCTGATTCCTCAGTATCTAGCTGAACCATACAGGGTTGAACCTCACACTCAGCCTCAGCTGGTGGAGGAGTCACAGAGGTGACTTTGGACAGTCTTGGAGATGTCCTTCTGGGCACAGTGGTGCTTGCTGGTTTCTTGATGGCAGACTTGGGGTTTCCCTTTGTCTCTTTCTGTCCTGCAATAGCAGTAAGTAAGTCCTGTGGACTGGGGGTGATAGTTTCCTCTATCATGTCCACAGGAGAACTTCTCACAATTCTCTCCCTTGCAGACCTAGTGAGCTCCTGCTTCCTTCTGCTGGTGAGACTGGGGGTACTAGACACCACTCCAAGAGTTTTAAGGTCATTACCCAGCAGAACTTTCCCAGGTATGTTATTTTGCACACTTACAGGTATTCTGAGAATCATGTGGTTACACTGGATGAGAGCTGGTAACTGGGGAACCATTTGCACAGGGCCTCCAGGTAACTTGTTTAGGTGTTTGGGTGCCTTAGCAACATCCTCCACCTTGAAAAAACATTCATCAACCACAGTTACGCTAGCTCCAGTGTCTCTGATGGCAGGGGTTTCCTGACCATTCGCAAGAACACTATCTTTGTAATACTCTTTTAGTATTATATGGGATTGAGTTATAGACATCTAAGTTCTGTTGTTCCCAAAGACTCAAGGACACTAAAGAAACACTAGCTGAGATTATCATGGGCTCATCAGCTAGTAACTGAAAGTTTCCACTGGTTATAGGTACTTCATCCACCTGGGAGAAGGCTAAGGAGACAGTGTGGACCCCTGAAGGTTTACTCTTACATCTGGGATCTCCATTAACATGGTCAGTTAACCCACAAACAAAGCATTTCCCAAATGCTCTCTGGAATGGGGGCTTGTTC
This sequence comes from Ambystoma mexicanum, assembly GCF_040938575.1. NCBI lineage: Eukaryota > Metazoa > Chordata > Amphibia > Caudata > Ambystomatidae > Ambystoma > Ambystoma mexicanum. Next base: position 369,872,017 of record NC_090930.1, read on the forward strand.
TGACCTCCATCTGGTTTGGCACCAGATGGTACACTAGCCTGAATCGGTTTCCCTTGTGGCTTACCCTGGTTATGTTTGTGGCCCTCATTTGGATTGGAGTTATTGGAATTCTCTTTGTTGTCTTTCTTGGGCTGCATCCCCTCATCCTTTTTCTGAGCAGCCCCAGAATCCTTGTGAGTAGCCAAGTTGGCAACCCCCAAGTCAGCAGCCTTAGCTAGCTTCTTGGGATCTATCTCCTTTGAATCAGCCAACTGCTGTCTAGGATCAGGAGAGCAGACATCAAAAATAGACTCCAACATTACAAGATTCCTCAAACCTTCATAAGTGTTCACTTTGTAACCCTTAACCCAACCATCTACATTTTTCAAACATTCACACACCTAGGTAGCCCAGGGGGTTCCATCATGCATTTTGAGGGTTCTAAACCTCTTAAGATACTGGGAAGGGGTCTTCCCAAACCTAGATATTAATGCTAGTTTCACACACTCATACTCCTGTTTATCCTCCTCCCTCAACTCCATTACATCATCACTTGCAACAGGGGGAAGCCTAGAGAAAAGCCAGGGAATCAGCTGATTCCCTGAGATACCTTGAATCCCATGTTTGTATTCAAACATTGCTAACCAATCCAAAACATCAAGTTTAGTCTCATACATACCAATCATTTCCTTTGGCATACGGGGTCTCTTAGGGCTGGAAGAACTAGAAGACTCTGGGAGAGAAGCATTTTCTAAAGACAATTTCTTCATCTCTAGTTCATGATTCAGCACCATTTCTCTGACCCTCAACTTTTGATGTTTCATGGCAGTTTGTGCATCAATATGTTTCACTTCCAATTCAAGTCTCATTTTCTCAAGTGCAATACACTCAGGAGTAAGTGCAGGACCTATGGGGGTCCATGTGGACAGAGGTTGTGCTTTCTGAGCAGGCAAAGGAGTTGTAGGGTTTCCTAACAAGGACTCATCTACTTCTTGTAAAGTAACACTCTCAGAATCAGAAACATCAGTATCCACATTTGCTGGAGGGGTAGGCCCTTCAGACCCACTCTCCAGACTTTGTTTTCCCATTAACTTTGCAACCAATTTGGATTTCTTTCCTTTACCAGAGAGACTCCTCTCCCTACACATGATTCTCAAAACCTCAGCAGCGTAGTTTAAGAGACCCTCTTCAGTGTAGCTTTCCATATTTGACATGATTTCTCAGTTAAATAGAATTCGTGGTGTTTAGCCTTGTGGTTAGTTGAACCCAAGCAACAGCAGCACTCTAAGTGTAATCACTTTATTTCCAAATCCTCACCGCTGTACACCAGTGTTAGGCAGAACCCTGTGCAGTGCCCTTAGGGACCACTACACACAAGTGGTAATACAAGTTTACCTTCGGTACAAGCCTGTACTACTATGTTGAAGTGGTAGCAGTAGCAGAGCAGACAGGCTTATCTCAAGTGTATATGAGCAGTAGCAGAGATTACACAGAGGGACCACAATTACTGTGACTCAAGCAAACACTGACTCAAGGTTTCATGTAAAAAATATAAGTACATTTATTTTTAAACCATTTGTTATAAACACAGCACTTCTATTAATTCAAAATCACACGTAAAATACACTACAACCAACCAATTCACTTTATTTGGTACACTCTAACTTAAGGTAAGCACCCTATGTTTTAACAGACCGGTGTTGTGAAACAAAAGACGTTACTGGGAATACGTGTGCGATCACTTTATGACTGTAATGACAGTTCGGTCTTACTAAAGAAATGTGTATCTGCGACAAGAAATGTTACCGGGGCAAAACACACTTAGCACCTGAGTTAACCAGAGAGAGTTGGGGGCAAAAATCATAGGCAATACTTTGGTCAAGGCAGACAGAATCAGACAACACTTGTTGACAGAAATTCAAGAGTCAATAGGCCAGAGCCAGTGTCAAGTGGAACCGGGTTCCTGTTGTCGAGGATCACATAGTCGGACAGTTCAAGATTCAACGTTGCCAGGAGTACTTAGATATTGTCAATAGAGGAAGCAAAAGTTATAAGAAGGAGGGAAGACAATGGCAAGCCTTGGAGCCAAAGAAAAGGGATTCACCCTAATTCCTCAAGCAGAACACAGTACCTTATTCAATGAAGAAGCTGGTGCCACGGCAGTTGTTCCTGGTAGTTTTCTGCAGACCCACAGTTCCAGGAGCTTCGGTGCGAAGGAGAATGTCTGGAGGCATCTGCACCACACAGGGATGAAGCCGGCAGCAGTGACAGTGAATAAAAGGTGCGCTCCTTAAAAACAGGAGAGGCTCTTCAGATTGCTATCCGGACCACTACAGCAGTGTGCAGCGATTTCGACCAAGAAGGGGATCCTCTGGCTGTGGAAGATGGGCTGGTTATCCCCACCAGGCTCAAGGGAAGAAGACTCCGGACTGGATCTTCTCTGGTCGTTGAATGGTTGTCGAATGGTAGATAGCTCAGGACTGCAGCAGGGCTTCACCGGGACGGGGTAGTTTCAGCAGCCGTCTTCTTCTCCGCTTCTCTTCGGTTCCTTGTAGTTCCAGTGGCGACTCTGACTTCTAGCCCAGGAGACCTGCCTTGTATGTGAAAATCCACCAGCACGGAAAACCACCTCAGCCAATCATGGCAAAGTGCGACTTGGATTTCCTAGGATACCCTGTGCAGGGGGTGACTACACCACTCCCTCACATTCAGCCCACCTAGACACCCAGGCACCTGGGGGAGGGCTTCTTGGCAGAAGCCCACCAAGAGACAGTGAAAAAAGAAGGCAAACCTGGTTTGCCGCGCAAAGTAAAACACAAGGAGGACTTTGACAAAAAGAAAGGGCGAATAAACCCAACCGGAGCCAAAAGAAAGAGTATTTGGTCAAGCGGGTTTATGTACGAGGCTAATATAATAGCCTAAAACAATACCACGTTTATATAGTATAATTGCGGTAGAAAAGTTAGGGTAGATACCACCACCACCAGCCAAGTCTAAATGTTAAAAGAGCTAAACAATGCTCTAATAGGTACAGATAAAAAAGGCCTAAGGATTAACCCTTTCTAGTAATCCATGTAAGATGGGGTGCACTGGATCTGTGGTTAAATGACTAGGTAAAGTTAATGGCAACTTTACCTTTTTCTGGGGGACAGTAGTCAGCCTCAGAAATGGAGTTGGTAGAAAGTCTAAAAGACAACCCTGTGTCACTGCACTGGAGGTGCTGTGTAACACACAAAAGAAGTGAGCTACTGAAGTGGTGTACTCCAGAGTCCACAATCACAAAAGCAGAGAAAATACACATGGCAGAAATATAGGTAAGAGTGGTAAAAAGAGGCACACTCTTACCAAGTGAAGAAAATAACTCCAGAAATCCAGCAAAGCTGCTGGGGACTCACTAGGGGAGGGAAAGTAGCCATAAAATGAGAATCCTCCCTAACACAGCCTAGACAAGATGGTCTGGAGCACAAGTGGGTTCTTGTGATCTACCACCCCATGACTCAATTTTGTGCTGGGTTGCTTGTGTGATAGCAACCCTGTGCCTGGCATGACAACACCATCCTCTGGCTCCATTGTGTCATCATCTGAAAAGTGGAGAACCATAAACATTCGTACACATGTCAGAAGCACATAACACACACACACATAGACATCACATTGACAGCCAACACATTAAGCAGACATGTCACACACAAATGAGAACCTGGCATGCATCCAGTGGCCTTGTTATTCAAACACATCCCAAAAACAGAAATGGATGTGTCTAAATAGCAAAGCCTACACAAGTACAAACTGTAGTATATGAACTCCATCAAACACCACCTCTGTCAGGCACGTGTCACAGGCAGAAAAGACAGATGGCAACTAAGAGATGCAACACAACGTAAGCATGTCTGAACTGCAAATAGACCACTGCTGCAAGTGAATCCAAACACACAATGACACAGGTAATATGCATGTAGACATGCATCTCTAAAGCATCATCAGCAATATAGCTCCATCCATCTGCAGCACGGCCCGTACCGGCTGGCATGGCCCATGTAGATATAGTAAATGTCCCAAGCAAAGCAAGGGCCTGCAACCAGGCATGAGGGACCATAACGCCTAGTACCGTCCGAGATGCAGGACATGAGGCCTCCACAACACCCCTCAGGGCCTGATTGAGCACATTGGGCTGTGAAAGTGCCCTATTCCATCATTCTTCATGTAAAATCTCCACACCCACCATTTTAGCTAAGTGGGCCTGGGCATACACATACTGCACAACAGTGAACCTTCAGGATCATGCCAGTTCCACATAACGTGTGCAATGCAGAAATCTCACAAGCATACATTTCAATCAACTACATATTAGTCAACAAAAAAGCTGCGGAAGACACATGTGTAAATGAACTTTCACAAACACATAAGTGAGTACTCGCAATGTTGCACAACACAACGTTGAAGCTGCTTGCATATGTACATGTGAAAGAGTTCAAAAACTACCATTTCCCCATACACCTGTATTGTGAACATGGCCAGCATCCAATACACCAAAGCAAGCAGCTACACCACTTCTTGCTTTGATGTATGTGGAAGTGCACACATGCACACGTGAAGGAAGCTCCACATTCATTACAACCCGATTGGCAGGCTACATTCAATCAGCGCCCTATGCCAGTTGGTATAGGCCGAAGATTTACCAATCAACTTATCTAAACAACCACTAGGGAGTTCCAATACTGAGTACATGTGTCACAGGATGCACCTGTGCCGTGGCATTCATGACAGAGAAGTAATGCAAAACTGACCATACATGCCAGGTCACTTTGACATTGCATCAGTGACTAAGCATGTAGAACTGTGTAACACAGCTCAGAAGTGGGTTGATGCAGTGCAGAACATGTGTATGTTACCCAGTATCTACATGAACAAGTACATTATGATGTCTATCAATAAACATGAGGGCAGTGTAAGGGCAAGTTCAGGCATCACGTGCAATGTGCATGCAATGGGTTGCATGGCTACAAGCAACCCCCCCCCCCCCAAGTGAAAATGCAGGGATGCATTGCATGGCAGTGAAAGATGACCAGAGACCTGTGTATTGGCAGACAGTGTTGACTAGCCTCAATTGTATCATGTGAGTCAACTGACAACACAGCAGATGAGAATGGGACAGTAAGCAGGACACATGATGAACCCTCAGTAGTACACCCATGTGTGCAGAAGCCACTACAGCAGTTGAACAGAGTCAGTGGGCCTGTGCCCCACACAGTCTGTGACACCATAAACATGTGTGTGATGCAGGACTGAGCCAGAGTGGGCATGGAATGGATGATCAAATGCCATGAAATGGAGGTCATCCTGGACACGTAATACAATGATCATCCAGTCAAGGACACATAGGGGCATGCATGGAATGCGCATGGAGCATGAATGGTCACTCATGTCCCTGAGGAGCATCTGCCATCTGCACAGTCCAAGTGAGACACCCTCCATCAAGGACAGAGGATGTACAACACTGTATGTTTCTAGCAGGTTGGCTGGTGGATGTTTGCTTGTGCACAGGAGCCTTGAACAGGTCATTGGAGTACGCCAACATGAACCACACCAGTGCCATGGTGAAATTGGGGTGCAGGGGGGTGAAGGGGCAAGGGAGCATGCCTACGTGGAGTACCCACATGCAGGCAGAAGACACATGCACATCAGTCATGCAATGACATAGTCCCAGTGCTGAGAGCAAAGACACCCCAGGCTACATGCAGAAGGGCCAGTGAGCTGGAACATGGACCGGAAGGGCAGCAGGGTGACTAACATGTGAGTAGGGTGCAAGTGTGGTGATGAGGACAGTCCCTGTATGCTCTACATGTCCAGCATCCTGCACAGCAGGCACGCATCAGTGAAGCATTGCATGACTTGCACATGAGAACCATGTACACATGACATGTAGTGGCAGTCAAGCACAACACATCACACAAGCAAACCACTCATGGCCTCGACAAACACGCAACAACATTCACTGGACAGGGCATCAAAGTCCAGCATCTCTCCCACTCCTTCGACCAATCCTGCTGCTATGAACCCGGCAATGACTGACTCGTGCGAAGTGAGGTCTTCCTCCTCAGGTGGTGGCCCACTGCCAGTCACCAGAGTCATGTTGTAATTAGAGGCACGCTTCACTTTAGCACTGTGTCGGAGGTCTTCCCAATGCTTTTTGCACTCTTGAGCTGTGTGCACCTCATGGCCGAATGCACTCACACAATCCGCAACTTGCTTCCAGTGGGACATACGATGGGCAGCCGTAGTGTGACAATTTGGCCCCACTAGCATATCACGGTTGTGGTCCCGCAAGTAGTCCACAAGGAAGTCCAGTTCCTGCATGCAGAAAGGCTTTTTCCTCGATGTGCCAGAGGCCGGAGCTGTGTCTGGGGTCCCAGCCTCTACTGCAGGTGCAACCTTCCTCCTCCTGGACATTGGTCCGGACCCTGACTGGCAAATGCTGCCCTGATCAGTATGGGCAGTGGCGCTGGTGGATTGAACCAAGGGGGTGGCAGTTGGAACAATGACGGAAGCCCTGACTTGCGCAAGTGGCTGCTGGGTGCCCTGGAATGGACCCTGCGCAGCAACATCCGCTGTGCCAGGGTCATTATGATATGATATGATATGATATGGTATTTGTAACGCGCCTATACACAAGTGTTTCAAGGCGCGACGAGGCAGGGAGGGAGGGAAACAAGGGGAAGACAGACAAACGATCCTACTAGGCCAGGTGTCATTCAGATCGCGCAAGTGCAGGGGTAAAGAGAAAAGGAGAAAGTGCAGGGGGAGGAGGTGGGGGGGAAAGTGCAGTACAAGGTAAGTAGCGTAATAAAATAATAAATAATAAATAATAAATAAAAAGGGCCAGCTGGTGGCAAGTGTGAGGTAAGTGCAGAGCAAGTGCTGGGAAGGGGGCTGTAGGGATACAGTGACAGTCCCACAGTGCAGGGGGAGCCAGGGAGGCAGTGCAAGTGGAGAGTGGCTGGGCCCTGGACCGAGGTCGCTGAGAGTGGCCCAGATGCAGGTTTAGTGCAGAATTCAGTGGGGAGTTAGGCAGGTTTAGCAGGGGAGAGGGAGAGAGAAGGCAGAAGCGAAGAGGAAGGTTTTGAGGTGCTTCCGGAACCGGAGATGGTTCTCCTCAAGTTTCAGGGAGGCAGGAAGGCTGTTCCAGAGGGAGGCCCCTGCTGCGGAGAGAGATCTACCCCCAGCTCGTTGCTTAGAGAAGCGGCTGACCATGAGGGAGTTGGAGACGGATGAGCGGAGGGCTCGTGAAGGAAGATATTTAGGAAGAGAGAGTTGAAGGTATTTAGGCCCCAGGCCCCAGAAGGCCTTGTGGACAATGCAGAGGGTTTTGAACTTAATCCTCGCAGCCACTGGGAGCCAGTGAAGGGATTTCAGTCCTGGAGAGATACGGTCCCTGGGCTTGAGGCCAAGGACAAGTCTCGCAGTTCTGTTCTGGATAAGTTGCAGAGGGCGGAGAGTGGAGGCAGGCAGATTAAGATAGAGGCTGTTGCAGTAGTCCAGCCTTGAGAGAACCAGGGCTCGGGAGACAGTGAGCTTCTGGGGGAAGGAGAGGAAGGGAAGAATACCTCTGAGGAGGTGCAGCTGGTAGTGTGACTTCTTAGAGACGTCAGATATTTGAGGAGAGAAGGAGAGTGTGGAGTCGAAGATGACCCCGAGGTTTTTAGCCTTGCAGGTAGGGGCAGGAAGGGGGCCAAGGGAGGCCGGCCAGAGAGCTGCAGGGAAGGAGGGAGTGGGTGTGCCGATGAGTAGAATCTCGGTCTTACTGGCGTTAAGGCAGAGGTCATTGGCGGCACACCATTCCTGGATAGCAGACAGACAGTCGGAGATGAGGGAAGGAGAGGAGGAGGCCGAGGGTAGCCTGAAAATGAGCTGGGTATCGTCATTGACCGGGACTGTCCTGGATGGTAGACTCACAACTGGGCTGGTGTCGGCTGCATCTGCCCATGCATTTGCCAACACCCGGCTGCTCGGGGCAGCAGATGACAATATTGCCCCAGGGACACGTGCCTCGGTCAGGGCAGCTCTGCGTGCACTTACGGTGTGCCTCCTGACCTCCTGGAAATCTTCCTGGGACTCTTCAGGTGCCAACGCAGCCTGCGCTGGCAGACCCTCAGCCTGGGTGGTGGCGTCCACAGCTGCACCTGCAGCTAACACTACCCTTGGGGCTGTGGCAGTCGATGAAATGGACTGCCGGGTCACATGGGCACCAGTGCCAGATCGAAGAACTGCATCTCCCGGAGCTGCAGGTGGTGGTGGCATAACTGCACGTGGCACAACATCATGCTGAACTGGCGCACCCCTGCCTCTTCCCCCTCTGCAGCCACCCTGGGCACCCTGGTGTCCCCCTACTCCCTTGTCACCCCGGCCACATCCCTGACCACCCCCGCCACATGGAGTATGCCCAGCTGAGGCGCCCCTCACCTTTTGTGGCCTCCCAGCCATGGCACAGATGTAGTAGTGCCGGCACAGATGTAGTAGTGCCAAAGGGAGGTGAACACAACAATTGTCCTGGGCAATTGGGGTGAAGGGGGTGGGATACAAGATGGAAACAGCACCCCTGCACCTGCAAGGCTGTATGGGATCCCAGTGATAAAGTGACGGATCACGCAACACTCAGGCACCCCAAATCTGCAGTAAAACTGTGCATGCAACCCCCGCTAGCCCACGTGTGTGGTATTAACCTCCCACAGTATGCAGTGGTACCCAGGGACACGAAAAACATGTACGCGTGGGACACGCAGGCTACTATGTCCTCGAAAATGGTACGTGATAAACAGGGGGGCTCCAGTGGGAAAAATAGCATGCGCGACTCACCGTCTGACTAGCGTGATAATGAAAAACACATGTAGCCAATACCCCTGCCAAAAGAAGAGATACGTCCTTGATCCACTGTGACGTTGTGATGGCGCGCAAAACAACACGAAGTAGCAACACACATGTCGGTCTCCATGAAAGGCATGTACAGCGAACTGCTAGCCCCGCTCACCTTTAGCCCGTGCTGAGGGAAATGCCTGTGCGCATCACCACTCTTACGCGCTTAGGCCCTTTCCTCGGATTACACGCATTAGCATGCAGATGTGCTGTTTTCTCATGTGCTGAATCACTATGCACCCGTGAAGAGGGGAACGCCCGCGCGTGTTACGTCACATATGCGCTTATGCGCTAAGGGCCTTTCCTCGAATTACACGCTGACCTGCTGTTTTTTCACATGCCAAATCACTCCGTATCAAGCTGGCCATGTGACAACACACAGAAGACCTTGTTCCTGTCCAGAAGGCAATTTTCCTGCCCCAGAGCCCTGAGCAGACTCCCACCTGCCATCTGCTGCTTCCTGCCTGCCTGCTGGCCACGTGCCCTGCTATTTGGTGCCTGCACGTCAGCCAGCTGTAGGGGTCCAGTTGCTGTGACCACCCCTGCTGGAACAAAAGACTCCTGACTGGTATTCCATCGCTCCACAGCCCAGCCCCGTCCGGAGTTGAGCGGTAAGTATCCATGCGTACTAATTGGATGCAGTGCATGTTGAGGTGTGCCTGGAGTGTGCATGTTGGACATATGTCTTGAAAGGCCCATGTATGGATGTGTATGTACAGGGACATGAGCCTGCCGCATGTGAGTCCAGTCATGTGTGAGGCACATCAATGGTGTATGTGTTCAAATGCATGATGCTCAAATGCATGTGTGAGTGCACACATGTTTACATGTATGTGTATGTACTGTGGTATGTTTGTGGTGTGACACATGGATGCTGGTTCCACCTTCATGTATGTGCACAATGTACATGTGCTTGTGTGTGTATTTGACATGTGTGGCACTGTGAAACACCATGGATGCTTGTGACACCGACATGTAGGAGGCTGATTGGCAGATGTGACATGTATGCCGTGCATTTCACTGCAACAGGTAGTGGAGATGTACAGATGCATGTATGTCTGGTGGCATGTGTGCATCTGTTCAGCGCTCCCCGTGTTGCATGTGACGTCAGGCTAACCTTAGGATGCTCATGCTGTTGTATGTGTATGGGTGGTGCTGCCTGTTGCAACATTCCTGTTGATTTGCACATGTGTGTGGGTTCAAATGAAATGTGTGTTGGGGAGTGTGATGCCATGTAGGAAGTTTGACACTGCCCCTCATGTGCAACTGTCATGTGTGTATCACACCATTGTACAGTGCCCTGATGCCTGTGTTCTGTCTCTCCCTGTCTGCGGCGTCAAATGATGAAGAGGGCGAAGACGGTGCTGTGAAGCACAGCGTCAGGGATTCCACCGCCAGCCAGAGATGCAAGGCCCAGCTCCCCTCCCATGTTGTCATCTCGTTGGGGAATGAGGAGTCTGGTACCACGTCCGCAGCCGCAGCTGCCGTGGGTAGGTCCAAGGTGGACTCCTCGGCAGCAGAAGGGGCAGCTGAGACCCCATAGGGGCCTATGGAGGAAGATGGCACGGAGTCATCCAGGTTGGTGGGGGGTTTGGTTGAGGAGGAGGCCATGGAAGGCCCGTGCACAGGGTCTGGAGGGGGATTCCACTGGTGCTAGTGGTGCAGTCCAGGGGCAGGGATAGAAGGCAGCACAGGCGGCCGCAGAGGTGCCTGTGTGTAATCCTGTCCCCGATCCTGTGACTGCTTCATCCAGCACCAGCAGGGATGCCTTCATCCAGACCCATTTTCAGGGAGGGGATGCGCACACAACAACTGGCTTTCCTCTCCCTGCGGACGTGGCAATCCGGGACCGTGTTGAGACTGCCCTGGCTGGGGTGGCATTGCGTCAACGTGGCATTCGGGATGACATTCAGGGTTCTGGTGAGGACACTGCACATTATTCCAGATGCCTCGTTGACCGTGTCGACCAACTAGGACAGGTCACCAGTGCTGGGTTCCTCCATGTGCTGGACCTTCTACCGACCCCCTCCTCAACTGAACCTCCTATGCGCCAGTTGTTCTCAATGCCATCTTCCTGCCCAAGTATCACCTTGGCACCCTCCGGAGCTGCCCCTGACCCAGCGGCCAGGCTGGTGGAGGACACATCCCTGCCATAGTCGGGAGTCGGAGGTCCAGCAGGGGTGGCCACCAAAACAACTGGACCCCAGCAGGAGGAGGACGTGCAGGCATCAACAGGCAGGGCACATGCATGGCAGCAGCAGGCTCAAGGTGGGAGCGATGATGGCTCAGGGCCATCAACATCAGAGGAGCAGGTATCGGTCGGAGGGCAGGAGGACCCTGGATTGGGAGTGCCTTCCGCGTGGTAGCGGTTGGGCCGGCAAATAGATGCAGAGCAGCGGCGGGCGGAAGAGGCACAGCTCACTATGGTCAGGGCGGAGAACACCATGCACAGGGCATTGAGATGGGCTGAGTGCCTCGAGGCAATTCGCAGGGAGTTGGAGGACGTCATGGCTGCATCCCTGTGTGAGCTCAGGGCCAGGGAACAGGCCCCCCTCTGGGACGTTGAACAGGAGTTCGATGATGCCCTGGCCCGGAACATCAACAAGTGAGCCATTGGACTTGCCCACCGCCTTTGTAAATAGTTCTGTAGGTGTAAGTTTCCTTTCAAATTCTTTTTCCTTTGGGGCGCATGGACTATGCCCCGCCTTTTTGTATATTGTATATTATTAGGTAGGATTTTGTATATTGTATATTATTAGGTAGGATTTAGGTTAGGTTTCCTTTGGATTGTTGGGCTCATGGACCCTTGGATGTTCAATTGTAAATAGTTTTGGACCTGGATTTCTTTTTCTTGGACCCATGGTGGAGTACTTTTCTTTTTGGAACTCTGATTTTTGTTTGATGGACGGACTCATTGGAGCCATTTTACTTTGGATTTTATTGGTTACAACATTAATTTTTTATTTCCTTTTTTGAACTTCCGGACTTGGAATATTTTTTATTTTATTATTGTCTGCTTTTGTTTTATTCACTTGGTTCATTCTTCAATACACTTTTTTTCTATACTTCACTTGTGTGCTCATCTCTCTTTTTTTTTATTTATTTTGGTTGGTTAAAATAAATTAACCTTTCAAAACAGATTCATTTATTCGTTAAAATACATAATTTTCATTCTCATAACATTACAATATTTTCAAAAGTTCTCAAGAGGAAGAGACAAAATTACATAAATGCAATATCATTATTTGCATAACTCATGAAATTCAAACAAATGAATAAAGACTCTGAGTTATATTCATCAATAATTACATTCATACAAATAATGAATAACTAACGCACACTTCAAAAACCACACCAAAAGAATAAGTTTGAGATAGCGCTAATCTCATTATTGTGATGATTCAACATAAAGAACTGATTGTAGATTCATCTGTATGCAGAATTGATTTTAAAAACTGCATAGTAGCTATTCTTATTGAGATTTTAGGTGTGGCAAACAATTTATACCATAATTCATTAGCAGAGCGAGATATGTAATATGATCGAGTTAGTTTGTGAAGTATTGTTTCTCTTTGTTTTTTTAGAGCAACACATACAATCAGTATGTGTTTAAGAGTCTCTTCCATTCCAACAAGTTTACAGAATCGACATTGTGCGACTTCTGCTTTAATTAAACCTCTTCTCAATAATATTTGATTCGTTGGCCATAAATTCAAGCGGAATCTTAAGATTTGATTTCTCAATGTGGCTGATGGACATTTCAATGGATAGTCAGCCGCCTGGCGGAATTTCTTATGACCAAACAGTGCTCTATCAAAATCTTTCAGTTCTAGACATTTGTGTTGAGTGTGTTGCCAATCAGATTGATACAGCTTCAGTTTGGCCCTGTTTGGATTATTCAAGAGCTAGTCTAGTGATATATTTGCTTCACTCAAATTATGAAGAACAGTTGCTGTTGACATACCTGTAGTTTGCCCTGATCATGTATCGTGAATTCAAGCGTCAGCATCAGATGATCACTATCCAATTTGTTGGGAATAGATGTTGAGAGTGCAATAAATAGTCTGCCAATGTTATTAGCACATTATTTGCCGTTAGGCCTAAGAGACATTTTCGAAAGAGGCTGCATCTTTTCCATGGTGCTTGAATGTATATTGAAAGGGTGCCCAATTCGAAACGCAGGAGGGCATTAGGAAGTTGAATTGGAAAGGTTGAGTGTTTTTTTCAAAATTGGGCTTCCAACTTATCCCAGTAGTCTCGTTTTTGAGGACTCCAAGTTTCAGCCCTGTAAGTAATAATGGGGATTACCTTTTGTAGGTAAAATGTAAGAACATGAGAACAACACTTGGCTAAGAGTATTTTAGCCTGCGAGATTAAAGATGAAAGTTTCTTACTTATATTTCTTACTTGTGGCCTGTTCGTGGTAGAATTACTAAACATAATGCCAAGATATTTGTATTCATTAACTATCGTTCATTTTTGTTTTTGCAGAACCCAATAATTTTGTTTCCAATGTTTCAAGTTATTATTTCTCAGTTCCATAACTTGAGTTTTTTCCAGATTAAGAGTTAGATTGTTCTTGGCAACAAAGGATTCCAGCTCATTAAGTAACAACTGAAGCCCACTGGGTGTTTGCGAGATTAAAACCAGGTGATCCGCATGAAAAAGCCAAGCGATGGTTTGCTTGCCAAGCTTAGGTGCATCATTGATGACCTTCTGGAAATCTATGCCTAAGTCAAAGATGAACAAATTAAATAACGTAGATGCAAGAATGCAGCCTTGTTTGAGGCCGAGTTTAGTATGGATGACTTCAGAAAGCAACCCATTCAGGTTCAGTTTTACTTTCATTGTGGTGTTGGAATGTAATAACTTGATTAGTGAGATGAGAGATGTTGGACAACCAAAATTCGACAATTTGTTAAGCAGTAGTTGTCGGTAGACAGAGTCGAATGCAACATGAAAATCGACAAAGGCTAAGTAAAGAGATTGATGTTTTATTGCGTAGGCTCTTTGATAGCATTAAGTATAGTTATATTTATAGCAGTACCTAAGCCTACTACAAAGCCCGTCTGAAAAGGGTCACGTCGATTTTCGTTAATGGACCAAATATTAAGATCTCGCAGAATGATTCTGGAAAAGATTTTCCCGGGTGCGTCAAGAAGCGCTATTGGGCGATAGCTTGCTGGGTTCATACGGTCCCCTTTCTTATAAAGGGGAACTATCACGGCTTTGCACCAAGATGGAGGAATGCTTTGCTTTACCTGGATAGAGAGAAATATAGTATATAGAATATTGGCCCACAAATTCGGATTTTGTTTTAGAGTATAATTTGACAGACTATCTGGGCCCGGGGCTCTAGATGAACTTGCTCTGTTAATATAGAACGGTATGTCATCCCGACCAAATTTTTAAAAAAACGGGGAGTCATCTGACCTCAGTAGATCTTGATCGTAATTATTTTGTGGGAGATCATACATATTCGTGAAATACTCAACCCAACATTTCTCAGATACACCGTTAATTTGAGATGATAATTGTGAACACGTTGTGCCTGAGTTAATTAGCTTCCAGATCTGAGAGGTGTTTTTTGTCTGGGCCACATGAAGCCACTGCTCACCATCGTTTTGATACATACTTGCTTTATGCGCCCTTAACCAATTTTTATAATCAGTCTTTATTTTACGTAAAGCCGAATCACTATATTTTGGCAAAAGAAGCAGGGATTGTCTTTTCTGTTTCCTAAACACGGACTTTCTATGTCTGATTAACTGATCGAATGCATGAGTGGGACGAGTGCTATTTGAAGCTTTACGACCAGATGTACTAGGAGAGGCAAATAAATGCATTTTGTCATGATATTCTAAAGGAACAAGTGTTTCCTGTAAGAGAAGGCGATGATCTTTAATTAGATCTTCGCCCAGCGCGTCTAAATCAGGATTTGTCCAATGTAATCTATTCAGCTGAGAGTTGACATTCAAATTTTTTAGTTGCTGTTGACATACCTGTAGTTTATCCTGATCATGTATCGTGAATTCAAGCGTCAGCATCAGATGATCCCTATCCAAAGAAGGCAAAATAGCAAACTTGGAGATGAGATTGAATACCGCTCTATCTACATAAACATAATCAATGACTGCTTTATGTTGTCCACTTGACCAAGTGTGGGAAGGTGGGATGTCAGTGTTGAGAGCACCATTCAACATTAACAAATTCCAAGTTTTTACAAAGGAGAACCACTGAGAGACCCGTTCCGAATTCCCTTTTTTAGTTGACAAAAGGAGATGGATGTTCAAATCTCCTGCCAAAATAATGTGCGCAATGTTAGAAGAGGCAACAATGTTTTCCATAATTGTATTGAGGTCCTTTAAAAAAGTGGAGGTTATAATAGCCACAGGATTCCAATAGAGATTAATGATTGCAATTTTTATATTCTGAATCGAAATTATAGACCATTGCATAAAGGAATTCGGAGAGGGACAGTCAGCTACATTGGTTATAGTGGAAATGTCAGAAATTATTGCTAGACCAGACACTGGTCTGCCTTTCTGACCTTTAATCGCAGGGACCACATGAATATGATGATTATCCCAAGATGGTGAAACCATTAACCAAGTCTCTTGTAGGAGCACTATATCAAAATGTGTTATTACACAATTTGGATTGTTCAATAAATGTTTATATCCTCTGGTGCTCAGAAATCTGATTTTATGTGTGAGGGGACATGACTCATCAAATACTAGTTATGCATTTTTACAACAACAGCAACTAGTGGTTTTTATTACAGATGTCGTGTTTTCTTTTGGGAGAGTTGCAGGAATTGATCCCACAGCTTCTATTCTCTCAGAATGTT
Source organism: Ambystoma mexicanum (assembly GCF_040938575.1). Taxonomy (NCBI): domain Eukaryota; kingdom Metazoa; phylum Chordata; class Amphibia; order Caudata; family Ambystomatidae; genus Ambystoma; species Ambystoma mexicanum. The sequence continues at coordinate 369,887,756 of NC_090930.1, forward strand.
GTATACCATCATTTAGGGGACTTTCACCATTGGTAGGGATTAATTTGAATCCAAGTTCAAAAAATGACGATCTTGCAGACCATACAATGTTAAAAATAACACGAGATCTAATCCAGAGACACGAAACAGTTGAGTTAATTAATTTTTTGTACTTGTGGCAGTCTCTTCATTTAGAAGGGGCAAAGTGTTTGGCTTATCAGTAATTTCTGAACCCTTTATTAGCGTTTTAGGCATGACAGGAGTAGATTTCGTCAGCGGATGTGACATTACCGGATTTGCTTGAAATTGGCGCATGTAATCATCCACGGCCTTCATAAGTTCTACGCGAGTAGATAGGGGATCGGAGTGACCAGAGTTATTTTTAATGACAATCTTAGCAATCTTAGCAAATCATCCAGTGGAGAATGATTTACGTCTACCTGTAAATCACTTACCCTGTCATTGGTAGTTCTTTTCTTTTCTTGTGCCAAATTAGTGTATTTTTTGGTTATAGCATTAGATGCCAATCTTAAACCACTCACTGGTTTAGAAAGTGATTTAATAAACTGTTTGGTTTGAGCAGTAGATGTGGCTTTTTTTCAATTTTTGATTTTTGTTTTTTTTCCCATTTAAAGTAAGTTCAGATTTTGTTTCTTAGAATTTTTGTCAAAAATCATATACGCTTCTTTGTGTATCTGTACACTTCCCGCTATAGGAAGTGCCTTAGCAGAAGAAATCATAGGTGGTTCATCCGTAACAGAGGCAGTAAAGGCACTGCAACCGGCAACTCAACTGGAGTCTCACGAATGATGCCCTCTACGAATGGAACAGAAACTTTTAGAGGTAATGTGGCTTTGTTGAGTGAACACCGACTGGACTGAGAGCTAAGCTGATCAGTAACCAGTTTTAATGTAGATAAAAACTCTGGTATCTGATTAAATGCCAACAAAGCAGCTTTTTCATCAAACACCTGCCTCTGTGCCAAAGAATCAGTAATCGATTTTTGCCAAATGGCATCGTTTTTAAGATTTTCAACAATAGTGTTTACTTTTGAATCAAGAACTTCAAATAGTCTTGCAAGAGATGTTATAGCAATATTCATCACTTCCAACGCTATTATTGGGGATTTTTTCAAGAATGACCCCGTAGTTATAGCAGAGTTGACTCGATCTGGTCTTCTTGGAGTGGGAGGAATGAATGAAATAGAAGTTTCAATTTCAGACATACTTTCCTTCTGAAATAAGGTAGGAGATTTAGAAAGATCATGACGATCTTCTTTAACCGAGAAGCATGAGTTTGATGAATGTAGATCGATGATAGTATCATCAACTACATTGATGACATCTGTAGACTTATTTAGTGAGTTTGCAACATTACGGTACGAGCATTTTGCAAAATCATAGTATCTGATAAAGAGATATTACATGGTTGTTCGCAGCCTTTATTAGTGGCATTTGGATCTAATGTTGTTGGAGAGCTCATTAGTGGTTGTTTAGTGGTCAAACAATCCTGATTTACACATAGTGGTTGAGCTTCTACATTTGAAACACGTAAATTTGCTAATTCAGGCATTTTCGCCATCAAACGACTAACATGCAATACTCTAAACCCAAAGTCTCGAATATCACCAGCTGGTGTATTAGAGCGAGTACGCTTCCTCCCAACTCGTTTATCCGATTGAAGGCCCTTTGTAGAAGGGCGAGCTGACTTCAGAGTTAGAAAAGGACTATCTTTATGTAATGAGTGACACAACGCACATAATCGTGAAGGACAGCGCATGTCAGTGCGTAAGTTATAGATTTTCCCTCTTTTGTCAGTCATGATTGGCAAAAGTATATTGGGAATAATGTGTTTGATAGATTTAAGGTATGGACGTTTCCGCTATTGATCGTGTAACATTCGGCAAATTTATCAAAGCAGCAGTGTAAATACTTCCAAGTTCTAGCAAAACAAGTAATTAATGAAAAATCTAAAATGTTTGGATATTATGAAACAAGCAAGGAATAACACTTTAAAATTGGTTTGAGTGTTTGAAGTAATAAACCACCCCACGTGCCCCAATGCCGCAGGAAAGCAGTCTAAATGAAACCACCGTCTTTGACTCACGGCCCGGGATCAAAGAGGGACCACCTACGCAGTCTCCCGTCCACCAGTCACGCCACCAGCGCCTAACAGCCGTATAACAGCCAGAGGGCTTAACTCCAAAGGGCTTTATGCCGCAAGGGTGGTTTAGGTCTGAATAAAAAGCCCTCTGATTATCACGTAATTGGTCACATGAGGCTGCAACGTCCCACCTCCTCCAGGAAGCAGGAACTGTGGTAGTAAGAGCTCTCAGCTCGCAGTGCTACAGACCTAACGTTGAATCAGGCAAGCGTTTTGAAGTAAAATGCAGTATTTTTCTCAGGAGCAGTACACGCCGCTCGGGTGGTTTAGGTCTGAATAAAAAGCCTGCTGGTTATCACGTGATTGGTCACGTGAGGCTGCAACATCACGCCTCCTCCAGGAAGCAAGAACTGTGGTAGCAAGAGCTCTCAGTTCGCAGTGCTACAGACCTAACGTTGAATCAGGCAAGCGTTTTGAAGTAAAATGCACTCTTTTTCTCAGGAGCAGTACATGCTGCTCTGGCGGTTTAGGTCTGAATAAAAAGCCCGCTGATTATCACGTGATTGGTCACGTGAGGCTGCAACGTCCCGCCTCCTCCTGGAAGCAGGAACTGTGGTAGCAAGAGCTCTCAGCTCGCAGTGCTACAGACCTAACGTTGAATCAGGCAAGCGTTTTGAAGTAAAATGTAGTCTTTTTCTCAGGAGCAGTACATTTCTCATTTGTTTTGTGCATGTCACAATGTGGTTTTTCACAGTCATGTGTTGCCATTGTGTGGGTCTGAGGGACATGTATTCATGGGCATGCTGGTTATTTATTTTCTATCATGACATTGGGAATTCAATGTGGAGTGGATGGAATGCTTGGTTGGGTGTTTGGACTGGGGTGGCGTGGGGTGGGATTTGGGTGACCATAAGGGCCATGGGTCTGGAGTGTGATGATGTGTCGGGTGGGGTACATGAGTCAGGGCCTGCTGGCAGGTGCCCGTCACTGGTCGGTGGGTGGGTGGGTCGTTGACATGAGTCGGGGCCTGCTGGCAGGTGCCCGTCAAGGGTTGGTGGATGTCTTGGCGGGGGGCATGAGTCGGGGCCTGCTGGCAGGTGCCCGTCAATTTGGTGGGGGACATGAGTCAGGGCCTGCTGGCAGATGCCGTCAATGGTGGGTGGGTGGAGGACATGAGTCGGGACCTGCTGGCAGGTGCCTGTTAAGGGTGGGTGGGTGGTTTGGTGGGGGAAATGAGTCGGGGCTGCTCACAGGTATCCGTCAATGCTGGGTGGATGGGGGTGCAGGGGGACATGAGTCGGGGCCTGCTGGCAGGTGTCCATCACTGCTGGGTGGGTGGGGGTGCAGGGGGACATGAGTCGAGGCCTGCTGGCAGGTGCCCGTCAAGGGTGGGTGGGTGCGGGACATGAGTCGGGGCCTGCTGGCAGGTGCCCATCACTGCTGGGTTGGTGGGGGTGCAGCGGGACATGAGTCAGGGCCTGCTGGCAGGTACCTGTCAAGGGTGGGTGGGTTTTTGTACATGAGTCGGGGCCTGCTGGCAGGTGCCCATCAATGGTGGGTGAGGGGCATGAGTCGGGGCCTGCTGGCAGGTGCCCGTCAGTAGAGGGTGGGTGGGGGACATGAGTTGGGGACTGCTGGCAGGTGCCCTTCAAGGGTGGGTGGGTGGTGGACATGAGTTGGGGCCTGCTGGCAGGTGCACGTCAATGGACATGAGTCGGTGCCTGCTGGCAGGTGCCCGTTACTGGTGGGTGGGTGGCAGGGGGACATGAGCTGGGGCTCACAAGTGCATGGTGCCATGTGGGCTGCCTGCGGGGCATGGGGAGGGGGGAACGGGCACACCCAAGGGCCCACACTGCCAATGCGCATGTAAAACTGCGCGCACCCCTCGGAATACACGTACCCCACCCGTGCTAGCAAAAACGCATGTAAAACTCCCCGCGCACCCATCGGAATATGCGTACCCCACCCACGCTAGCAAAACCACGTGTAAAACTCCCCGTGCAACCCTCGGAATGAATAGGCATATCCCACCAGTGCTAGCAAACACTCATGTAAAACTCCCAGCGCACCCCTCGGAATACGCGTACCCCACTCGCATTAGGTAAAATGCATGGAAAAAGTCCCCCCTGTGGTTTGGGCTGCCTGTGGGGCATGGGGAGGGAGGATGAGCTGTCTGCGCGTATTCCAAGAGGTGCGCATGGATTTCTACATGCATTTTACCTGATGAATTCCGAGGTGTGCGCATGGACTTTTACATGCACATTGGCAGTGTGGGCCCTCGGGTGTGCCCTTTCCCCCTCCCCATGCCCCGCAGGCAGCCCGCATGGCACCATGCACTTGTGAGCCCCAACACATGTACCCCACCCACCCTTGATGGGCACCTTCCAGCAGGCCCTGACTCATGTCCCTCTGCACACCGACCCTACCAGCAGTGACGGACACCTGCCAGCAGGCCCCGACTCATGTCCACCACCCATATACCCACCCACCCTTGATGGGCACCTGCGAGCAGGCCCCAACACATGGCCCACCAAACAAAATGTTCTGACAAAACAGACCCATGTCCTGATGCCAAGCCCTATTCCCCCGTGCCCCCCAGTACAAGCATGCAACCATCCACAGAACCCACTCCTAAATTACCCATGCCATGACAGTCTTAAATGGACCACCAGGCCCGTGCAGAAATGCACAACGGAGCCACACAGTGGCAACACATGACTGAGGCAATGTTCATTGAGACATGCATAAAACCAATGATAGAACACAACACCAATCTTGGTGGTCCATGATCCACAAACAAAAGGAAACCTAAAAAAAAGTCCTATGAATAATGAACTATATACACGAAGTGGAGCAATGTCCATGAACTCCAAAATAAAAGTAAAAACAAAGGAAACCTAACACTAATGAACTATGTACAATGGCGGTGGGGAAGTCCAATGGCTCACTCGTAGATGTCTCGAGGTCTCGCAGGGATGCAGTCATGTCCTGTTCCAACTCCCTGAGAGTTGCCTCAAGGCACTCAGCCCGCATCAATGCCCTGCGCATGGAGTTCTCCGTCCCCTGACCATATTGAGCCATGCCTCCTCCGCCCACCACGGCTCTGCATCTATCCGCTGGCCCAACCGCTGCCACATGGAAGACACTTCCTATCCAGGGTCCTCCTGCACTCCGGCCGATGCCTGCCCCTCTGATGTTGATGGCCCTGAGCCATGATGCCTCCCACGCTGAGCCTGCCGCTGCCTCCAGCGCAACTGCCACTGCCAGCACAAAGGCATGCGGGATGATGGAATCCACCGGCGCCGTCATACACATGCCCTGCCTGTTGATGCCGGCACATCCTCCATCCACTGGGGTCCAGTTGGTGGGGGGTCCCCCCCTGCTGGACCTCTGACTCCCGACTGTGGCAGCGATGGGATTTCCACCAGGCTGGCTGCGTTGGTTGGGGCAGATCCACAGGGGGCCCGGTGGCATCTGGGCCGGAAGACGGTACGGAGAATGACTAGTGTATGGTGTGCACAGAGGAGGAGAGGGCTGCAAGTGTGGCCGAAACATGGAGGAAACCCCGACCATTGACCCTCCTAACTGAGCCACGTTGGCACACAGCTCTTCGTTATGATGTGCTTGGTCCCCCTGGGAACCACGCACATCATCACGAATGTCACGTGTGCAACATGACACCAATCAGGACGGACTCCATCCGGTCATGGGTCCCCTCGTCCACAGGTAGAGGAGTGCCAGATGACATGGACCTCCCCCCTACCTGCGGACGGGCCTGTGACGGGGCATCCCTGCTGGTGCATGGTGATGCAGTCACAGTGTCAGGGACAGATACATGCACAGGCACCTCCGCGGCAACCTGTGCTGTCTCCTGCCCCTGCTCTGGACTGCACAACTTGCACCTGTGTTACCACCCCCACCAGGCCCTAAGTGCGGCTCTGTAGCAGCCTCCTCCTCCTCTATGCCCACCACCAACCTGGATGGCTCTGCACCGTCTTCTGCTGTTGCATGCCCCTGTGGGGGCTCATCCTCCCCTTCCGCTGCAGCCATAGTGGCAGACGCTGCACCAGTCCCCTCACTCCCGGATGATGGTATTTCCTGGGAGGGTGACTGGGCCTTGCGTCGCCGGCGCTGTGGAGGCATCCCTGGCGCTTTCCTCCACAGCGCCGTCTCTGCCCTCTTCTTCACTCGCCACTGTGTAAAGGGAGACATTGAACACAAGCATCAGGGTACTGAGCTATAGTCCCTTATACACAAAACAATGGCACATGTGTGGCACTGTCATACATCACTTCCATCATGTCCTTCCATAACACATGGGTCAGTGAAGGCAACACACATGCAGTAACAGGCATGGCACATGCAACATATATTGGCATCCATATCCAAGGCACCGTAGTTGCATCCAATGGTGGGCTGATTCTCACATGCACCATGGGACATGCAGGTCACATGCACATGCGTCACTGGAGGGTCATGCATTTGGCCCGGTACACTCCCAGACACAGTGGATACAGGGATGACTCGGCTGTATCAGTGAATCAACACATCGTCACCAACATGTGTCATACATCCATGGCGCACACACTACTCAAACACACGGACATGTACATCATGCATGTCCATGACAACAGCAAACATCTCTCACACTCCAAACATGTCAAATTACAGACACAGGCATGCATACATGTGTGCGTTCCACATGCTGCTCCACATGATGCATTGTTACACATGCACCATCCATGTGGGTCACGCCTGACTGGACTCACATGTGGCACCATCATGTCCCTGCACACACACATCCAAACATGACCCATTTCACACATGCAGCCAAGTAGCTAACTACCAGCACACTGCAACATGCCCTTTTTTAAACATAAATGCATGGCCACTTACCCTCGACTCCAGACGGGCCTGCATCCTCAGAATCTGGTGGTGAAGCACTGGGCGAATGCGCTCCAGTACCCTCATCTGCTGGTTGGTAAACTGGACCGGGCGTCCCACTGCATCCTCTGCTTCCAAGAGGCGCCGGGCCTTCTTGAGGGTCCTGGACTTGTAGTCCTCCCAGTGCTTCTGGATGTGTTTGATGTCACAGGGTGCCATCCCCTCCGCGTTGATGGCACCCACTATGTCCTTCCTATTCTCTTCCATCCTTCCTTGTCAGCGCGCGATGGTGTGAAGAGGGCATCATAATGCCCCAGAACTTGCTCCACCAGGATACGAACTTCATTTTCACTGAAGCTGGTATCCCTCTGCCTCTCTGGCTGGGGGTTGCCACTGGTGTCGGAAGGTGTTGTGTTGGACATGGCAACCCTGGAGGCAGGTGTAGGTGGGCAACTGGGTCCTGGGGCTGGGCTGTGGATTTATGGTACTTCAGTCAGGAGTCTTCTGTTCCAGCAGGGGTGGTCACTGCAACTGGACCCCTGCAGATGGCAGATGTGCAGGCACCAAATGGCAGGGCATGGTGGTAGCAGGCAGGAAGCAGCAGATGGCTCGTGGGAGGCTGCTTGGAGTTCTGGGGGGCAGTCATTCGGCCTTCTGGGCAAGAGCGTGGTCTTCCATGTGTTGTCGATGTTAGGGAAAATTCTCATTCTATGGCTACTTTCCCTTACCGTGCAGTGACACAGAGGTGTCGTAGCGACCCCCAAACATAGACTCCATACCCTGGGACTTACTACTGTCTCCCAGGGCATGTAAAGTCCCAATTGACTTTACTAGTCAAATTTTATGAACTAAACCAGTACAAACCATTTTACAATGGAGTTACTGGAAAGGGTTAATAGTTTTTCCCTTATGTTCATTTTTGAGAGGGTACCGTACAGTCCCTCTATCAAAAGTTTCTGGCTGGTGGCAGTGGTTACTACCGTAAATATTCGACCGCAAATATTTTCCTATGGGAATTTCCCATTGTACGAGGCTACCACCTTTTCTGACAGGCTCTAACATACCGCCAGTGTATTTTAATATCAACTTTACTCTGGTAGGTTTTATTTGCCAGAACTTTAATATAACTTCTTTCTCGTGTCTTGCTCTAAACTCCTAACCCAGGTCGGGGATCCTTTGTTCGTCCTTTTGGTGGGCTTCTGCCAAGAAGCCCTCCTTTGGGCGCCACTGAGTCTGGGGTCAGTCCATTGTGTGGGAGGGGGTGTAGGACCCCTGGACAGGGTTGCCTCAGCAACCCATGTGGCACTCTATCCTGATAGTCTGGAGGGTCTCCCACCAAGATGACCACTCCAATGTGTGAGTGACAGCCAGGCTGTATGAATGGGGTTCTTTTTGCATGAAAGCAGGGTCCTGAGGCCTGGAAGAGCAAGATGTTGCCACTGGAACTAAGAAGCCGAAGAGGAGAGAAGCCAAAGACATCTGCAACGACTGAACCACTGGGGAAGCCCTGCTGCAGCATCTCACCACTTTTCTCACCACGACGAGAGAAGATCTTCATCTGAAAGAGCCTTCTTCCCTTGAGCTGGTGGGGCCAACCAGTTTGCCAATCGCCCTCCCGGACCTGCCTTGGTCGAATCGCCAGTACCTTTTACTCGGAGGCCGGATAGCCAGGCACCAGTCCACCCAGACTGCGATCTAAAGGAACATACCTTTTATTCATCGGGCAGCACCACGGCTGGTTTCAGCCCTTGGTAGTCTAGTAACTCGAACCTTCCTCCACGACGAGAGTCTCTCTTCCTCTGTTGGATCGCCCGAGCTTCAGGAACTACCCGGAACAACCGCCACCGCAGGAGCCACTTCTTCATTTTAAAGGTACATTGTTCCGCCAGGCCGCCCTTTCTACGTGGTAGAGCTAAAGGTGTTTTAAATCCTTTACCTACCTGTTGGGTTGGCCACCCCTCTCTCTTAACATTGTCTTTCACCTTCTGCATGCACCTTTTCAAAATCGTTAACCAAAGTCTTGACTGCAGCTATAAGAACATTTTGCTTACGGGCCCTTGCCCTGTGCCACTGACTCTGGCACAGGCCTACTGACTCTGGCTAAATTTGTTAGAACTGCCCTATCTAGATTGGTTCTCAACTAGAACTGTGTTGGTGCACCTACTTCTTATAACCATCCTTTGCTCCCCACTTTTAAACCTTGTGAAATGCCATTTTGCTAGGTTTTCATTTAAGTATTTTCTATACTGATGCACTGCCTTTCTTAAACTGGTTCACAAACTTATGGGAAGTGTTGCTAGGGTGTGTAAGAAGATATTTCTGTATAACTTGTGCTTTCCCTCACTTGTGAGAAATTGCTAGAGTGCCATTTGTGTTTGGTTTGCACTGTGCCGTTTTGCTCAGTTTTCATTCTTGCTCAATCTTGTCTACAATTTAACTAGGGAGTTTTGTATACTTTCTTTGACCAAATTTAACTTGTTTTAAGAACTGTGATAGATGTGTTTAACTATAAGTGTATAAAATAAATATATATATATTCTTTTTTACTACAAAGCTTCCGTCAATGTTTCCTTGTTCCATAGTACTGAATGCCTATTGTGTAAACCCTGAATACTGCTCATCTCCCTATTGAGATAAGTCTGACTGCTCAGCCACAGCTACCAACTATATCTTTGTGGTATAGACTGATACCAAAGGGGATTTATTGCTCTCACCTGTAGTCCTAATATTCTGTAGTGCTCCCAAAGGGAACTGCACAGGATTCTACCTAACACTGGTGTACAGCGGTGAGGATAAAAGTATTGGATTTACATTTTAGAGTTCTGCTAGTACCTTGGTTCAAATCACCACAAGGCTAACTATCACAAAAACTTTATTTTTAACAAAGTCAAAAATATGGAAAGTTACAGCCAGGATACCCTCCTTACTAATACTGCCGATTATTTAAGGGATCTGTGTAGACATAAAGGTCTTCCTGTCAAAGGCAAGAAATTAGAAATGATTGATAGACTGTTAGAGAAGCAAAGTCTAACCCAGCAAATGTGGCAAACAGTGAAGAGGATAATGTTGAGAATGTTATTGTTGAAACAGATGAGGAATAGGAGGATAGAAATGTCACCCCCTCTGGCCTCTACCTGCTCAAAGACCTCAACCTGTGGCTACTGGACCTTTAACAGGTCCCACATTAAGTCCTGAATTTATCTCTCTAGAAAAAATGAGTCTTGAACTAGAATTAAAAAAAAAATAGTGCCCAAACTGAACATAGACATCAAGAACTAAGGCTCAAAGAAATGGAGCTCAATCATGAGCTTGGGATGATGAAATTGTCTTTGGAAAATGCTTCTCTCCCCGAATCCTCTAGATCTTCCAGTCCAAAAAGACCCCGGATGCCTAAAGAGATTGTGGGTATGTATGAACCTACGTTGGATGTATTAGACTGGCTAGCTATGTTTGAATACAATCATGGGCTCCAGGATATCACAGGGAATCAGTTGATCCCCTGGTTATTCTCTATTCTCCCCCCTGTTGCATCTGATGTGGTAATGCAGTTGGGGGAGGTGGATAGGATGGATTATGAATGTGTAAATCTAGCTTTGATAGCTAGATTTTGGAAGACTCCTTCCCAGTACCTTAGAGGTTTTGGGACCCTCAAAAAGCATGATAGTGCCCCTTGGGCTACTTGGGTGAATGTGTTTGACGAACTTAGAGGGATGGATTAAGGGTTATAGAGTTAACACTTATGAAGGAATGAGAAATCTTGTAATGATGGAGTCTATCTATAATGCCTGCTCTCCTGAGCTCAGACAGCACTTGGCTGATTCAAAATAACTAGATTCTAAGAAGCTAGCTAAGGCTGCTGACTTGTGGGTTGCCAACATGGCTACTCACAAGGATTCAGGGGTAACTCAGAAAAATGATGAGAGAAAGCAGCCCAAGAAAGACAACAAAGAGAATTCAAATAATTCCAATTCCAAAGAGGTCCCCAAACAAAATTCAAAGGGTAAGCCACAAGGGAAACCTCATCAGACTAGTGCAACTTCTGGTCCCAGACCAGAAGGAGGCCAGATCAAGCCACCATTCATAAAGACATTTGGAAAATGTTATGTTTGTGGCTCTACTGATCATGTGAAAGGAAATCCCAGATGTAAGGGTAAACCTTCAGGGGTCCACACTATCTCCTTAGCCTTCGCTCCAGAGGAGGAAGTACATATGGCCAGTGGAAAATTTCAACTACTAGCTGAAGACCCCATTGGAGTCTCAGCTAGTGTATCTTTACCATCCCTAGGGTTGTGGGAACAACAGAATTTAGATGTGTATAATTCAATCCCTCCTAATACTAAAGAGTATTATAAAGCCAGTGTCCTAGTCAATGGTCAGGAGAGACTGGGGCAGCATAACTGTGGTGGACACATCTTTTTTCAAGGTGGGGGATGTTGCTAAGGCACCCAAACGCCTCACCAAGTTAGCTGGAGGGCCTGTGCAGATGCTTCCCCAATTACCAGCTCTCAACCAGTGCAATGAAATGACTGTCAGGATACCTGTGAGTGTACAATCTGAAGTACCAGGGGGGCGGGGGTTCTGTTGGCCAATGATCTGAAAGACCTGGGAATAGTGGCAAGTACTCCCAAACCTCCTAGTAAGAGATTACAGGAGCTTACCAGACCAGCAAGGGAGAGGACCATGAGGGGCTCTCCTGAGGAGATAATAGAAAAAGAAATCACTCCTACTCCACTGGAGTTACTAACTGCTTTTTCAAAGCAACCAGAAGCAAAGGGGAAACCCAAGACTTCAAAGAAGAAACCAGCAGAAAGCACTCCAGTGCTACCAACCAGGAAATCTCCTAGGTTGTCAAAAATCACACCTGTGATTCCTCCTCCAGCTGAGGCTGAGAGTGAGGTACAACCCTGTGTGGTTGAGAGCCTGAAGATTCAAATCTAGTAGGAGGCCAGGAACTCATTGGAGATCTTGGCCCTTTGGATCATCCTGAGCTGCAGTCTTTACTGGTAGAAGGTGGCCCCAACAGGGCAGACTTCAGTAGGGGACAAAGAGAATTCCAACTCTGGAAGGTCTTCGCCACCGGGCAGCTTCTCAGCTTGAAGGGCAAGAGCCTGGGAAGTATAGGTTACACTGGGAAGATTGCTTCTTCTATAGTGAACCAACAGAGTCAATCCCTCGAGACTACAAAAGACTTGTAGTGCCCCAAGAAAACAGACTCCAATTCTTGCAACTAGCCCATGAGATACCTTTGGCTGGTCACTTGAGTTTCAAGAAGACCAAGGAAAGGCTTTCTCTCTACTTTTATTGGCCTAAAATGGGGCTGAGGTAGATAACTATATCATATAACACACTTGACAAACTTCTGGTAAAAGTGGTTCCAAGAAGGTGGCACCTTTAGTGCCTCTCCCTGTGGTGGGAGTACCATTTGAGAGGGTAGGAATCAACATTGTTGGTCCCCTTGATCCTCCAACCTCTTCAGGCAACAGGTTCATACTTGTTGTAGTAGACTACGCTACTAGGTACCCTGAAGCAATTCCTATGAGGATTGTTACACCTCAGGCTGTAGCTAAGGCCCTCCTTGGTATTTTTACCAGGGTTGGGTTTCCTAAGGAGGTAATATCCGACAGGGGTCACATTTTATGTCCCACTGCATGAAGGCCATGTGGAAAAACTGTGGAGTTACCTACAAGTTCTCAACAACATACCACCCTCAGACAAATGGGTTGGTAGAAAGGTTTAACAGAACCATGAAGAGCATGATATGAGCTTTAGAGGCTCCCTTAAGAAAAAGTGGGATCTCCTACTGCCATGCCTTCTCTTTGCATATAGAGAAGTCCCTCAGGAGGGAATGGGTTACAGTCCCTTTGAACTTCTCTATTTCCATCCGGTCAGAGGTCCATTGGCCCTGATCAAGGAGGTGTTGGAGAGTGATCCTTCCCCCACACCAGTCAGAGTCACTGACTATGTGATAGGACTCTGGAGGAGAATGTCACACATGATGGCTGAGGCAAGTGATAACTTGAAAGCAGGTCAGGCTCCGGTTAAGCATTGGCATGACCAGAAAGGCAACATGGTTGAGTTCGCTCAAGACCAGCTAGTTCTTGTTATGGTCCCAACAATGGAGAGGGCCTTGCAGCACAAATGGATGGGACCCTTCAAGGTTGTGGGAACACTTGGAGAGGTGAACTATCTGGTGGATTTAGGCAATCCTAAGGAGGCTCCTAGAGTCTTTCACACCAACCGTCTAAAAGCTTATGTCTCGAGTCCAGAACTGGGAGCTTTGCTTCTAGCTTCAGCTCAAGAGGAGGAGGAGAGTTAACCTGTGCCTGACCTCCTTGGAGGCAAACCTTTAGATGAGAAAATAGAAGGAGTTAATCTCTCTTCTAATCTGACACCTGAACAACAGGAGGAGTCCAAAGTTTTGTGAAATCAATTTGCCCCTCTGTTTTCTCTAGCACCAGGCTTGATCCTATGGGGCCAACATGATATCCATACTGGTGACTGTTTACCTGTCAAAAGCAGGGGTTACAGGATGTCAGAAAGTGTAAGAACCCACATCAAAGGAGAGGTCAACACAATGCTTGATCTCGGGGTAGTAGAGCCCTCTACTAGTCCATGGTCTAGCCCAGTTGTGTTAGTACCAAATGCAGGATACAAGGAGTTGAGATTCTGTGCGGACTATAGAGCTCTAAATGCAGTCACTAAGACTGATGCCCATCCTTTGCCAAGGACAGATGAGCTAGTGGATAGACTTGGTTCAGCCAAGTTCCTCAGCACATTTGATCTCACGTCAGGCTATTGTCAAATTGCCCTGACTTACCATGCCAAGGAGAAAACTGCATTCTCCACCCCAGTTGGCTTATACCTGTTTAAGGTTATGTCTTTTAGATTAAAGAATGTACCTTCTGCGTTCCAAAGGATGGTTAATCAGGTTCTGAATGGGATGGAGGACTTCTGCATGGCATACTTGGATGACATTGCAGTGTTCAGCCCTACTTGGAAAGAAGATGCTGACCACCTAGGATATGTTTTGCAGGCTCTTGAACAGGCCCATCTGACCATGAAGGCATGTACATGCCAAATTGGTCAGAGTAAAGTGGTCTACCTTGGAGATTAATGATTGCAATTTTTATATTCTGAATCGAAATTATAGACCATTGCATAAAGGAATTCGGAGAGGGACAGTCAGCTACATTGGTTATAGTGGAAATGTCAGAAATTATTGCTAGACCAGACACTGGTCTGCCTTTCTGACCTTTAATCGCAGGGACCACATGAATATGATGATTATCCCAAGATGGTGAAACCATTAACCAAGTCTCTTGTAGGAGCACTATATCAAAATGTGTTATTACACAATTTGGATTGTTCAATAAATGTTTATATCCTCTGGTGCTCAGAAATCTGATTTTATGTGTGAGGGGACAGGACTCATCAAATACTAGTTATGCATTTTTACAACAACAGCAACTAGTGGTTTTTATTACAGATGTCGTGTTTTCTTTTGGGAGAGTTGCAGGAATTGATCCCACAGCTTCTATTCTCTCGTATACCGTCATTTAGGGGACTTTCACCATTGGTAGGGATTAATTTGAATCCAAGTTCAAAAAATGATGATCTTGCAGACCATACAATGTTAAAAATAACACGAGATCTAATCCAGAGACACGAAACAGTTGAGTTAATTAATTTTTTGTACTTGTGGCAGTCTCTTCATTTAGAAGGGGCAAAGTGTTTGGCTTATCAGTAATTTCTGAACCCTTTATTAGCGTTTTAGGCATGACAGGAGTAGATTTCGTCAGCGGATGTGACATTACCGGATTTGCTTGAAATTTGCGCATGTAATCATCCACGGCCTTCATAAGTTCTACGCGAGTAGATAGGGGATCGGAGTGACCAGAGTTATTTTTAATGACAATCTTAGCAATCTTAGCAAATCATCCAGTGGAGAATGATTTACGTCTACCTGTAAATCACTTACCCTGTCATTGGTAGTTCTTTTCTTTTCTTGTGCCAAATTAGTGTATGTTTTGATTATAGCATTAGATGCCAATCTTAAACCACTCACTGGTTTAGAAAGTGATTTAATAAACTGTTTGGTTTGAGCAGTAGATGTGGCTTTTTTTCAATTTTTGATTTTTGTTTTTATTCCCATTTAAAGTAAGTTCAGATTTTGTTTCTTAGAATTTTTGTCAAAAATCATATACGCTTCTTTGTGTATCTGTACACTTCCCGCTATAGGAAGTGCCTTAGCAGAAGAAATCATAGGTGGTTCATCCGTAACAGAGGCAGTAAAGGCACTGCAACCGGCAACTCAACTGGAGTCTCACGAATGATGCCCTCTACGAATGGAACAGAAACTTTTAGAGGTAATGTGGCTTTGTTGAGTGAACACCGACTGGACTGAGAGCTAAGCTGATCAGTAACCAGTTTTAATGTAGATAAAAACTCTGGTATCTGATTAAATGCCAACAAAGCAGCTTTTTCATCAAACACCTGCCTCTGTGCCAAAGAATCAGTAATCGATTTTTGCCAAATGGCATCGTTTTTAAGATTTTCAACAATAGTGTTTACTTTTGAATCAAGAACTTCAAATAGTCTTGCAAGAGATGTTATAGCAATATTCATCACTTCCAACGCTATTATTGGGGATTTTTTCAAGAATGACCCCGTAGTTATAGCAGAGTTGACTCGATCTGGTCTTCTTGGAGTGGGAGGAATGAATGAAATAGAAGTTCAATTTCAGACGTACTTTCCTTCTGAAATAAGGTAGGAGATTTAGAAAGATCATGACGATCTTCTTTAACCGAGAAGCATGAGTTTGATGAATGTAGATCGATGATAGTATCATCAACTACATTGATGACATCTGTAGACTTATTTAGTGAGTTTGCAACATTACCGGTACGAGCATTTTGCAAAATCATAGTATCTGATAAAGAGATATTACATGGTTGTTCGCAGCCTTTATTAGTGGCATTTGGATCTAATGTTGTTGGAGAGCTCATTAGTGGTTGTTTAGTGGTCAAACAATCCTGATTTACACATAGTGGTTGAGCCTCTACATTTGAAACACGTAAATTTGCTAATTCAGGCATTTTCGCCATCAAACGACTAACATGCAATACTCTAAACCCAAAGTTTCGAATATCACCAGCTGGTGTATTAGAGCGAGTACGCTTCCTCCCAACTCGTTTATCCGATTGAAGGCCCTTTGTAGAAGGGCGAGCTGACTTCAGAGTTAGAAAAGGACTATCTTTATGTAATGAGTGAAACAACGCACATAATCGTGAAGGACAGGGCATGTCAGTGCGTAAGTTATAGATTTTCCCTCTTTTGTCAGTCATGATTGGCAAAAGTATATTGGGAATAATGTGTTTGATAGATTTAAGGTATGGATTTTTTCCGCTATTGATCGTGTAACATTCGGCAAATTTATCAAAGCAGCAGTGTAAATACTTCCAAGTTCTAGCAAAACAAGTAATTAATGAAAAATCTAAAATGTTTGGATATTATGAAACAAGCAAGGAATAACACTTTAAAATTGGTTTGAGTGTTTGAAGTAATAAACCACCCCACGTGCCCCAATGCCGCAGGAAAGCAGTCTAAATGAAAACACCGTCTTTGACTCACGGCCCGGGATCAAAGAGGGACCACCTACGCAGTCTCCCGTCCACCAGTCACGCCACCAGCGCCTAACAGCCGTATAACAGCCAGAGGGCTTAACTCCAAAGGGCTTTATGCCGCAAGGGTGGTTTAGGTCTGAATAAAAAGCCCGCTGATTATCACGTAATTGGTCACATGAGGCTGCAACGTCCCACCTCCTCCAGGAAGCAGGAACTGTGGTAGCAAGAGCTCTCAGCTCGCAGTGCTACGACCTAACGTTGAATCAGGCAAGCGTTTTGAAGTAAAATGCAGTATTTTTCTCAGGAGCAGTACACGCCGCTCGGGCGGTTTAGGTCTAAATAAAAAGCCAGCTGATTATCACGTGATTGGTCACGTGAGGCTGCAACGTCCCGCCTCCTCCAGGAAGCAGGAACTGTGGTAGCAAGAGCTCTCAGCTAGCAGTGCTACAGACCTAACGTTGAATCAGGCAAGCGTTTTGAAGTAAAATGCAGTATTTTTCTCAGGAGCAGTACACGCCGCTCGGGTTAGGTCTGAATAAAAAGCCTGCTGATTATCACGTGATTGGTCACGTGAGGCTGCAACATCACGCCTCCTCCAGGAAGCAGGAACTGTGGTAGCAAGAGCTCTCAGTACGCAGTGCTACAGACCTAACGTTGAATCAGGCAAGCGTTTTGAAGTAAAATGCACTCTTTTTCTCAGGAGCAGTACATGCTGCTCTGGCGGTTTGGGTCTGAATAAAAAGCCCGCTGATTATCACGTGATTGGTCACGTGAGGCTGCAACGTCCCGCCTCCTCCTGGAAGCAGGAACTGTGGTAGCAAGAGCTCTCAGCTCGCAGTGCTACAGACCTAACGTTGAATCAGGCAAGCGTTTTGAAGTAAAATGTAGTCTTTTTCTCAGGAGCAGTACATTTCTCATTTGTTTTGTGCATGTCACAATGTGGTTTTTCACAGTCATGTGTTGCCATTGTGTGGGTCTGAGGGACATGTATTTATGGGCATGCTGGTTATTTATTTTCTATCATGACATTGGGAATTCAATGTGGAGTGGATGGAATGCTTGGTTGGGTGTTTGGACTGGGGTGGCGTGGGGTGGGATTTGGGTGACCATAAGGGCCATGGGTCTGGAGTGTGATGATGTGTCGGGTGGGGTACATGAGTCAGGGCCTGCTGGCAGGTGCCCGTCACTGGTCGGTGGGTGGGTCGCTGACATGAGTCGGGGCCTGCTGGCAGGTGCCCGTCAAGGGTTGGTGGATGTCTTGGCGGGGGGCATGAGTCGGGGCCTGCTGGCAGGTGCCCATCAATTTGGTGGGGGACATGAGTCGGGGCCTGCTGGCAGATGCCGTCAATGGTGGGTGGGTGGAGGACATGAGTCGGGACCTGCTGGCAGGTGCCTGTTAAGGGTGGGTGGGTGGTTTGGTGGGGGAAATGAGTCGGGGCTGCTCACAGGTATCCGTCAATGCTGGGTGGATGGGGGTGCAGGGGGACATGAGTCGGGGCCTGCTGGCAGGTGTCCATCACTGCTGGGTGGGTGGGGGTGCAGGGGGACATGAGTCGAGGCCTGCTGGCAGGTGCCCGTCAAGGGTGGGTGGGTTTTTGTACATGAGTCGGGGCCTGCTGGCAGGTGCCCATCAATGGTGGGTGCGGGACATGAGTCGTGGCCTGCTGGCAGGTGCCCGTCAGTAGTGGGTGGGTGGGGGTGCAGCGGGACATGAGTCAGGGCCTGCTAGCAGGTACCTGTCAAGGGTGGGTGGGTTTTTGTACATGAGTCGGGGCCTGCTGGCAGGTGCCCATCAATGGTGGGTGAGGGGCATGAGTCGGGGCCTGCTGGCAGGTGCCCGTCAGTAGTGGGTGGGTGGGGGACATGAGTTGGGGACTGCTGGCAGGTGCCCTTCAAGGGTGGGTGGGTGGTGGACATGAGTTGGGGCCTGCTGGCAGGTGCACGTCAATGGACATGAGTCGGTGCCTGCTGGCAGGTGCCCGTTACTGGTGGGTGGGTGGCAGGGGGACATGAGCTGGGGCTCACAAGTGCATGGTGCCATGTGGGCTGCCTGCGGGGAATGGGGAGGGGGAGGGCCCACACTGCCAATGCGCATGTAAAACTGCGCGCACCCCTCGGAATATGCGTACCCCAGCCGCGCTAGCAAAAACACATGTAAAACTCCCTGTGCATATCTCAGAATACACGTACCCCACCCGTGCTAGCAAAAACGCATGTAAAACTCCCCGCGCACCCATCGGAATATGCGTACCCCACCCGCGCTAGCAAAACCACGTGTAAAACTCCCCGTGCAACCCTCGGAATGAATAGGCATATCCCACCAGTGCTAGCAAACACTCATGTAAAACTCCCAGCGCACCCCTCGGAATACGCGTACCCCACTCGCATTAGGTAAAATGCATGGAAAAAGTCCCCCCTGTGGTTTGGGCTGCCTGTGGGGCATGGGGAGGGAGGATGAGCTGTCTGCGCGTATTCCAAGAGGTGCGCATGGATTTCTACATGCATTTTACCTGATGCGAGCAGGGTGCGTGTATTCCGAGGTGTGCGCATGGACTTTTACATGCGCATTGGCAGTGTGGGCCCTCGGGTGTGCCCTTTCCCCCCTCCCCATGCCCCGCAGGCAGCACGCATGGCACCATGCACTTGTGAGCCCCAACACATGTACCCCACCCACCCTTGATGGGCACCTTCCAGCAGGCCCTGACTCATGTCCCTCTGCACACCGACCCACCCAGCAGTGACGGACACCTGCCAGCAGGCCCCGACTCATGTCCACCACCCATATACCCACCCACCCTTGATGGGCACCTGCGAGCAGGCCCCAACACATGGCCCACCAAACAAAATGTTCTGACAAAACAGACCCATGTCCTGATGCCAAGCCCTATTCCCCCGTGCCCCCCAGTACAAGCATGCAACCATCCACAGAACCCACTCCTAAATTACCCATGCCATGACAGTCTTAAATGGACCACCAGGCCCGTGCAGAAATGCACAACGGAGCCACACAGTGGCAACACATGACTGAGGCAATGTTCATTGAGACATGCATAAAACCAATGATAGAACACAACACCAATCTTGGTGGTCCATGATCCACAAACAAAAGGAAACCTAAAAAAAAGTCCTATGAATAATGAACTATATACACGAAGTGGAGCAATGTCCATGAACTCCAAAATAAAAGTAAAAACAAAGGAAACCTAACACTAATGAACTATGTACAATGGCGGTGGGGAAGTCCAATGGCTCACTCGTAGATGTCTCGAGGTCTCGCAGGGATGCAGTCATGGCCTGTTCCAACTCCCTGCGAGTTGCCTCAAGGCACTCAGCCCGCATCAATGCCCTGCGCATGGAGTTCTCCGTCCCCTGACCATATTGAGCCATGCCTCCTCCGCCCACCATGGCTCTGCATCTATCCGCTGGCCCAACCGCTGCCACATGGAAGACACTTCCTATCCAGGGTCCTCCTGCACTCCGGCCGATGCCTGCCCCATTGATGTTGGTGGCCCTGAGCCATGATGCCTCCCACGCTGAGCCTGCCGCTGCCTCCAACGCAACTGCCACTGCCAGCACAACGGCATGCGGGATGATGGAATCCACCAGCGCCGTCATACACATGCCCTGCCTGTTGATGCCGGCACATCCTCCATCCACTGGGGTCCAGTTGGTGGGGTGTCCCCCCCTGCTGGACCTCTGACTCCCGACTGTGGCAGCGATGGGATTTCCACCAGGCTGGCTGCGTTGGTTGGGGCAGATCCACAGGGGGCCCCGGTGGCATCTGGGCCGGAAGACGGTACGGAGAATGACTAGTGTATGGTGTGCACAGAGGAGGAGAGGGCTGCAAGTGTGGCCGAAACATGGAGGAAACCCCGACCATTGACATTCTAACTGAGCCACGTTGGCACACAGCTCTTCGTTATGATGTGCTTGGTCCCCCTGGGAACCACGCACATCATCACGAATGTCACGTGTGCAACATGACACCAATCAGGACGGACTCCATCCGGTCATGGGTCCCCTCGTCCACAGGTAGAGGAGTGCCAGATGACATGGACCTCCCCCCTACCTGCGGACGGGCCTGCGACGGGGCATCCCTGCTGGTGCATGGTGATGCAGTCACAGTGTCAGGGACAGATACATGCACAGGCACCTCCGCGGCAACCTGTGCTGTCTCCTGCCCCTGCCTCTGGACTGCACAACTTGCACCAGTGTTACCACCCCCACCAGGCCCTAAGTGCGGCTCTGTAGCAGCCTCCTCCTCCTCTATGCCCACCACCAACCTGGATGGCTCTGCACCGTCTTCTGCTGTTGCATGCCCCTGTGGGGGCTCATCCTCCCCTTCCGCTGCAGCCGTAGTGGCAGACGCGGCACCAGTCCCCTCACTCCCGGATGATGGTATTTCCTGGGAGGGTGACTGGGCCTTGCGTCGCCGGCGCTGTGGAGGCATCCCTGGCGCTTTCCTCCACAGCGCCGTCTCTGCCCTCTTCTTCACTCGCCACTGTGTAAAGGGAGACATTGACCACAAGCATCAGGGTACTGAGCTATAGTCCCTTACACACAAAACAATGGCACATGTGTGGCACTGTCATACATCACTTCCATCATGTCCTTCCATAACACATGGGTCAGTGAAGGCAACACACATGCAGTAACAGGCATGGCACATGCAACATACATTGGCATCCATATCCAAGGCACCGTAGTTGCATCCAATGGTGGGCTGATTCTCACATGCACCATGGGACATGCAGGTCACATGCACATGCGTCACTGGAGGGTCATGCATTTGGCCCGGTACACTCCCAGACACAGTGGATACAGGGATGACTAGGCTGTATCAGTGAATCAACACATCGTCACCAACATGTGTCATGCATCCATGGCGCACACACTACTCAAACACACGGACATGTACATCATGCATGTCCCTGACAACAGCAAACATCTCTCACACTCCAAACATGTCAAATTACAGACACAGGCATGCATACATGTGTGCGTTCCACATGCTGCTCCACATGATGCATTGTTACACATGCACCATCCATGTGGGTCACGCCTGACTGGACTCACATGTGGCACCATCATGTCCCTGCACACACACATCCAAACATGACCCATTTCACACATGCAGCCAAGTAGCTAACTACCAGCACACTGCAACATGCCCTTTTTTAAACATAAGTGCATGGCCACTTACCCTCGACTCCAGATGGGCCTGCATCCTCAGAATCTGGTGGTGAAGCACTGGGCGAATGCGCTCCAGTACCCTCATCTGCTGGTTGGTAAACTGGACCGGGCGTCCCACTGCATCCTCTGCTTCCAAGAGGCGCCGGGCCTTCTTGAGGGTCCTGGACTTGTAGCCCTCCCAGTGCTTCTGGATGTGTTTGATGTCACAGGGTGCCATCCCCTCCGCGTTGATGGCACCCACTATGTCCTTCCTATTCTCTTCCATCCTTCCTTGTCAGCGCGCGATGGTGTGAAGAGGGCATCATAATGCCCCAGAACTTGCTCCACCAGGATACGAACTTCATTTTCACTGAAGCTGGTATCCCTCTGCCTCTCTGGCTGGGGGTTGCCACTGGTGTCGGAAGGTGTTGTGTTGGACATGGCAACCCTGGAGGCAGGTGTGGGTGGGCAACTGGGTCCTGGGGCTGGGCTGTGGATTTATGGTACTTCAGTCAGGAGTCTTCTGTTCCAGCAGGGGTGGTCACTGCAACTGGACCCCTGCAGATGGCAGATGTGCAGGCACCAAATGGCAGGGCATGGTGGTAGCAGGCAGGAAGCAGCAGATGGCTCGTGGGAGGCTGCTTGGGGTTCTGGGGGGCAGTCATTCGGCCTTCTGGGCAAGAGCGTGGTCTTCCGTGTGTTGTTGATGTTAGGGAGAATTCTCATTCTATGGCTACTTTCCCTTACCGTGCAGTGACACAGAGGTGTCGTAGCGACCCCCAAACATAGACTCCATACCCTGGGACTTAATACTGTCTTCCAGGGCATGTAAAGTCCCAATTGACTTTACTAGTCAAATTTTATGAACTAAACCAGTACAAACCATTTTACAATGGAGTTACTGGAAAGGGTTAATAGTTTTTCCCTTATGTTCATTTTTGAGAAGGTACCGTACAGTCCCTCTATCAAAAGTTTCTGGCTGGTGGCAGTGGTTACTACCGTAAATATTCGACCGCAAATATTTTCCTATGGGAATTTCCCATTGTACGAGGCTACCACCTTTTCTGACAGGCTCTAACATACCGCCAGTGTATTTTAATATCAACTTTACTCTGGTAGGTTTTATTTGCCAGAACTTTAATATAACTTCTTTCTCGTGTCTTGCTCTAAACTCCTAACCCAGGTCGGGGATCCTTTGTTCGTCCTTTTGGTGGGCTTCTGCCAAGAAGCCCTCCTTTCAGCGCCACTGAGTCTGGGGTCGGTCCATTGTGTGGGAGGGGGTGTAGGACCCCTGGAGAGGGTTGCCTCAGCAACCCATGTCGCACTCTATCTTGATAGTCTGGAGGGTCTCCCACCAAGATGACCACTCCAATGTGTGAGTGACAGCCAGGCTGTATGAATGGGGATCTTTTTGCATAAAAGCAGGGTCCTGAGGCCTGGAAGAGCAAGATGTTGCCACTGGAACTAAGAAGCCGAAGAGGAGAGAAGCCAAAGACATCTGCAACGACTGAACCACTGGGGAAGCCCTGCTGCAGCATCTCACCACTTTTCTCACCACAACGAGAGAAGATCTTCATCTGAAAGAGCCTTCTTCCCTTGAGCTGGTGGGGCCAACCAGTTTGCCAATCGCCCTCCCGGACCTGCCTTGGTCGAATCGCCAGTACCCTTTACTCGGAGGCCGGATAGCCAGGCACCAGTCCACCCAGACTGCGATCTAAAGGAACATACCTTTTATTCATCGGGCAGCACCGCGGCTGGTTTCAGCCCTTGGTAGTCTAGTAACTCGAACCTTCCTCCACGACGAGAGTCTCTCTTCCTCTGTTGGATCGCCCGAGCTTCAGGAACTACCCGGAACAACCGCCACCGCAGGAGCCACTTCTTCATTTTAAAGGTACATTGTTCCGCCAGGCCGCCCTTTCTACGTGGTAGAGCTAAAGGTGTTTTAAATCCTTTAACTACCTGTTGGGTCGGCCACCCCTCTCTCTTAACATTGTCTTTCACCTTCTGCATGCACCTTTTCAAAATCGTTAACCAAAGTCTTGACTGCAGCTATAAGAACATTTTGCTTACGGGCCCTTGCCCTGTGCCACTGACTCTGGCACAGGCCTACTGACTCTTGCTAAATTTGTTAGAACTGCCCTATCTAGATTGGTTCTCAACTAGAACTGTGTTGGTGCACCTACTTCTTATAACCATCCTTTGCTCCCCACTTTTAAACCTTGTGAAATGCCATTTTGCTAGGTTTTCATTTAAGTATTTTCTATACTGATGCACTGCCTTTCTTAAACTGGTTCACAAACTTATGGGAAGTGTTGCTAGGGTGTGTAAGAAGATATTTCTGTATAACTTGTGCTTTCCCTCACTTGTGAGAAATTGCTAGAGTGCCATTTGTGTTTGGTTTGCACTGTGCCGTTTTGCTCAGTTTTCACTCTTGCTCAATCTTGTCTACAATTTAACTAGGGAGTTGTGTATACTTTCTTTGACC